>NC_137460.1:180693390-181140890 GCF_964235325.1 Thermobia domestica | reverse complement strand
TTTCCGTCTCAGTGCCGCATTCTAAGGCAGCTGAGTAAACGGAAACGCACAATATGCACCATGTTGGGTGTAATATATTTCCGCTCTGTGGAGAGATGTGCTCATTAGAGATTCCTATGCTTAGTGTATTGATTTAAAAACATTACTGTTTTGCTTCTCGTATCATGTTTTTGACCTTTTTTTGTGTAGTCGAAATAACAACTAAGCAACGTTACATCTTAATCTGCAGTGACATTGTATAAAAGCGAGAGTGCATTAGACTGAACACTGTGTATACTATGCGTTTACGGTTCCTCAACCGCTCGTGTAAACTGCTCAAAGGCGTGCTACCGCCTTCAGAGCAATATCCATTACGAAGTTAGGAAGGAAAGAGAAATGTCCAGTTAGTTCACTGGCGATCTTCGTTTGATAGGTTTGTACTTTGTTCATGCGGTTGAATAATAGCGATACTTTTCTTGTTATTTTGCTTAACGATTAGACAAAAAATGCCTAAAGATAAATCCACGTTGAGTGAAACTTGGCTGAAGAAAAAAGAATATAAAGAGTGGCTGATTGGGTCCGGACAAGTACAGTGCAAAATGTATGCTTTGCTCAAAAGTGTTCGATGTTTGCAACATGGGTGAGGCTGCCATTCGAAGTCATGCAGCGGGAAAGAAACATTTGGCTTTGACAAACAACCGAAACGGCACAATGCAGAATTTTTTTCAGTCGAAAACTACTGTAGGTAATGAACGGAAAGAAGTTAGTAAAGCCGATTTGCCATCCACCAGTGCATCACCAACCAACCATTCAGGTGACACGCAACGATTGTTTGCGAGCTGAAGTACTTTGGGCAATGAAAGTCGTGACATCGCATTACTCGTACAATTCTTGTCAAAACATTTCGAGTCTTTTTACCTCTATGTTCCCCGACAGTGATGTGGCCAAACAGTTTTCATGTGGTGAAACTAAGTGTTCATATTTACGTGCCTTTGGTTTGGCGCCATATTTCAAAAATCTCCTTCATGATTACGTGTCTGCACAGCCAAGTTAGGTTGTGCTTTTTGATGAAACTTTGAACTCAACGTCAGCTATGAAAGAGATGGATATCCACGTTCGCATTTGGGATATTAACAACAGGGTAAGTAGATGTTACTGAAAATTTTAGTGTTAGTTTTAAATACAAGAACCAATTGTTATTAAATACTCGCATCATTCTAAGTGTAATGATGTGTAGACTATTTTTAAAAGTAATTAAACTAGCTTTACTTAACCTAGAGTAAGCATACTTTAGGCTTACCTTTGCGAAATATTCGCCATTTTTGACACATTAAAAGGTAATACTTAAGATTATCTCCTCAACTTACACAGCTTTGGTTATAGTGGAAATCACCGTTATTTGGTTACGATGCAAAAGAAGTGGTATAGACACATTATGTCATATTATTAATTACGACTTAGTTATTTGTAATAATAATTAAGCAAATGAGCTAATTGCAGAGTTACTTTAGACTCATGACACTTATACTTAATGTTCTGAGCTCGAACAGAAACATATGGAGGTATAACTAAGGTCCTACCGAAGTTGGGGTTGATTGGTTTTGATTGAGATTGGAGGGGATTAGTTGCACGGATATCAGAACTTTGTTTTAGTCAAAGTTCCTGATTACTAGTCTCATGCCAAGATTTTAAAATAAAAGAAGCGAAATGAAGTATTCGATATGACGAAAATCACATTTCTCTGTTTTGAGTAAGATTGATATTGTGTTATCATGTCAGTGATTACGAACTCGATGTTATTTTTTAAAACAAAATACAGAGGTTGTTTCCAATCTATGGTGACGATTTCAAACTAAACTGACCTTAAAAGAAACCATGTCGCCACTATCCACTATTTGGTGGCCCTGCATCTTGGCAATTGCCCTACAGCGAAGTTTCCACTTTAAGAGGCTGGCACGCAGTGTTTACGTCGGAAAGGGCAGTTATGTACTGACCACATCTGTCAAACACAGTCAATGGTCCAAGGTGCCCACATGACTGGTAATTTCCTTCTCTTCCCGCTTGGTGGTGCTGCACAGGGTGTTTCATTTCATCACCATAGATCGGAAACAATCTTGGTATACAATAGAAATACACTATCTGAGCAAAGCACTGTTTTTAATATTTTTACTTAATAAAAACAGTGCTTTGGTCAGATAGTGTAATTTCTGTACAACAAATTCACTTAAATTTACTTTTTTCCCTTACAGGTGGTAACCCGGTATTATGGTTGAGCATTCATGGGACATTTTACTACTGAAGTGATGCTGGAAGATTTCCAGAACTGTCTTGAAAGACTGAACATAAACAAAGTTCTTCAGGTATCCATGGATGGGCCGAATGTCAATTGGAAGTTTCATCGTTTGTTGCAGGAACAGTTCCTACAGACTTCAGAAGTGCATTTGTTAAATGTGGGAAGCTGTGGGCTCCACATTGTACATAATTCTGTAAAAGAAGGAATGAACAAAACAGGGTGGCATTTGTTGGAACTTTTCAGTAGTTTGCAGGTTTTTTTTTTTTTTTTTTTAAGATTCCCCTGCTAGGGAGGATTACATGAAAATGACTAACTCACATGTGTTCCCACTGAAACACTGTGGGCACTATTAGGTGGAAAATTTACTAGTTGCCGAGAGAGTACTACAGATGCAGGAAGAGTTAAAACTATTTATTGATGAATGCAGTAAAACGTCAAATACCCCGAACTCAGTTTCTTTTAAAACCATCAAGTCCCACTTTCAGGATCCACTGACAACAGCAAAGCTCCATTTTTTCATATCAATCACAAAGGACATCGGCAATTTCTTGACAGTGTACCAGGTGGACAAGCCAATGATTCCCTTCCTCTGTGATGATCTTTGTAAGTTAGTGCGAAATATAAGAAGAAGATTTATTCTGAATAATAAAGTTGAAAGCATTGGTAATATTTCACAGTTACTGAAATTAGATATACAAGATTCTGCAAATTACACTCATCCAAAAAACATTGATGTTGGATTTGCAGCTCAGTATGAGCTTGATCAGTTACTGACTAGCAAGGCCATCAGTGAAAAACGTGTGCTAGAATTCAAGATTCAGTGCAGGTCTTTTCTTGTCTGCATTGCAAAAATGATATTGGAAAAGTCACCTATCAAATACCCACTAGCACGTGCCATACAATGTCTGAATCCCAAATTAATGGGAACAGATAAACCGAGGTGTCAGAAAATAATGACGAGCTTATTAAAGACATTGACAGACTTAAATAGAATTGAGGGTGGAATGCTTTTTGCGATGGTATGCTGAAGGAGTACAGAGATTTTCTTGATGCTGTTGTCCTTCCAAACAACGGTGTATATAAGGAATTCGATGATATTTCAGGCAAAGAAAGTGTTGATGCTTTCCTGTATAGAGAAGTTGGTTCGTCAGGAAAATACAGTAAGTTGTGGTTGCAAGTGATGAAGCCAGTTCTTCTCTTATCACATGGGCAAGCCACAAGTGAAAGAGGATTTTCTGTTAATAAGGAAATTGAAATCGAAAATCTTCAGCAGAAGTCATTCCAAGCGCGAAGAATAATATGTGACCACGTCAGTTATGTTGGTGGTGTAACAAAAATAGATATTTCGAAGGAACTCTTAGCTTCTGCATCAAGTGCTCGTAGTAAGTACCAGCTACTCATAGAAGAACAGAAGAAGGAGAAGGCAAAGAAAGAGTCATCACAAAAAAGAAAAGAAGTTGCTGATGCTGTTCAAGAGCTGAAGAACAAAAAGAAACGGTTACAAGATGACATAGATGAACTACAGAAATCTGCTGACAAATACGCCGAAAAAGCGGAACAGTGCGGCAGTTTGACTTTCATTGCAAAATCAAACAACATGAGAAGATCTGCAAAACAAATAGAAGAGGAAGTGAAAAGTGTGGTGAAGGAGCTAAGTGAAAAGGAGATGATGTTGAAACTCAGTTAATCTGTCATAGCGATGTCTTGGTCTAAAGATTAACAGTAAAGTAATGATATTCTGCTGAACTGCATATTATAACTTCAGAATAGGTATATTTTGTCAGAAATACCTTGGAATTTTTATAATATCCTTGGAAAATTTGCCTGGGTATCCTGGAAAACTCCTGGAAAATCCTGGATTTTTTTTTTTTTTTTTTTGCCAGTTGCGTGAGAACCCTGTATCAGGAACTCATAAACTGCTAAGATGGACCAAATTATTTTTCACGAGAAATGAATCTTTTCAGTTAAATTTGCATTCCTTTTTCTCCTTTGTATTATTATTATTATTATTATTATATTTTTTGTCATCTCTATCAAGATATGAAGTAACGACATTCAAGAACTGAAAAAAAAAAAATCATTACGCGGCGGCGGCTGGTACTTTGTTGCATGGTTGTGCAAGAGGAATTTTTTTCTATATTACTAAAGATATTTTTAGGTATTAAAGTAGTGTATCAGTAAAAAATAAACCTTTGCTCTTGAACACTAAACAGTATTAATGCATTTCTTTAAAAAATCAATAAAAAAACTGAAGGAAAGAGAGTGATTTACATTTCCAGTTGCAGTGAGCGTGAGCATATGGCAGCAAGCTCCTATCTCTTAACATGAGGAAGTGGATTTATTTCTGCGTCAGTGCTATCCTCCCGTATTGCTCCCTTCCAGTTGCACCTTTTTCTGTCACTGGTATATACTCAGTTTCTGTAATAGTTACGAATTCTTCCGCTTGGCAGCGCTTGACTCAATTGATAGAGTGGGTGAGATATAGACGCTTGGAAGAAAGAAGTTATTCACAAAACAGAAACTCGCAAAGAACAAATACGCGTCTGGTGGTAGCGGGGGCGGATCCAGGTTGAATGTTTGGGGAGGGCGATCGTTCGAAGTCAATAGGTTTTATTTTACATTTATAATACAAAGGTGATAATTCTTATTGTAGGTTTTATTTTTAAAATAAAAAAAAAATATCAAATTTTGGGGCGGGAGGCGATCGAGTCGCGAAGCAGAAAGTCTTACCACTGGTCTAATTCCTAGCTCTGTGTCTTTTGTGCACATGATCCCGTGTTCGATTTCCGGCGGAGAGCATAAAAAGTTAATCTCAAATCATTCACTTTCAATACTCATCTGTCTTCTTTAGCCTAAATTGCTGGAATGTTAAACTAAAATATATTTTCATTTTCGAAGGAAAAAATCTTACAAGGTTAGATTTCATGCTTCTTTATAGTAGAACAGCAGACAAAAATACGTGGTTACTGAAAGTGGACTCTTTGTCCCTTATATTCATACAAAGAAATGCTAACAAAATGCATATTGTCGGAGGAGTTTCTGTACCCTGAAGAAAAGAAGCAGAAAATATTTGCGGTAGCGATGCTTTCTATTCAGAAAAACTTGGCGAGCAGCCTCTCAGATTTCAATGAAGTCATAGAAAAATTTGAAGCTCGAAAACAACGAAGAAAGATCTTCCATTTTAAAATAAGGCATAGTTTAGTTAATTAAAAAATTTTGTTTATCTACGTGCATGAATATATGCAATTTTCTTGAATTTTTCGTCTTTTCGGGTGAACGATATCATTCATGGCTTTTCATGGCACATGCTATATATTCAATTTATCTCTTGTTCAATGACATGAGTGAAGGAGTTTTGTATATAAATAGTGTATAAACGTATATTGATAGTGGTTGTTTGAAAAAAAATAAAGGAAATAGCTCATATTAAACCAATATTAGAGAATACACTTTAATCAATAAATATACAAATAGAGCTTAAAAGGACTTTCCTCGTCATATTTCCTGAATATGTTTTGGATAAGACTCAAGAATGCTGGGGGAAGGGAACACTTGCGCATACCTACACATCTTTGATATGGCAACATTGCAACCGGTGTTTCTACAGACCACGAACCGCTACTGATATTACGTTCAAATAATCTTTTGGTAATTTGAATTCCTCTTTAACCATTGTTTTCTCGTCCTAGCGCATACTGAGAGTAGACTATAATTCGTTTTGAACTACTACACGGACCAGAAGAAGTCAGTACAATTATAGATATCAGTTTCACGCATTCTGTAACAAAATTAAATACGATACAGTCTGTAAGAAATTTTAATACAGCATTTTTTCCGGTATCAGTTCATGTGAAGCGAATAATTTGTACATGATTTGGCGAGTACTAAAAATAAAATTGTGAGGAATACTTTTTTTTTTGGTGCATAAAAAAGCATAGTAGACTGCGGTGGTAGCAGAGCGCAGAGTCTCAAGTTCCTCTACTCCGGTCGGAATTTAAGGTAGATAAGCATCATATTTGTTACTGTGGTAAAAGTACTTCCGTTCCTCCCAGCTTGTCATTCCGGTTTTATTATCGTTAAGTTGAAGTCTCTCAAACATAACCTCGTGACACGAAAAATACTATTTTATTTCATTTCGTCAGACCATTAAATACGTTTTTATTTTTCATCTTATATATTGCTAATTCAAAATACATATATATATTTGCAGAAGTATCAAACAGAAATCAAAGACTTAGAACATCTTGGAGAGTTAGGAAATGGTACCTGTGGACATGTCGTAAAGATGCTTCATAAACCAAGTCAGACACTTATAGCTGTAAAGGTAAGTCCTCACATAAGTAACAATTTCCTTTATGTACTACTGATAAAATAGAATACTATTGTTAGCGATGTGGGTCGGGTACATATCTATCTGCCAGTTTGCTTTTACCTACATTTAGTATTTCCTTTCCAGAACTAACAGTTGTCACTTCGAATTGAGAACATTGAGGACTCGCAGAAATGGATATATTGGATGCACGTAAGAGCATCATAGAACTGTCGCTTATAGTACGTTCTTTGTGTTTACCATACACTGATTTTTTTAAAAAAAATTAATTTGAAAGAAATCGATATTTGTTCATATTAAAAAAAAAAATGCAATTCAAAATAATACATAACTAAACAACAACCGAGACACACTGATAATACCACATTTTGAAAGACAATAGCTCTATCCCATTATGCTTCTACCAAGACTAGGCTTATTTACCTGAATCATGTCAGTCAATTTTTGCTTATCGAATATGCCTGCCCAAAATGATCAGGCGTCAATGTACATAAGTAATGTATTTGTGCCGTGTATATCTACTCTTTTGAAAATGTAAACCATAGCATTGTATAAACTAGACACTGGTATGTATAAATCCATAAAATGGGGAAGAAGAAATATTCTGCATAATAGTTTTTTTAAAGTCATCTATTTATCCATTTTTGTCCTCTTCAGTTACTGTGACGAACAATATAGATGTGCTAGTGTAAGTAATTTCACTTTCGTTCTTTTCAGCTGAAATATTCAGTATGTTTTCGTACTCGAATAGTTAATAAAACATTACATAAAATTAAGATTTTTCTAAATATACATAACTTCACATCATTGTTTAAAAGCTTTATTTATGTAGATTTCCAACTTGTTTCATTTGTTTTGATTAATAAAAATAAAAAGGTATTCTGAAGTGATTCTTACATAGAAAATAACATTCGGTGCCTTGTTGAAACAATTAATTTTACTTGATCTTGAAATATATGAATCAGTGATTGCAGAAAGGACCTAAGTCACATTTTTCTGAAATTTGGTTTATTAACTTTTACATTTCTGTAGAGGTGTTCGGAACTTTGTATATAGGAAGGTGTTACAACGGTGTAAACGTAACATTAACTATAGGTCGAGCGCAAGAAAAGTTTGCAGTCCTGGAGTTAAACAGTTTTTCTTTATTATCCTAAAGCTACACAGAATTGACTTAGGCCGTTCTGTAATCACTGGTTCATATTTATTTATTTATTTATTTATTTATTTATTTATTTATTTATTTATTAATGAGAGCTTTTGTAAAGTAAAACTTACTTATAAACCTTTTTTAGCATCGATTTGATAGTATATTGTATTAAGATTTATGATTTGTATGTTTTGTAGTTTAAAGTGATACGACTAACTTGCAGTGCTAATGTGTTTATCCCACTGAAATCATTTTGAGACCCGCTCCTTGTCCTATAACCACCAGTCGCTTTAAGCACGATAATAGATAAATACGTATTTATTAGTCAACAATTTTTAAAAATTGTAAATTATGATATGCAAGCCAACTAACCTTCCTATACTAGCATGTATCGAAAAATAATCTCAGGAACAAAGAATATAAACACAAAAAATGGATCTGTAAAATATCTCTATTTGGTAGATATTCACTAATCCCTAGTCTCAGACCGCATGCTTTTGCGATAGGTTGGGGAACCTCTTTCCCCAGCCTAGATACACGAGTAATGACACTTACATTTACAGGAGCCAAGGTAGGCTGGGGCAAAGAGCCTCTAGCTGACCGCAGTAACTTCAAATTAATTTTCATTGTAGACCGTAGGGCTGCCGGTGTTAGAGTACATGAAGGGAGCGGAAAATTAATAATGACAAGAGACACGAGTTTTTCTTAATGCGCGATAAAACGAAATGCGTCAGAATTAAGTAATTTTCAGTTTCTTGACGTTTTATGATATTCTCTGTGTGTTTTGATTGGTTTCCGCTGCGCGATAAAACGAGAAATTACACTTTTGCGCGAAACTGCTAACAATACGCGATATAACGCGAAAGTTTAAAATACGTCTTCATTACTTTAAAAACGCTAGTTTTCCGCTGACGGAACGGTAGAACGTGGCATGAACAGTGCATTTTGGATGATTCGAACACGGCTATAGGGAACATGTTGCGCGTTAGCTATCACCATCGCAGTTGGATGGGGAGTTCCGAAGTG
Organism: Thermobia domestica; assembly: GCF_964235325.1. Classification (NCBI taxonomy): domain Eukaryota; kingdom Metazoa; phylum Arthropoda; class Insecta; order Zygentoma; family Lepismatidae; genus Thermobia; species Thermobia domestica. Next base: position 181,132,115 of record NC_137460.1, on the reverse strand, counting down.
ATGATTGATTAAGGTTTGTTGTAAATACATTTATATATGCGTGGCTTCCAACAAGCAATGCCAATTGTGAGAGGTTTTCTTCAAATATGGTCTGGTGATAAGTGACAAACGTACAACAATGAAGGAATAAAATGTGGAAACGTAACATGCTTTTGTTTAATGCTTAAATGTAACTTGTACCTGTATGTTTTCAGAAGACAGCAAATTTTTCCTACTCATAGTAAGTTTAGTTACTGATTTACCTCCAGTTTGATTTATATATATATATATATATATAAAATCCATAAGTGAAATTGACAACGTCGAGTGAAATATTCAGTGTATTTTGTTTATGGGTAATTAATGGTTTATTTTTACAGTGATCTATGAATAAAAGAAACAATTGTAAAAATGTCAGTGAATCCTTGTCCACAAGAGCTATAAAATCCGAAACTTTATTTGGAAAATGCGACAAAACGCGAAATTCTCAAATTTTTAGTGTGAAAAGCTACTAGTAATGACACGGAATCTTTTTTAGAGTACAGGTAATTAAAGCGGTCTGGGCCTAGGTGGAAATGCTGCACTACAAACCACATAATTTTTCCCCCTCGTCTCATCCCTCTATATACATTCCACTCAAATTCTTTTCCCTCTGTTCTCTATTTTTGCGCTCTCTGCCACATTTCTCCACCGAAGGCTCGTGCACCCAGAGCCGTTTTTCAACAGAAAATAAACTAATACTACCTCTCCGCGTAAGTGTACACGTTCATCTTAAATGTGGATCAAGACATCTATTGGATATTTTATTGAAGCTGGAAGTGTGCATGTCCTGCAGAGAAGTAGGCAGTTTCACGTCTTCTGTCGACGATGAGGTTTATGTGCAATTCGTTTTTGACAATTGAGATTGTAATATGAAATCTTCAGATGACATCAACACAATGGAAAGTATAAAGTGCATCACACCAGTAAATGCCGTCAAGGCAAGCACCTTGTTCTGAGAACAAAAACTTCTCTTATAGGTGCTGATGTGTCGTCTTCAGGAATGCTGAGTGTAACGCCCTATCAATGAATGGCTAGACCCGGAACATCCTTTATCCTGGTGGAAAACCATAAGTGGAGTCCTACTGGGAACTGAGACTGTCCTCCTAAATGCTCGTCTCATCGATATCTTGTGGATGGACGGCTATCTCCTTTAGGATACGCCTGTCTCCGCATGAAGCGTATTCATGTACGTCGTGACAGTACAGAATCCATCGGAATACGAGACATCAACTATCCTGTCCCTCCCATTCGTCACTCTTTCACTTCAAGTCCTGCCACGATCTATACTTCTATTTTTTCAGCTCTGGATCACTGTAAACGGAGACATCAACAGTCGTGCATGGTAGCGTTTGATGAATCACTTTCCGTGAAGATATTAGACATAGTGTTAGCTGCTAAAGAGGGCAGTCTGTTGTTGTTCACAGTAGGTGGTATCCTCTTCGTTCTTTATGGATTCTGTGAGAACCATTATTTCTGGCAACGGTTTAGAGGAATTTTGGGTGTCTATTTACACCAAGAATACCATTGTTCATTTGATGACAGGTTGTGAATACCTCAAACTCTCTAGCACATTTTTTAGCACCAATTCTCCTTGACAACTCTGCTCCTAAAAATATGCAGGATTGCACCTCACTCAACAAATAAACGCAGTAATCACGAATTTGCTACAAACAAAAATTTCGTTGCAAACAATTTGTACGTCTGAATGCTTGATTGAAGCAGGGCTCATAGCGAGTTTTTTTTTTTTTTTTTTTTAACTAAAAGTGACTTTTTTTTTCAAGTTGGTCACTAAAAATACTTTTTTTTTTTCAAATTTGTCAGTAAAATTACTTTTTTGGGAGGTAAAGTGACTATTTCGTGTGATTTATGTTTTGCATTGGCAGTTTTTTAAGAAAAATATTATAAAAATAAATAAATTAAAAAAAAAAAAAGAAATTTGTTACTCATTACTCTTCTCAAAGCTTCAGTACTTGCTGCCACAAGTGAACTAGTCAGCTTTATTCTGTCTTCAGCTTTTATTCTAAAGCACAGTGGATGGTTGGTGGATACGTAAGCTCTCAAGGTGGGATTGAGAACCCATCTTCTATTCTTTCTTCTATCATAATAGTCTTTTAGTTTTCTCTCGTAATAGTTAACGCTCCGTTCAACGTTGTGTCTGTGTGTGTGTTTGTGTGGTTCATCATGTTCGTCTTGTGTTATGCTTCTTGTATATTCTTTTTAAAAGTAGGTGGTGTGTTTGAATATATCATGGCTTTGAGAACTCTCAATGCTAAGTTAAATATAATGTCTGGGATGAAGAAATTCGGAACTAGGCCAGAACTGGTTCCAGTTACTCAGAAGCTTCTTACATCTGCTAAGTCTGCTTACCGTAACTACAAAGCATACTTAGAAAACCTAAGAAAGGTGGAAGCTCAAAAAGAAGTAAACAAGAAAAGATGAAACAAAACAACAAAGAGAGAGGTGATGAAGAAATTGACAAAGAAAAAAGGGCATGATGAAATTTTGGTCACTTTTTCGTGTGCTTTTGGTCACTTTTTCATGTGCTTTTGGTTACTTTTCAACTATTGACAGGAGAGCCTATTGAGCCCTGCTGAAGCTTTGAAGTTGTTATGGAAGTATAAAGGTAACCAAGAAAGTTTTGTTGCTTTTAGTAGAGGTCTGTATTCAATTGGCCCTCACACCGTGAATTAAATGCGAATGGAGTTAAGGTGAAGGTCAGTTGTGTTGGTGTGAGTATATTCAGCATACTATTTGGCTGTGGCAGTTCAGTTACACCGTGAACTTGCATAAGGACAGAGTGAACATGGGTCCGCCACAGAGCAACATAAGGGCGTGTATGCTGTACGAGTTCAAACTGGAGTCAAACGCCGCTGCAGCGGGACGGAAGATATGCCAGGCCTTCGGTGAGGGTATCGTAACTACGCGGACAGTGTAGTATTGATTTAACAAGTTTAAGGACGGTAACTAATCACTCGAAGTCGCACCACGTGTCGGAAGACCAACACATGTACAAAAGGAAGATCTTCAGGCAGCAATTGAGGTGAACAGTGGACAGCCATGTGAGGAACTGTGACTACAATTCAGTGTGAGTAGAGAAATAAGTCGGCAGCACCTCCATCAACTTGGGAAGCACTACAAGTTGGGTCAATGGGTCCGACATGATTTAACTCCGGGCCAGAAGGCAACGTGTGCAGACACCTGCGTTTCTTTGCTGTCTCGTATGAGGAAGGAGCCTTTTCTGGATAGAGCGTTGACATGTGATGAGAAGTGGGTCCTGTACCAAGCTCCGCGTCCTCGTTACGAGTATCATTGGTTAGCAACCCAAGAACCGATTCCAAAACAGCCGAAACCAGCACTGTACCAGAATAAGGTCCTGATGTGTTTGGTGGACTGCTCGCGGCGTCGTGCATCGGGAACTGCTACCAGCTGGTCAGAGCATAACGCAAATGTGTACTGTCAGTAACTGAGCCCTGTTCAAGAAAAAATCTGGAGCCAGCACTTCTGAATCGCAAAGAGGTCTTCCTGTTACAGGACAATGCTAAGCTCCACATTGCTAGGATGACACGAGACACCATTCTGCGCCTTGGATGGGAAACACTATTACATCCGCCATACTCCTCGTACATTGCACAATCCGGTTTCACCTGTTCGATTCCTTGGACCATCGCCTTAGAAGACGCCAGTTCAAATCCCTAGTAGAGGTGCAAATTGCACTTGATACCTTCTTCGCTTCACGGCCCACCAAATTGTACCGCGATGGAATCCATGGCCTTCCAGAACGTTGGCAGAAGGTCGTCGACGCTGATGGGGACTATTTTTGATTTCCCACGTACGTCTTAGGTGACATACCGCTTTTCGAAGGTGATGGGTGAAAAGGCGACAGAACTTTCTTGGTTACCTTTATCGTTTTCCTCATCTACCAAATTGTGAGTGTAGTATTTAAAAATTGTACTTTTTATTACAACCGAACCATCAAGGAACTGGGAACTCCATCTCTACTCTGTATTAAGAATGATTTCATATTTGCACAGCGATTGTCATCTAAGTTATACAAAGGTTTCTGAGATTTACCTTCAGCAAATGCTGAAATTAGAGGGCATTGTGTCAGTGTCACAATTCGAATATTTTGCCAACCAAGGGTATTTTACTATTAGAAGATGAAAAAAATATCAAGGATATAGGCAAATATTACCATCGACCAAGTGCTAATGTGGGCCAGGAGTACTGACACACAGAAGGGATTGTTTAAAGGCTGACAGCTCCTTGGATGTATGCGATGTCGGCACCATCGAACATTATTGAGGCTATTGAAGATTTTAGTGGCATCTATTCCGAAGCGTCCGACCAACATGTGGAACTTGGTGAATTTCGACAGTAGAGTTAGAAAAGACGTCGAAAACGTAATGGATTTTCTCGTAATTAATAACTCTTTTGAAGGACAAAGTAATGAGAGTGTCTTCTCACACTCTTTGTGGTCACCAACGAGTGTAATCTTCTTGCGAGACCAGCCTTTACAATTTCGGCCGGTCTGCTATGTGCACGAGTGTTTACAAGCGACTTCAGAAGAAATCCCCTACACCGTGATTTCTCAGTATTGCTTTGTTTCTCAGCCATTAACGGTCAGTGGGCCTCTGTAGCGAGTAGGGGCCTACCACCATATGCAGTGATGGCATCCGATCGTTATGAGGGAAAGTCACCTCCCCCTTGGAGAAAATAGTCACACGTTACCAAATCGCATGGTGTGATCACGATCCGGAAGATTTCATCTCAACCCAAGAACTCCAGGATGACCCGAAGGGGGAGGGGGGAAGACTTGAATCCTGCTTCTGCCTAGCTAATTGTTGTTCACGCGCAGATGCCCAATCAGCCACCTTTCGCACCTAAGCGTACGCTTTACTCTCTCATTTAAGAGATATCCCGATGATTTCCCTTCCGCGGTAGGGATAAGAGGCTCCCAACACCTTTCTACCTAATTTTACAGAAAAAGCACACCGTATATTACCGGCACCAATGAGTGATGTAGTCCATTTGCACCAAGCGGATTCCTATTTAGAGGACACCTATCGCTCCCCTCCAGTAGGCGTGATTACAATAGCCTACTTCAACCATTTCCGTGGTGAGGTACTACGCATACTCCTGGGCCCAGTGGTCCGTGTTATAGACCCATTTGGAAGGCTTCGGCTCCTTTAGTGACGCATAGGCTCAATTGATGAGGATAAAGAAAAGTTATAACGGATTCTTTAATTCTGAATCATATAACTTTCGCTGATATCCTTCTCCAAATAATGCCCACTGCAATTCTTCCAATTCCGCCACTCTTCTTATTAAATGCAATAAGTGATGCCAAAAAAGGAAAAAAGTTGCTCTTATTTCGTAAGGTACGTTATCCGAATGGATTAAATAAAGTAATTGTAGAATCGTTGTGATTCATCTTTCTTTGAATTTGATTCATGACGTAAGAATAAATTCTTAGGACTCGAAGGACTGAGACCATTTAATACATCCAGCTGATCCAGATGGGAAGAATTTTATAACATACCGTAATTTAGAAATTGAAACTCTTGGTATGTTAGAAAGATCTTTAGGAAGATCTGATAAAGCAAATGTGTCTGAATGTGAAGGATGTTTCTAAAACGTAGGCATTAGGTGTGGCGATAATATCTTTAGAAATTAATAATCGGACTGCACCTCTTGTCTCCATCGTTGAGTGTTTTCGACTCTTTCGGTGTTAAAGGATGTTGGAGCAGAAAGTTTGTCATTGTGTTTCTTTTTGTATAACTATGAGGTAACGCATTTCGGTGAGAATCATCCCATTGGCGACCCAGGTAAGTTTTTTACTTTGATGTGATTGTGGCAGAATATTGAGTACTGCATATGGGAATAAGAAAAGATCCACTCATATTTCTAGGTCGTTTCTGTTTACAATATGACAGATTACTTGATAGGGAGAGGTAGTAACTGATGACCGAGCACTTCTTGGGACTCCTCTTAGTAAAGGAACAGAGGATTTTAGTTCGGCTATTAGACTGCAAACATCGGAAATATTATTTTTTTATTGTGGTTATCATATTCAACTCCATTTGATAAAGAAGAGTTATAATTCAAAGATGACTTCTATTTTGCTATGGAAGGCTTATTTTTCTTATGGAGAGTTTAATGACATTTACTAATATGGATGGCAAGTCCTCTTTGTTTTTCACACTGAGGGCAGGTTACATACTTTTCATCGTCTGAAAAATTAACTGATTCTTCGTTGTTAGTAATTAACATGCGTCCGACGTCAGAAATGGTTCCCTCAAAATTGTGACTCTCCTGGCAGGAAGCATCATCATAAGTGTCGAATGCCTCTGCCGATCAACCGTCACGCTACACAAAACCGTTGTGGATTGTTGTTTTCGTTAAATGACTCTATCCCCCATTATTGATATACCAGACAGAAACTGCAGCTGGTTTACAGGCGTACATACGCCTGAAAATGGAACACTTTTAAACGCATGAGACAGGTATTGATTTTTTCACGATCATTGCATGTTCACTTCACGTTTTCATGTTTATAGGGTTGCAACCTTGCAACGTGAAAAATGAGTGTAAACAACATGTAGAGAGTGGGGAGTGTAAACAACATGTAGAGAGTGGGAAGACATGTACGTAATCGGCATATTCTATGTAGTTGACATATACGTTACCTCATGAGGATCTGACGACAGCTGCTTTTCATTTGATGAAAATGTAATTGACATTAAATACATGTGAAATACAGGTGTTAGTGAATTAGTGGGCGTGTTAGCGGAATATACATGTAAAGTACATCGCATTAAGTACTATACATGTGTCAGGACCTTGCATATGTTACATGACAAACTGGAGACTTGGTGCCTGAATATTACATGTTGCCTACACCTTTAACATTAGTGATTCACTCCAATCAACCATGCACATGTTTAACCCATTTATTGGCAATCATGATCATTGCATTTTCCGTTTACCTGCACATTGCCTGTATATTGCATATAGTTGGGTTCACACTTCGCGTGTACACAGAGATAATACAGGCAATGTATTTAGTTATAATCCCATGTATTATACATGTGTCAGAACCTTGCATAGCGAATGTCGAATTGGAGACTTGTGCCTGTAACGTGAATGTTTAGCTCCAATCCACCTTGTTTACCACACGTATCAGTTTAATCCATTTATTGGCAATCACGATCATTGCATGTTCCCGTTCACTTGTACATTGCCAGTACACTGCACGTAGGGGAGTTACACACTTCGCATGTACACGAAAATGATAAATGTAAAATAACATGTTCTACATCATGCGTTTTCCATGCTATACGCTAATACATGGTATTTATATGTAATGCAAATGTCACATGTATGTTACATGTTGATAAACAGGCACCTTCCTTGTATTATCTATCAGGAAAGTAAATGTACACCTGTTTTTTGAGTCTGGCATTCCTGTGCTCCATCCATGGAGAGTATGAGAATTAAATCAATCAAATGTTTACTGAGGGTCAAGAAGAAAAGTCTAATCTGAATAAGACATTGCAGAGGGACACAAGCTGTGAATACGAATAGTGCATAGTGTAAATAAAGGGCGACACCGAAAGAGAAAGCCAGAAACAGCTGCTAAACGGAGAAAATAGAGTACAAATTGTCGAAGTAGGAACATAAAATACAAATACAACAAATATGCCAACAACTAAGCGTTTACCAAGCAACGATCTTGGTGTAGTGGTTAAGACGCTAGATTACAAATCCAAAGAACGGCGGTACGAATCTGCTCCAAGTAGTGTATATATATATATATATATATATATATATATATATATATATATATATATATATTAAATAATGCATACAGCACATGAAAGGTGTTAAAAGAGAGTGTATTACCCGTTTAATATGTTAAGTGAAAAAGAGTTAAAAATTTCGGTGAAATTTATTAGAGAAGTGAGACAATGAAAATGAGGAAGCAAGTATATTTAATCAGGGGTTGTATCAGAGGGTGGTGACCAGAAAAACTGGAAATTTTCCCCAATTTCGCCCATGTGAGTCGACGATAGGCAAATTTCTTCAGAAATGTGCCTATTGCAGAGAAAGAGAGAGAGACAGACAATCAGACAGACAGATGCTCCCGGAACTGAGAGTGTGCTGCTTCCATTGAAATCAACGAGATAACAAATAGACGCTTACATAATAAGAATGCCGAATACAAACAGACATAAAACAGCAAAGTAATAATTGCAAGCATTATCACCTAAGGTTCCAAGATCCGAACAACATATCACTAATATCCCGAATGCCAAAATATTGTGACTTACACAACTGCCCCTCTCCCCAAATGTGTCCTGTGAAAACAATCACAAGTTTTGGGATGAGGGACCATATTGAGACAACAATATTAAACTATATAAGTAGACTTTAACAGATTCAGTTATTTTTTCCCACAACCAGCTTTATTGATATTCAAGACAGCAAAAGCACTATATTTGTTAACGACAAAGCAAAGTTATTGCAACACTGTTACACAGTGAATCATGCATATTACACTCCTGAGTTTTGTTATGCAGAGGCTAGCCACCGAGGCACGCTGAATAACGCCTGAAGGAAGCAACGAGGACAGCGATACAGTGAACGGAACAAGCAATGCATTACAGACATTTCAAGAGAATAAAAGAAAGATCCCTCTTTCCACACTTCATGCTTTTCAAGAGAAAAAAAAAAGAAAGACCCCTCTTTCTACACTTCATGCTGTAGTTTTTAACTTCCATTTCCCCATCAAAGTTACATGCCTAGACTATTATACAGTTCCATTACACTTAATCCAGAGCCTTCAAACAACTTTGTTCTACGAAGGAAAACGTAGAACACTACACTTATAAATATACCATACATAGCCAGTTAAGTAGTAATAGATGAATGTAATTAACCCCATATAATATCGATTGTCTAAATATACACTAGTTTCAAACAATTAGACACATAACAAACATTCATAACACCATTATAACCTATCATATGTTAATTCCACTTCACAAGTGGTAGAATGAAAACCGTAGAAAATAGAATGTTTTTTAAATTACAATTGTGAACACAAGTTAATAAAGGAAACAATGACAGTCAATGAAAGGAAGATGATCCGAGGTCGGATTTCGAGAAATAACTTGATAATGAGATGAAAACAGAATTTTATAAAAGGAATGGTTATGATGCGCTAAACACAACATTGTTGCCTGTTTCGTCTCGTCATGTGAGAATGTCTCGTTTTAGAGAGGCGAGAAAAAGCCTGGTTTCGTCTTGTGCAGGGTCGGATCTAGCTCGGGGGCGGGGGGCCTAGCCCCCACTTTCAGATTGACGGAAATAATTTAAGCTATTATTTATATAGTTTTGAAAACTTATAGTAAGGTCATGATATACTTATCATAGTCTAAATTAGGCAGACCCCAGTTTTTACCTTCTAGATCCGCCACTGGTTTCGTGGCTATCCCGGTGTCATCTCGTGTTTCCGAAACGAGACAAATTGTTATTTAGTCTCCTTTCGTCTAATTTTCTTTCGAAAACCTCATAATAATAGAAGTAAAATTGGAAGCCATGCGGCTTCGAAATGTAACGAAGTTTAGAAGTTAGAATTGATATTCGGACAAGGGAGGGCTATGAAATGCTTTCGAGACATTTAAAACGCGACGAGTCCAGACAAGGATCTGTCACGTCTCGTCTCGGAAAACGAGACGAGACAGACGCTTTGTCTCGTCTAGTCGCGGATTTAACAAAGCCTATATTGTCTCCCATGCTAGATTGGAAGCCTCTCACCAGAGATGAAGTGGATCGTGGGCCGTGGGTCAACAGGACGTGACCCACTGTAACCCACCATCCGCCGTGACCCACCATAACCTACATACCCACTACGACTCACCGATACACTCTGCTTACTGCATTGTATATAGCACCCTCTGAAGAGTGGTGAATGTAGACACATATTACTTTTAGGATCTCCATTTTCTTCTTCTTCTTCTTCATTTGCATTTGTTTCTATTTACTTACCTGAGATGAGTATATCTAACAAGGACAAGGCAGACTTTCTTAAATGAACTTAGAGCCCATCTTTCGCGAGGTAGTAGTGCACATTTACACTGGGCGAGCGCAATAGCCAGAAATAGCCTAGAAAAAGCGTCTTTAATTTCGACTCGCCGTATATACGGTACGACGCCTAAAATTATCAAGTAGCGGTGTGGCAGAGTGTGGAGCATTCATGACTCTCGTTTAAAGGATCCAGCGTTCGATTCCCGCTCGAGTCAACTTGTTTTTGCCTTTTACCAATAAAGTAGTCATTTATAACTACAAGTAAAATATTAATTCACTATATGTTCATATATTCTAAACGATAGGAACTTTCAAATCAGTTGTAAAACTTTTCAATGTTTTATGTGAACTAGATACAAAATATAACCTATTTCATAAATATATTGATATCACTAGCTGTATTTCGGTTACCACAGTCGTTGTGTCCGAAGTTTCGTGTCTATATCTGTGGACAGTGTGCGAATTGCAAGGGGGATGAGGGGGGAATCCGCTACGGAATAATGGATGAATGCTATAGCCAAAGGGGATTTCCGAATTATCCCCCTTACAATTCGCACTCTGTCCACAGATATAGACACGAATCGTCAAGAAAATTTTTCATTTAACGACTTCACGAAATAAGTTATATTTGTATCTAGTTCACATGAAACATTGAAAAGTTTTACAACTGATTTAAAAATTCCTATTGTTTCATGCATTATAAACATATGGTGAATTAATATTTTACTTGTAGTTATAAATGACTACTTTATTGGTAAAAGCAAAAACAAGTTGACTCAAGCGGGAATCGAACTCGCGATCCTTTACGCGTGAATCGCGAATGCTCCACACTCTGCCACGCCGTCACTTGGGAATTTTAGGCGTCGTATCATATATACGGCGAGTCGAAACTTTAAGACGCATTTTCTAGGTTATTTCTGGTTATTGCGCTCTCCCAGTTTGTAATATTAACACTTTAAATATGCACTACTACCTCGCGAAAGTTCATTTAACAAAGCCTGCTTTTCCCTTGTAAGATATAGTCATCTCAAGTAAGTAAATAGAAACAAATGCCAAAAAAGAAAGAAAAAAAAAATAGAGACCCTAAAAGTAAAATGTAGACATATTCACCACTGTTAAAAGGTTGCTATATACAATGCACTAAGCAGAGTGTGTCGGTGGGTCGTAGTGAGTCTGTAGATTTTGGTGGATCGCTGGTTTATGGTGGGTCACGGTGGGTGGTGGATTGCAGTGGGTCACATCCTGTTAACCCACGACCCACTAACCGACTTACACATCTTGACCCACATGTCTCACTTGACACAAGACTCACTTCAATTCTGGTGAAAGGTTTCCAATTCAGCATGGGGGAGACAATATAGGCTTTGTTAAATAAGAGACGAGACGAAACGTCTGTCTCGTCTCGTTTTCCGACACGAGACGTGGCATGTCCTTGTCTGGGCTCATCGCGTTTTAAATGCCTCGAAATCATTCCATAGCCCTCTCTTGTCCGATTATCAATTCTAACTTGTAAACTTCGTTACATTTCGAAGTCGCATGGCTTCCAATTTTACTTCTATTATTATGAGATTTACGAAAGAAAATTAGACGAAAGGAGACGAGATAACAATTTGTCTCGTTTCGGAAACACGAGATGACACTGGGATAGCCACGAGACGAGACACAGGCTTCGTTTCGCATCGCTAAAATGAGACAATTTGACATGAGGAGAAGAAACAGGCAATCATGTTGTGTCTAGTGCATCATAATACAGTGCCGGCAAAAAAATCTTTACATTGTGAAACAAATCAGAAATCATTGCAAATTCATAATATTGAAGTATTTTATTGTGGCTAATACTGTACAATTAGTATTTTGTCATATCGCCTTTACATTTTATCACCACCTGCAGTCGTTTCGGCATTGATTCAGCCAGGCTGGCGAAGTATGTAGAGTCCATGGTTATCCGCAATGTTTTGATCGTATCCTTTAGATCCTTGATGTTGTTTGGTCGTGTCTCTTGAATCTTATTTTTCATGACGTTCCAGGCGTTTTCGATTGGATTAATGTCAGGAGAATTACCTGGCCACTCTAACAGAGGAATATTATGGTCACTAAGAAACTTTTGCACGGCCTTGGACATGTAGGCCGGGGCCCCATCATGCATAAAATAATTACACTCATGAATGTCCCAAAAAGGAAGTAAATGTTCTTCCAAAACATTAATATAAATGCTTGCTTTCATGGTTTCATTCTTGAAAAGAAAGTACAATCCTCCTCTGCCCTTGTTACCACTGAATGCCCCCCACACCATCACACTATCAGGGTATTTAACGGTCTTAACTGTAAATTTCGGGTCATACTGTAAAGCAGAACTCGGACGGCGCACCATCTTGGATCCATCCCGGATCAACCTAAAAGTGCTCTCATCACAAAAACATCACTTTTTTTCCACTCTTCAGGTGTCCAATCGTGATATTTCTTACAGAAGTCGAGCCTTTTTCTCTTCATTGCTGCTGTGAGAAGGGGTTTCTTCGCAGCACGGCAACTTGGCAAGCCCAGATCCTTTTGCAGACTGTGACGAACTGTCCTAGTTGCGACATTCTGGATTAGATCAGGATACTTGTTTTTCAATTCTACAGCTGTTATGAAGGGATTTGACATTACTTCACGCTTTTAGAAGTTTATCAGTCCTTGGTGAAGTCTTTCTAGGTGCACCGGAGCCGGACTTCCTACATGGTACAGTTCCAGGTTTAAATAACGTCGCTGGACGCTTTAGCTGGTAAATTGTCTCTCTTGACACTCGAAGATCCCTGGATACAGTGATTACCGAATCACCTTTCTCCAGAAGAGTTAAGGCCCGGGATTTCTCTGCCACTGTCAGCTTTTTACGATCCATTGTGTGTAATCAGAACAAAGTTACAAGACCACTTAATTTCAAGAACTTAAACAAGACCACTTAATTTCAAGACCTTAAACAAAAATCTAGCTGCACGGAGCAAAGAAAGAACTATCTCGCCGTACAACGCTACGAGGCACACTGAGCTTCTGCTGGGTGAGGGAAGATTGCAAGTGGCGCGCTAATCACTGACGTCATCATCAGGTTCCTCTCATATTTTTATGGCGGGAACGGCGCTTGACCCCGTAACGTGGATTTTGCATATAAAGATTTCTTTTGCCACACAATGTAAAGATTTTTTTGCCGGCACTGTAATTTCTTTTCTAAAGTTCTGTTTTCATTTCATTATCAAATTATTTCTCGACGTCCTACATCGGATCATGTTTCATTGACCGTCATGGTTCCGGAACCTTCGATGATAATGCTTGCAATTATCACTTTGATGTTTTATAGTTGTTTGTATTCCGCATTCTCAATATGTAAGCGTCTATTTGTCAACTCGTTGATCTGAATGGAAGCACCTCACTCTCAGTTCCGGAAACATCTCTCTCTTTCTCTTTCTCTCTCTCTTTCCGTTTCAGAGGTGATGATAGACAAAAGGGCAAAATTGCATAGAAATTTTACGGCATTTCTGGCAAGATGGTCTCTGCAATAGACACATTTCTGAAGAAATTTGCCAATCGTAGAGACTCACATGTGCGAAATTCGGGAAAATTTGCAGTTTTTGAGATTACCACCCTCTGATACATACCGCTGATTAAATATACCTACTTCCTCGTTTTCATTGTTTTACTTCTCTAATAAATTTCACCGAAAATTTTAACTCTTTTTCACTTAACGTATTAAACGGATAATACGTTCTCTTTCACCACCTCGCATGTGCTCTATGCATTATTTTTAAAAACCTAAAAAAAATATATACTCCTTGGAGCAATTCGAATCGCCGTCCTTTGGATTTGTAATCTAGCGTCTTAACCACTACACGAAGATCGTTGCTTGGTAAACGTTTAGTTGTTGGAATATATGTTCGCATTTGTACTTCATGTTCCCACTTCGACAATTTCTACTTTCTTATTCTCCCCTTTCTCTGTATTGATTTAATTCTCATATTCTAGATGGTTAGAACGCAGGCATGTAGTGGCTAAGACGCTAGATTGAAAATACAAAGGACGTAAGTTCGAATCCACTACAAGTAGGATGATTTTTTAATAATGCACACAGCACGTGAGAGGTGGTAAAAGAGAGTGTATTACCCCTTTGAGATGTTAAGTGAAAACTTGGTAAAAATTCCACTGACATTTATTAGAGGAGTGATACAATGAAAATGAGGAAGCAAGTCTATCTAATCACGGGTATGAATCAGAGGGCGGTGATAGATAAAACGAAATTGTTCCGAATTTCACACATGTGAGTCTCTACAATAGGCAAACTTCTTCAGAAATGTGCCTATAACAGAGACCACCATATTCCACCGATTGCACTAGTTGAACAATAACAAATGGTATAGTGTTTTTTCCTTAGAACGACAAATTAAAAAGTGTATACTGCATATGAACGAAGTTTTTCGAATGTCCCAGTAATTTCCTTGCCCTTTCCTAATTAACATGCATAAATCGTCTCTCTCATGATACAAATGTTTGCGTCCACTTTCTTAAGGATTGCTCATTTAGTATGAGAAGTCACTCTTTGATTCTTCACGATTGCTTTGAAAATAAAATAACTTGAAAAGATTTGAAGCTATATTGATTATCTGTATTACTCACAAGTCCAGCACTTCACCCCTACATTATCTTCTCATGCAATATCATAAGCTAAATATTGCTAAGTTCAGCCCTGATGTTTGGAACGAACCGTAATGTTCCTGTAATGATATTTCCACCAAAGTGCATGCCGAAGTTAATTTATTCGATGATCTGGAGACAATTTAGTGCCCATTAATAAACTAAATAACACATAATGGAGTAAAATTACAGAAATGATATCGTATTATACAGTAATTTCGCCGTGCAAGTACAAAAGTATAATAATAATAATAATAATTTTTCATCGGTCCTGCGCGGAAAGTGAGAATTTAAATCAATCACATATGTAGTCAAGGTAAGGAGAAAAGTCTAAACTGAATAAGACATTAAAGCGGGTCACAATCTGGGAATAAGAATAGTGCATGGTGTAAATAAAGGACGACACCGACAGAGAAATCCAGAAACAGCAGTTAAACGGAGAAAAAAGAGTAGAAATTGTTGAAGTGAAAACAAAATACAAATACGAATAGGGATGAGCACGAATCGAGTCAAAGGTAATTTTCTTGTTGAGTTCCGACCCAAGTCGCTGTTTTCGAGGTCGAGTTTCGAGTTGAGTCGAGTTTGATAATGGCTCGCTCGCTCGTTCAGCTCGTTTTAACTCGTTTTGAAATAATGGCCTGATTAGACTGGAAAGCGAAAACCTTGAGAAATGTAAGCAGTAATGTGGAATACTTTGTGTTGCTCACGACAGGAGTGCATCTCGTCTCGTAATTTTTGTGCATCTCGTGGGGCAATTTTAGTGTATCTCGTCTCGTCTAGATAACGAGAGGACAAGAATTTTTTTATTATTATTACGAGACAGCCTCAAATGTCGTAATCACCAATATAAGTATATACTGTAGTTCTTAAAATCAAGGCTGAGACCTGCACGGTCGAATTCTTGAGCCCAAGCAGAAGACCAACCCCGGTAGTGATATCAATAGGCTCGGTTCGTATCAACTGAGCGAACAGCTCGAGTCGGCTCGGTTGGGATGAGCCGTCGGCTCGGCCCAATTGAGCCGATGTCCTGAGCCGGCTCAGTTGGAACGAGACATCGACTCGGCTCAATTGAGCCGATGGCTCGATCTTTCTCGGTTGGATGGGTCACCTACTCGGCTCATGTGAACCGGTTCGAGCCAGCTAAGTTGAAACTAGTCCATCGGCACGGTTTGACTCAGCTCAACTAAGCCGATGGCTCAAATCGGCTCGGTTGGGTGAGCTGTTGGCTCGGCTCACTTCTCGATTCAGTTCGGTAGTGAATGAGCTATAAGCCGAGCCGCTCGAGCCGTTGAGAAGCCTAAACTAAAAATAATATCAGCAACTAAAAATAAGATCTCTTATTCTTCTCTTTTACTTAAATTTGATATGCATTCTCTTTACAGTAGACGTTTCCTTATTCAACAAACATATTTGTGCAAGACAGTAAACTCAGTAACAGATAATTGTAATTTGCTCCAATATATTAATTTCAATATACCAAAACGACCGTTGCGTAAGAATTTAGTATTTAACATAACGAGATCTTATATCACAATTCACCAGGAGTCATTCATAGTTAGAGCTTGTAAGAATTTCAATCAGCTGGTTTCATCAGACTTGGATCTTGACTTCTGTTATCCTACAGCTGTATATTTGCGTATACTCAAAAATAATATTTTGAAAAGACATTATGTATGGATTAGTTAAATAATTAAGAAGTATTATCTCTATGACTTATCTCTATGAGTTGAACCTATGCTGGAGACTTTTTTATTTTTCATATTTTTCATTTTTTAAATTTATACTATTAATATTTTAATTTGTTTTTATTAACTTGTATTTTTCCTTGTTTACATGTATTTTTTATTTCTTTCAGTATATAGATATATATGTATTTCATATGTAATTATGTGTGTATACATATGTTCCTCTGTAAATGGAGTTTGGCTCTGTAGAGGACTATTATAAATAAATAAATAAAAATAAATAAAAAATAAATAAATAAACCCGGTCCCAGCTGTTTTGAACATGTTTGACTGAAGCCTATAACTTTTAACAATTTTTGGTTCGAGCCCGAATACTTACCCCTTCTTTTATGATACCGGCAAAGTTTACATTAATAATTTGAGTTGTTCTTAAACCTTTGGTTCACAAGTTTGTTTTTTCTCCACACGAAACTACAGATATGACAGATTGAATTCTCATTCTCTCCATTTCTTTCAAGCAGTCGCCATTACCTGGTCAAAGACTTATTTCCGCCACGATTCGTATTAACCAAAATAAATTCATTTTTCGGAAGCGGAATTTTGACTTTCCGGATTTCGGAAAGTTATGGAATTCAGTTAAACTCCGGAATTCAGAAAAATTCCGGAACTCGGAAAGAATCCGGAATTTAGAAAATTCCGGAATTGAGAAAAACTCCAGATTTTTTCGAATTCCGGAATGTTAACGAAATCAGAAATTTCTAAATTCCAGATTTTTCCGAATTCCGGAATTATTCCAAAATCGGAATTTTCCGAATTTCGGAATTTGTCCGGCTTTACTTTCGGGAGTCCGGAAAGTAAAAATTCCGGAATTGGCCATCCTTAGTTTATACACAACCATTCAGAACACTAAGCTAGTAGCTGTCTACAAACAAACAAGTAATGCAAAGCATTTTGTATCCTGCAATACGTCATGTATTAAAATCCGACAGGAGTTTCAGTATGTAACCAGAAATTGCATGTATCTAGCTACTGGAAGCTGAAATATGAAGAATTGTATTGTGTCTTATCTTTTTGTGTCTTATACAACCCTGCAAACCACTGAATATCTAAACGCCTTTCGTTAAATCCAAGTTGTAGTACTCACAGTTTCATCCATTTGTGTCTATTACTAAAGCTTATTATATGATAGCGTTAGTCTGTTTTTCTCTGCTCTCCCGTAAAGTTGTGATACGATCTATCACATGATACAGAACGAATTATCAATTTAACCAAGTTGTTGTATTACTACACATCTGCTTCCGCCTTTGTCAACTCTGGTCGATCTCGTTGATCGTGACAGATTTGCTTTTTTATACCCCTTTCTTCGTTTACTGAACTAAACAGTAACTATTCTGAATTACACTACTGCGCATGCCTCATAGATAAATATTTCTGATGCCAATAGTTTCCGTTTTGTCCAAGGAATGTTCTTTTCTTATTCCCAGCATGACCCTTTTATTACAGTATATGAAGCGCATGTAGGTCTAAATACCTCATGTATTACATAGAATGTAGGTTTAACTCTTCCAGCAAAGAAGGAACATGTGATCATAATATACAACCCACATAATTGATAGCTTTGATAGCTTGCAATACAGTGGTCGTAATCCCTAACGACACAGGGGGTGAGCGGTGCCCTCCCTGCTGGTCTAGTGGCTAGCACGTGCGCCTTTGGTGTATGGTGTCCCGGGTTTGATTCCCGGCGGGAGAGCATTTATGATTTTTAACTGTCCTCGATGTTTCTGTGTTCGTGTCCCTGTCGTTATAAGTTATTAGAAAAAGCAAGTTAAACGAGTGAAGCAAGAAAAATTAGCAATAAGTAAGTTACTGAAACACGTTCGTTGAGTCAGTTAAAAAAAAAAAAAAGTGGACAAAGCACTGTGTTTTCGCGACGTCCATACAAGTTCGAATCTATCTCGGCTTAACATTTTATCCATTTGAGAGAAAGTATTGCTTCTTTTCGCTACAGATGGTCACTCTTTTTGTATTTTTCGCCGCCCTTCACAGTTAAAGTAACTGGCTATTCTTATTCTTTCTACAAGTGATGGATCTTCTCTTTGTTTCATGTCAAACATGCACACGCAATGAAAAGACGCTGTTGATAATAATAATAATAATAATAAATAATAATAATAATAATAATAATATGAAATATTATTAGCTAACTCGTCTGTGTATTTCGACAATATAATTTTATATTATTATGTGGATATAAGTAAGGCTGGCTAGCGCCCCCCCCTAATTTTTTCGATACGCCTTATGGGTCCACGGTGTCCAACGTTGGTCCCATCCCACTATCATCTCCTGTTATCTCGATATAAGTTATCGACATTTTGCCTAAAGAGGGCTCTGCCGTGGCTCCATGACTACCCATGACAATGACTCTTCGTTCATTTTGCATTGAAATCACTTATTTTTCTGAGTACTATGAGTGCATACTGTCCAACGTTGCTCCCATCACTACAATTTCCCGTTCTCTCGATATAAATTGCTAATATTTTGTTTATAAGGGAGATATGGCGTTACAATCATTACGTTTGAAAAAGAATTGAGGAAGATATCGCCTTGCCACAAACAACACCTATTATTATTTTACGTACCACTAATATTGCCTACCTTTATTTGCAATGCAATATGTTACTAAAAAGCAAATCAAATAACACTCCTCGCCATTCACGCTCCCGAGCTCGAAATACATGATTTACAGTTCTCTGTGTTAGGGGAAAGCACATTTATTATATTATTCTTTCAAATAACACGTTTCACAAGTTACTTCACTTTCAATGTGTAATTTCATATCACCACTAACTATCATCTTGTTCCGATAGGAAAATATCCCCCTCCTGCAAAAAAAAAAAAAAAAAAAAGCCTGACCGTAGCGAAAGGGCGTGAACCTTTCAAATATTTCAACAAAAGAGGAAAAGTTAATCAAACTTTCTGAATACCTATTTATGGGCGAAATTTGGTTTTCTTGGAACTTTTTAAGAGTTTGAAGGGCCTCCGTTTTGAACATTTTCATCTGAGTATTCTGGTTAACGAATTCATCAAGATATTTCAACAGTTAATGTTTGTGCGAAGTTTCGTCTCAATCCGCTCAAAATTTGGGTGGTTATATATATATATATATATATATATATACACAGATAGATAGATAAATAGACACACAGAGGGAGAGAGAAAAAGTGTTTTGTTCCCTTCTCGCACCTGTGCTGCGTCAGAGCTAAACCGGGCCTCTTTGCAAAACGTATTGACCAGCCTAACCTAAACACAAGCCTCTTATTTCCTAACGTAGTAACGTGGTCGAGAGGTGTAAGGCATGTAGAGATTGTATTTTTAATAACCATGAGTATGGGTTCGAACCCCTCCACTTCCATGTTCTTTTTTACTTTTTTGCAGCTACGTCGGAACGTTAAATTTTTATTCTTTACTAATTGCAAATGGCGTTTACATTCAAAATAAGAGGAATTTTGGTGGCATTTGTTCGGACATTCTTCTCTTTGGAAATGAAGACAAGAATAAAAGCAATACGCAAAGACAAACAGTATTATCAGTACTAAACATTACCAATAATAATTGCTACGAAAGACTAAATACGACCTCTTTTACCATCTCTCATGAGCTGTATGTATTATTAACAAAAATTTTTTTAAAATGTCCTTGCCGGGGATTCGAACTGGCGTCATTTGCATTTGTAAACCAGCACCTTAACCACTACACCAGGATCATGGCGTGGTAAACGTTTAGTTGTCGGCGTATTTGTTGTATTTGTGTTTTATGTTCCCACTTCGACAATTTTTACTCTATTTTCTCCGTTTAGCAGCTGTTTCTGGCTTTCTCTTTCGGTGTCGTACTTTATTTACACTATGCACTATTCGTATTCACAGCTTGTGCCCCTCTGCAATGTCTTATTCAGATTAGACTTTTCTTCTTGCCCCTCAATAAACATTTGATTGATTTAATTCTCATACTCTCCACGGATGGAGCGCAGGAATGCCAGACTCGAAAAATAGGTGTACATTTACTTTCCTGACAGATAATACTTTTCATTCTTACTGTATTGCGAATACTATCAACAATCCATTCAAGGTACTCTACATGCATATATTCCCTCCATTTACTTGTATGTGAGTGACTACGTCTACATTGCATGTTCTCATTTTAATGTACAGGCTCTGTACAACGCGTGTTTCCGTGCAAAATTTCCAACGGAAGTTTAATACTTTTTCGACATGCATATCACCTGTAGACAATGTGCCTGTAATATTTTCTTTACATGTGTTTTCGCCGAAACAGGCGCCTGTATAATGCCTGTCGAAATCTGACAGGCTTTTACAGGCAGTTCCATGTACAAAACATTGCATGTTTCCTAAAAAAATTTCATAATAGTAAATAGTAGAATATTTTAAATCGGCGTTTAAGCTAACAATTTAACTGACTTTTACAACGAACTGAAACAAAATGTATCGCAGAATCAATGTTTAAATCATAAAAACACCTCGATATCGAGAAATATCGTTTTTAAAAAAACACTCCTCCGGAAACACCTGTCCTCTTGCCCACACTTTACACACAGATACACTTCGCAAATGCGATGTATACCACCTAATCGAACGAAAATGGCGGAGCAAACATTATACGCATACTCATCTTTTCAACAAGCAACAACTTCTATATTATTATTTTGTTTATTCACGTGTCGTGATACAAGTGATCGAAATGTTTTTCTTCCATTAGTCGACTGAAGTCTCGAACCTATGACTGAAAATATTACAAAATCCATATAACAATACTTGAAACACTGATAATAATTATAAATGTCAAATTGTTTTTAGAGCGGTTTTCGTGCTCGTCTATAATCCTAAACAAAGTCAATCAGAATTTTAAAGAATAGCATAACTGTTTTATTGAAGGATAGAACAACGATAGATATAATATTTGCCAGAGAGAGAGAGAGAGAGAGTTAATCAAAGGAGAGCATTTTCTGTAATTCCTTTCTTCATATTTAAAGCGATGTTACCTGTTGTTTGTGATCATACCACGTGGAAATGATTTGAACAGTTTTATGTGGATTTCAGAACATAGTACCTATCTTGAGCTAAGAGTTCGTTATGTTATTTTTATTGAAGGTCGTATCCTAAGGGGATGTAAGGAGTTTAATATTTCTGTCAAAATGCATTGTCTGAAGAGTCTATGAAAATAGAAAGATGAAACTCGATATAGTAAGCTATATAAACTCCTCATTAAAGAAGGAGATACATGTGTCACCTTTTTTGAAAATGTTTGTTTAAAGAAGGAAAGGCAGCATTTTCTATAATTGTTTTCTTCACATTTAAATCGACGTGTATCGTTTGTGATCGCTTTACAGGAAAATGGTTGACTCATTTGAAATGAATTTTGGAGCATAGTGTCTACTTCATCTAGGATTTTATCATGTTACTTTGTTTAAAAGCTAGGTCCTAAAGGAGTAAGGGTTTAACATATCTGTGTGTATGTGATTTCACGTGTTTTCTGTGGTACAGAGGTGCTGTTTGTTTGTTTGCGATATTTATCATGCATATAATATGTGGCTTTAAAGGTAAACTCTACTGCGTATTAATTTTACTAATATATGTACACTCATGTCCAAAATTATTGTCGCGTGTCTATAAATATGTTGTAGGAATATAATTTGATAACGCGTGGTATTTCGTATAATGTTAGTATGTGTATAATCGGCAAAGACATGTATGTTTCAAATTTCATGTCAAAAGAGCAGTATATAAGAACAGTAAAACGAAAATAGAATTTACTTACCCATTTAGCAACATTTTGTTTTACTCATTCTAATTTTCGTATTTATAATTCTTTTCGTATGAAATTTACCACAGATATACATTTCCCCCATTATACACATAGTATCAATATTAAAAGTACCTTGCAAAATCATGATCAAAGTATATTCTTACAAGAAGACAGTTATAGATATGCGACAATCATTTTGGACATGGGTGTACACCAGAGCCCTGCAAACCCAGGTCCAAAGACGGCCCAGCGGCCGTCAGCCGTAACCGGCCTGACAACAACCAAGTCTGATAAGTCAAGTCAGTCCTTTAATATTCAATGGGAAATGAGAAATGTGTCGTCATAACATTTTAGTGTCCGTTTGTCTTTCTCAAATGGGAAAATTGTATAAAAGGTTACCCAAGGTTTGCTTTCTATATTCCTATTCTGTCTGTCTATTTGTTATCTGTTCTTGCTCTATCCAGCCATGTTTATTATATAATACAGCTCATGGAGATGAAAGTCTTATACTACACTCATTAGTGCGTTACAAATAACAGAGAAGACAAGTAAAACTGCTACACCGTATGTAGTACTAATACTACAACTACTGCTGCTAATACTACTATTACGATTACGAACACTATTGCTAATTCCACTATTGCTGCCACTGCTACTACTGCTACTACTATTTATTACTATACTAATACGACAGCAAATACCACTACTACTATTACTAGTAATACAAAAACAGTACGACTGCTACTAATACTACCACTACCACTACCACTAATACCACTACGTCTTTTATGAATACTACCACTGTTAATACTACGACTGCTACTACTATTACTACTAAAATTACTATTACTATTAATATTACTACTGATGTATTACTGCTACTACTACTACTACTACTACTACTATTAACACTACTACTATTACTAATAGTACTACTACTAAACTACCGTGAAAATTACTATGACTGACACTATTTCTACTATTACTACGTAACGCTTTTCAATATAACGTCCTCCGAGATGAGCTGCCATCTGTAAAAAAAACTTTTTGCGTGCGTTAGTAAGTAGTTACATATCTCAAGAGGTGTGGATTGGTAACTCGGCTGCCACATACTGTTAACCAAGACAGTGAGGTAAGATGGAAGACTAAAATAACTCATGGAAGACTCATCATTAGGGCTCGGAAGTTGAAGACCTAAAAAATTCCTAAAAAGGAGCAATAAAAATACCTAAAGATATCTGAAAAAGGACCTAAAAACTGGAAAAAGGACGTAAAAATAAGACCCAGTTTAATTAGAATTAGTGTTTAATGAATATAATGCTCAAGAAATACAAGCTTCTCGTAGGATAACGGTCTGTCCTTCCACAAACTGAAATACAAACTAAAATAAGAAAACTTCCCCACCCTTCCCCTCTCCCTTGCTGAGGACATTGTTACGCCTCCTTATCTGACTTGTGATTGTTGCAGATCTGGTCTTATCAGTCCAGTTGTTGAAGAATGTCTTGTCATTGGAATTTTCTTTACTAAAGAAAAGATGTTTAAGAGGTGGTGGTGATTCGAGTTAATGACCAGTAAATTTATTATCGAATGATGAAGTGCAGAAAAAGACGTTAAGACCTATGAAAAGCTTTAAAAAAGTCAATAAACAAAAAACGCCGAAAAAGGCAAAAAAGGACAAATAAAATCCAGCATTTTCTGGCCTACAATGACCTAAAATAAATATATATTATGTAAAGCTTCATCTTCGGGTACTCGTAAAAAAAAAAGGATTTTTCCTCAACTTCCGGGCCCTACTCATCATGTTGAAATCTGCATTCGCAGGTCGCCGACATCCGGCGGATACTAGAAGAGCACAAAGATGATCAGCGCTTAGATTGCCTGGATGAATCCTTAATAAAAGAAATTACTGCATTTTTAGAAGATGTCTACGATGCCACCAAAGCACTGCAGGCAAAGAAAACTGTAGTAATGCATTTGATGCTGCCTTGGTTTGAAAGACTGAACAAACTTTGAAAAGTTAACAGTGAAGTTAATTTCAGTGGTATGTCGCAGCGTAAGGTTCGGGTGAAACAGTTTCTCCATAAGAAGTTCGACATTAGTATGGATCATAAAGTGGAGACCTTCAGCCCCAACTACCGTCAGCTCCGAGCAATGTCTGTAGATGAGGGATTATCTGTCCACATAGAAGTACGTCATCTCATTTCGTCAGTCATCTACTGCAGTTGGCTTCTTTGATTCTCTTGCTAAGGATAGTAGTTCAAGCATACACGGTTTGGAGCCACCTACCGAGAAGAATACATTAATGGAATGGGAAGATGGGCCTTCAATTTCTGGTGAATTTGACGATGAAGTAGACATCTAACTCAACATGCCATATCATCCAAGAGAACTAGATACACTACAATGGTGGAAGAACAAGAGGAAACATTACCAAAATGGTGCAAATTAGCGCGTTAGTATCTGGCTATCCCTGCTCCTAGTGCGTCTACTGAAAGAGTTTTTCGTACTACAGGCAATGTAGTTCCGCAATGGAGAAATGCTGTAAAGCCTGACTGTTGACATTATTTCCGTGCTATTCGTTGAGTACAAGAACATATAGTAAAGCAATGTGCTACGAAACTAATATTGTGGAATAAAGAACTTGTATTTTTATTCTGCTACTATTAACTAAGAATCTGAAAAGAAAATCAATAAAATGTTAGAAAAAATGAGAAAGAGCTTTGAAGAATATGGGATGAAAATAAATGTTAGAAAGACAAAAACTATGGTGATTGCAACGAAGGGGTCTGTGTCAAATATAAAAGTAGGAGGGGAGAAAATACAAGTGAATAGTTTTCGATAACTGGGTAGTATTTTCAGTAATAACTGAAGTGCGAACATGAAATAAAAGCAAGGATAGGTATGGCGAAAGAAGCCTTTAGGAGGAAGAAAAGTCTGTTTTGTGGGACCTTGAATAAAGAGTTGAGAAATAGACTCATAGAATGCTTCGTGTGGAGTGTTGTACTGTATGGGGCGGAAACGTGGACATTACGTAAAGGTGATGAAAATCGACTGGAAGCCTTAGAAATGTGGGTGTGGATAAGAATAGAAAGAATTAATTGGGTCGAGCGGAAAACAAATGAGAGAGTGTTAGAAATGGTGGGTGAGAAAAGAACACTTTTAAATATTATTAGAAAGAGGAAGAGAAACGGTTGGGACATTGCCTAAGAAGAGATTGTATCATGAGGGACGTCCTAGAGGGTATGGTGTCGGGAAAGAGAGGGAGGGGGCGAAGGAGACTACAATTAATGAATGATATAAAAACAGAAAGATCGTACGCGAAGACGAAGGAGTTAGCGGAGGACCGTGGAGCATGGAAGCTTCTCAGCTGCGGCAACTGACCTTCCAATAAAGGCAGAATACCGATGATGATGATGATGATGATGATGATGATGATGGTGATGGTGATGACGACGACGACGACTATTAACTATCCCTTCTATTATATGTGACATTAAGAGGCAGTTCCGGTAGCTGCTATTTATTCATTTATCCCTCAGGGGACGTTTGTGGTATATTTCGTTCGACAGTGTTATGTGTTGATTTTGATTGATTTACTTCCTCACATCCCGCCATAGAGCTCTTTTACTTTATTGGTATATTTGTCATTGTGTTACAACCGTTCCAGGAACACCTAATCGACTCTAGCGTCATGGTGATTTAATCATTATATTTTATCATATTTGTAGCATCATACTATAAAGAGTACAGAAACATGTAACACCATTTGGTATCTGCCTTGCTAATTGAACATTACTACAAATTGCGCTGATCGTATAAACACGCCAGTTCTTGGTTTTGGCCTCCGTGGTCTAATGGTAGCGTACAAAATTCAACTTAGTAATTCAAACACTTGACTTTATCATTTACTTTTTTAGGTAACTACGGCTTAGGCCGTATGGATGATGATGGGATGAATTTCTGGAATGAAAAACGTGTGAGGAAACTGGACCACTCCGAAAACTCCCATACACGGTGTCTGTCCACCACAAAGCTCACATAACACTAGCAGGAATCAATCCGATGACTTCTAACACCAGATATGAGTGCTTTACCTACTGAGCCACCGTTGCCCCTCGTAGATCAAGCATCTGTTTACATTCTATGCAGACCGGCCACAATAACTAGCATTTCTCCTATTTATTCTGTACTTAGAAGGTAAATTTTGTACCATCAGACATTTCGAGTTCGCAGAACCGTTTGTTATACCCAGACATAAGCGCGCACATACACACACACACACACATACATACATACATACATACATACATACATACACACACACACACACACACACAAAAAAAAAAAAAAAAAAAGACCTAGTCAAGAGTGAAAGAAAGACGCCAAACAAATTTCTGAAATACTGGGACCTGTGAGTGTAATGAATGTGAATATATATATATTCTTGCGTGTGAGGAAATATATATATATAATGCCTATTACATGTGCAATTATTTGTTTTTGTATGATTTCGATATCTTTATCAGTTCCGGAAATATGTCTTCGAAGCAATGTGTACGAAATATTGGTCTTTTCATCGATATCTCGGACGATTGCTTGTCATGATCCATACTGTCATTTCTCAAAACATGGCCCTTTGCTGATGGGACACCCTACAAGGCGTATACCAAAAGTAAGGACCGTTTGATGATTAAAAATACATATGCTGTGCGGAACGGGATTTATTGTCAGAAATAGGTGCCTAAGAAGCTACTTCCCGTTTCCACATAATCACCATTTCGTTCCAAACACTTGTAACGCCATCTTCCGTAAACCCTCTGAATAGAAGTTTGCCGCCTGGGATTAGAACCAGTTGGCAGCGGCCTCTTGAGATCCTAGTCATTTTCCAACCGTTGTCCACCAAGCCACCGTTTCAACCGCAAGAAGAGGAAGTAATCGTTGGGGACGAGGTCGGGATTGTATGGAGGGTGGTCAAGCAGGTCGTAATGAAAATCTTGAATCATCATCTCGACGACGACAGCGGTATGAGGACGCGCGTTGTCGTGAACGAGGATGATTACGGGCGACGGTTTCCCGCGGCGTCGATTTGGAATCGCACGTCGCACTTTGGTGAGCGGGTCGCAGTACACGTCAGCCGTAACTGTTGTCCCACGTTCCAAAAATCAACAAACAGGACGCCCTTGTCGTCTCAAAAGACAGTAGCCATTAGTTTGCGACTCGAATGTGGGGATTGCTTAAACCTTTTTGATTTGGAGGAACCTGAATGGTGCCACTCCATGGACTGTTTGGATTCGGTGTTAGTGTACGAGATCCATGTCTCGTCGCCCGTCACAATGTGGGAAAACAAATCATTTCCTTGTTCTCGGTAGCTATCCAAAAATTGTCGGGCACTGCACATTCGTTGATCTTTGTGCTGGTCCGTTAGCATTTTCGGCACCCAACTTGCACTCAACTTGTGATATCCAGGCGTTTCTGTGACAATCTTGTAGATCGTAGTTCGTGCAACGTAGGGAAAGTCATGAGCCAAAGCACTGATCGTCAATTGCTGATCAATTCGCAGTTTTTGGTTCACTTGCTCCACGAGGCCATCCGTCTGAACACTAGGTGTGCCACTCCGGTCTTCATCGTAAATGGTGCGACCATTTTGAAACTCGCGACACTATTTGCGAATCTATTCTGAACTCATTACTGTAGTTCCATATACTAGGCACAATTCTCGATGGATATCAGCAGCACCAGTTCCTTTTGCAAGCAAAAAATGTATCCCACCGCGCACTTCACATCTAGCAGGAGAAACAATTCTCGCGGCCATTGCGATCTGCCTTCCAGGCTGCCAAACTCCTACCGACTCAAGACAACCACTGCAGTGGCTTCGTCAGTAGTCCGTAGTTGGCGTTTCATGCGTGAAATTGTGTTCCGGCCTAGATCCCATTTCACTATACGCCGACTGCCCTTACTTTTGGAATACGCCTCATATATACACTGCGTTCCACGATAACACTAAGGACCGTCTCCTGAAGAAACCAAAGCAGATAGAAACATGAAATCTTTTGTAACCTCCAAGGGACATAAAAGACAATATTATGGTGATATGGAGACCCTCTATCAGGTGCGCTCAAGGGGGTTACGGTGGGTAACTTCAAAATTTGAAATATCAACCTCCACCGTATGGTATCTCGTTTGAAAGGAAACCACGTGTAGAGACCAGGTTTGAAAACTACATGTCACTAGCGTGTCTCTATCCAACATGGCGGCCATCCGTAAAGTACGGTCGAAGTACGTTCCACTCATATCACTAAGGCCCATCTCCTGAAGAAACCAAGACAGATAGAAACATAAAATTTTTGTAACCTTCAAGGGACATAAAAGACAACAATATGCTGATAAGGAAAATTCTCATGTGGGGGCATAAGGGAGTTTAGGGGGTAACTACGAGTACTTTGACCGTACGTACGGATGGCCGCCATGATGGACAGAGACACGCTAGCGACATGTAGTTTCCAATTGGTTTCTAAACGTGATTACCTTTCAAATGAGATACATTATGGTGGTGGTTACTATTTAAGATTTTGTAGTTACACCCCGTAACCCCCTTAAGCGCACCTGATCGGGGGCTCTCCATATCAGCATAGTGTTGTCTTTTATGTCTCTTGAAGGTTACAAAAGGTTTCATGTTTTTATCTGCCTTAATTGCTTCAGGAGACGGGCCTTAGTGTTATTCATGGAACGCACTGTATATACCCAACTTGTATTTTTAAATCATTCCCCTCTGTTCCTATTACGGAAGAAGTTTTTTTTTTTTTTTATCTTAAATAGTGGTTAGTAGGGGACATTGAGGACGAAGATCGGCCTAAGTACCAAGAACATTAATTCTTTTAATCCAAATTTCTAATACTTGTACTTCATTTGTATCAATAGTTTACTATATATTATTCTATGTATAGCCTTGTGATGTAATCAGTATTGTATGTGCATTTTTTTTCTCTTGG
The DNA here is from genome assembly GCF_964235325.1 of Thermobia domestica. Taxonomy (NCBI): domain Eukaryota; kingdom Metazoa; phylum Arthropoda; class Insecta; order Zygentoma; family Lepismatidae; genus Thermobia; species Thermobia domestica. The sequence goes on along the minus strand of NC_137460.1, from coordinate 181,102,852 downwards.
CGCACTAGTGGCTGTATGCTGTTGTGGCAATATATATATTATATATATATATATATATATATATATATATATATATATATATATATATATATATATATATATATATACATCGGGTGTTGCAAAATAAGTGTTACAACTCTTGCGAGGTAACACTGCCCCTGAGACAAGAAAAAAAGTTTTCTTGAACTTTCGGCTATCGGACATATTTTCAGATCTACAAGCTGCCGAAAGCGTGGGAAAATGACTTTTGGACGCGAATAGTTCGGAAACTATCCAACGTAAAGAGGGCAGGTAAAAAATTCACTGAAGGAGTCATACTTGCTGTATTGAATTTTGCATGTTTCACAATCCTACCATGCACGCGCAAGGGATTCCCAAAGGAACGTAGGGAGCCCCGGATAATCTGCCAAATGAAAATTGGTCTAAATGGATATGAATTGATAGCGTTTCTACCAGGTAACAATAATTCGTTTGTATTAAGTCGATATCTGGAACAAATACAAAATGGCGGACACCTTCATGCCCGTTGTGTGTGGTTGCATAATCGCCAGGTACGGATGTTGGCCAACAGTGACGTTCTGAGTATTAAGTGTAGCGAATTTGTTCTCAAATGCTCTAGAAAGACATTTGGAGTGTCGGTGGAGCATAACAGATGAAGCAGGATGATTCACATGTGTGGAAATACTCTTCAAAAAATGCCCAGAAATGCACTCATACTAAGTAAACGTGAGTTCAAAGCGTCGGGAATGTAAGGATTAGCGTCAAGAACATGAATGTCATTGCCGATTCACCAATAACATTCCCTCAATCCCATTCAGTATGATGTGCACGGTTGCATACCAATAAGGATGCAACAACTGAGGGTAAGTTGAAATTGTGCAAGGGGACTCGCAAGGAAACTGGTAAACTAAATGAATGCCACTAGTGGGATCGCATGATCGATATTGAAATGTGGCCAATATTTGTGTTGATATCAACATGTAGCTAATGGACAAATGTCAACATGTCCCACTACTGCTGGGACACCGTCCCACGTGCGAAAAATAGGAAAATAACTACTCGGGTCTTGAATCTGAGGCCGTGGGCTCCCAGTAGGATTGGAAATTGCGACTACGCGAGCGAAACGAGCGCTCTAGCCCTGAGGCTTCGAGGGAGCCTCACTTTCTCTGTATTCATTTCTTTGAGGAGTACCCACTATGTTTGGCAAGCGCTCTTGTACAGCCTCCCGACATGCCTGTGTGTTTCATTTTGTTACTCCTATTGCACAGTTTTAAACAATCAGATCTTTAAGACGTTTCTTCCTATTTGTCATGTCGTTTTATTTTCCATATGTATGGTGTTCCAGCAGTAGTGTTACCTGTGTCAAATTAGTTCATTTTCGTCTTTGTCTTGGCATGTGCACTGTGTGTAAGATACGAATTTCTGAAGGTATTTTCCCATACTATTTCGAGTACGTCATATGTCACAGAAGACGTGGGACATGATACAAGTTTGTTATTTTCACGCTCTATCAGAATTTGAACCATGGATTAAAAGATTCTTTCCATATGTCGACTATGGAACAATGTCCCAAACTAAGAGGGACATTGGTACAATCGTGTTCTAGTTACGTTCTACCAAAAAGTGCACCAGATGCAATAGCAGAACGTACAACGTTATTTTCCTAGTTTACGCACTTGGGACGGTGTCCCAGCAGTAGTGGGACATGTTGGCATTTGTCCATTAGCTACATGTTGATATCAACACACTCATTGGCCACATTTCAATATCGATCATGCAATCCCACTGGTGACATTCATTTAGTTTATCCAGTTTCTTTGTGAGTCCCCTTGCACAATTTCAACTTACCCTCAGTTGTTGCATCCTTATTGGTGTGCAACCGTGCACATCATATTGCATCGGATTGAGGGAATGTTATTGGTGAATTGGCAATGGCATTCATGTTCTTGATGCTATTCCTTACATTTCCGACGCTTTGAACTCACGTTTACTTAGTATGAGTGCATTTCTCGGCATTTTTTGAAGAGTATTTCCACACATGTGAATCATCCTGCTTCATCTGTTATGCTCCACCGACACTCCAAATGTCTTTCTAGAGCATTTGAGAACAAATTCGCTACACTTAATACTCAGAACGTCACTGTTGGCCAACATCCGTACCTTGCGATTATGCAACCACACACAACGGGCATGAAGGTGTCCGCCATTTTGTATTTGTTCCAGATATCGACTTAATACAAACGAATTATTGTTACCTGGTAGAAACGCTATCAATTCATATCCATTTAGACCAATTTTCATTTGGCAGATTATCCGTGGCTCCCTATGTTCCTTTGGGAATCCCTTGCGCGTGCATGGTAGGATTGTGAAACATGCAAAATTCAATACAGTAAGTATGACTCCTTCAGTGAATTTTTTACCTGCCCTCTTTACGTTGGATAGTTTCCGAACTATTCGCGTCCGAAAGTCATTTTCCCACGCTTTCGGCAGCTTGTAGATCTGAAACTATGTCCGATAGCCGAAAGGTCAAGGAAACTTTTTTTTCTTGTCTCAGAGGCAGTAGTCACCTCGCAAGGGTTGTAACACTTATTTTGCAACACCCGATATATAATATTAGGGTGGCCCATATTATATAGTCAAATTTTCAAAATTAGTTTACAAATCTAGGCACCTCCTAAATTTTTCACTAGTAATAAAACAACTCTGCAGGTAAAATTAGAAGATCATATTCCAATTGGAAGACAGTGCTCAAAGGCATATTATATTAAGAATGAAATCCAAAAGTAGGGATTTTTTAGGTTAGTTTCAAGTTAAGTACAGCCAGCTGGAAAGTAGTAAATGACGTGTATTTCCTAGTAGAATGTCAACAAATAACGCAATAATACAAAAATCTTATATGGGAATGTAGTAGAAGTGAACATGGATTAATCCTTTGAAGACGGCGGCTTCAAACTATTGACAACTGCTTCTTTTGTCATCTGGGTTGGAACCAAGTGTGTGTTCGCTTTGACCACTTGCAGGAAGAACTGCTTTTCTTCTTCATCATTTGTCAAAAGCTTATTGAACTCTTCAAATGGTTTGACTCCACACTCAGCTATGTCATTTACAACTTTGAAGTTTTCTTTGTTATCCCCCCCCCCCTTCCTAACGTAATGTTAATTGCTGCTTCATTCATCCGGATGTGGTCAAAAAACTTGCATTTATTTTCAACTTATCAAACAACTGGACTGATCCTTTTGAGGCAAAATCAGTCAAAACAGCTTTGTTAGTTAAAAGAACTGAGTCTCCTCTTACCTTCTGCAGTGCAGGCTAACATTTCATTTTATTGACAACTGCCATTTTATCCTCACTGAATACTTTGAATACTTTATTTGAGAATAATCTCAAACTAACTAGTTCATCCGAAAGGTACCAAAGATGAGGTTTGAAGGTATTTTTCACAACCTTACTTATTTCTGGATCAATGCCATGTCATTCCACAGGGAAATACCTGACCATGGAGCATTTGCAACCACAGGTGCTTTAATCCAATATTTGACATACACAAGAGCTCCAAATTTTACAAAGCGTCTTAAGATTTTTCCTTTTGCGTAGTTTTGAGACTGCCTTAATCACGAAACAAGTATATTTTGATACGTGTAACAGCTTCGCCACCCAACGCGCGTGGTGTACTGCAACTGGAGTTTTCCAATGAACATTGGCTCGAGTATGGCCCAGAGCAAATAAAGAAAACTCCATATAGTCATCTCTGTGTTGTTTCTTGCTTCCTAAGGCAACTAATAAAACACTGACTGCAGAGAGTTTAAAATCACCACTGCCAGGAATATCTCCCAAATTTTGATAATTTTCTTGGTGTGTATAATGCCATGCTGCCATATTGAATCTTTTGAATAAAGGTATATCACGGGCTGCAAAGCAGAAAGTAAATACTTTACTGTGAACAGTTTCTAAAATGTGGTGTCTGCATGCTAGCCATAATAATTCTTTCAACTTTGTTTTCCAGCAGAGCACAAGCTCTATTTTTCAATGCTGTATTAACTGATCTAGTGTCAAAACACATGCCTACTATCTTGTTACACAAACCCCATTAAGTTAGCTTATTATAAACTGCATTCGCTGCATTTGCGCTAGTGGCATTTACAAGTTTTGGCACGCCAAGTAATTTATCTTTACCATCTGCAGATTTTTTTCTTACTGCTTTTCTTTTGCATTGAATAATACTTCGTGATAATGGCAATGAACTGGAGTCATGGCCTAGTGCTGGTGCAATACGGACCATTTATCTTAAGGCTTCCCTATCGTCAACTTTATGGCAATCTAATGCACAGGTGACATGTGCAGAAAATAAAGATATCTTTGCAATTGGTTCAGATTGCAAATCTCTAAGTAATTCTTTTTTTTTTTTTTTCTCAAAGATGATGATGGCCTATACGTACTATACAGCTCCTCTTCTGATTTATTTTTGACCGGATCAGAATTTTCTGATGAATCGTCTTCTGAATTTGAAATAGTCACAGTTGAGGATGCCGGGGACGAGAAACTTGGATCTGCACCTTGTTCAAGTCTCTGTTGTTCTTTCAGTCTTCCTTTAAGAATATTTGCTTGCTTTTTGCTGTATTTCTTGTCTCCTGATGAAATAACCGTATTTCTTTCTGTCCTTTCATAAATTAAAAACTTTGTCTTCATCTACTTTACACATAGTAAGTGCTTCATTGTGAGCAATGTCAAATATCTTACCAAGTTGCTCTTGAAATGATGTTTCACGTTTCTTTTCGGCATCAGACATTTTTCCCTTTTTTTTTTCCAACAGCAGATATTCAGAATGTACTTTTTCGAGCTTATCAACACAATGTTTTGTAAGTATAGTAGGTATGGCTGCCTTTTGCCACACTGAAATTAATTCGTTTATAGTACTGTGACTTGCATTTCTCACAGATTTTTTCCTATAGAAAAAAAAATTGAATTTGAGAAGAATTTTCCTTAAAGTTAGTACCTGATTAAATATAAATATTGGTTCTACAACTCTGATACCTATCAAGGATACACTGTCCGCTTGACGTGTTGAAGTTCTTGGCAAAGCCATATTTTCACATACAGTCCATATTCTACAACAATCACATTTAACAGAACAGTCCTCACGACCAAATATTGAGTTCTCATTTTTTCACTTTTAACAGTTTTCTTGATATTTAAACTTGCACCGCAACAGTCCTCACGACCAATTATAGACAGATCTAATTTTTTCACTTCTTTATACAGTTTTCTTGATATTTATTTCACAAAAACAGGATGTGGAAAAAATATATAATTAGAATTTTATATTACAAAAATGAACAAAATAACGCAAATTTCCAAATTTGAAAGACGTTGAGCACCGCCTTCTATTCTACCTAGGACATTAAAATTTTGACAGTTTACTACTATCAGCTGCAACAAAAAAAAAAATAAGACGGTTCCCAGTGTGTAGGATAAATTTGAATTTTTTGGGCCACCCTAATATATATATATATATATATATATATATATATACCGGGTGCACCATTTATAATGTCCCACCTTTATAACAGAAGAACCAAGCGAGATAGAGAAGCGAAACTTTGCATAAAACAACTACAGGAAGGGGGACATCTATTGATGTATTGGGTAACATCACCAGGTGAACAGTGTTGCCAACCCAATATAAAGTTATGATTTTTTAAATGGTATGACCTAAATTTAATTTGATAATTCGAATCAGCAATGAAAACAAAGACGAAAGAGATGACACTCGAAGATCAGTGTTGCATACTTTTTGAGAAATATTGTAAAACATGTGTCAAATTTAAACGCCTTTAACACACACAAGGAATGAAGTAGTAACTATTTGTGCACATTAAATGAAATACTGGGAAGAAGTCTTTAAAATGACTTCAAGTTTAGAAGGATCAGTTAAACAGTGTTGCCACAACAGGAGAGAGAAAAGTTGAATTTGGAAATAATGCAATAACTTGTAAAAGGTCCCTAGTACACTATGATTTAAAATTCATACAGCAAATCAGTATGTCATAAGGAGCATTGTCGCGTTCATTTGAGAGCGATAAGTCAAGTACTTACCGAGATATTCGGTACTCTGTAAAAGCTGAGAATTTTGTGATGTACAAGATGGTAACGCTGTTTCAAAATTCCCTTTTTTCCCCTCAGCGTTAGAGAAATCGTGAAGAACTTTTTAAAACGAAATAAAACATTAATCAATCGACATACAATAAAATGAAACCCATTTGAGTTCTTGAAGGGACTAATTAAACTTAATGTGGATATAAATTGCTCTTGAGTTCGTAATACGAATTCACATTTCAACAAGATGGTAGAAAAAATGTTTACGAGAGTTACCTAATAGCTATTTCGTGCGGTGAATATACTTATTTTCGTGCAACTTTAAGGGAGTAATATCGAAAGAATTCTATATTATCTGTAAATATTACCGACTTGTTACTATTTCTTTTTTAAACACGAGTGAATGAAATAAGTAACAGTTTGTTCCAATTGAAGCAATACAAAGGATGATTTGCAAGCACAATTTCTTTGGCTGTTTTGTAGCTGGTGGGTGTAGCCAAGCGGTATAACCATGATAATTACTCACTTTCTTCGTTTGCACGTCTAAGGGGATCATTCGGAAGCAATGTTCAAGAAATTGTACATACAAGAAATGCAAGAAGTCATTATAACTGCTATGCCGATGATCACTAACAAAATGTTAAATATTGCTTTGCGTTGACGCAATCCATATCGGAATAGTTCCCCAAGTCTCTGGCATTACCCATCAGGTCACGAAACAAATTTCTTTATGTGGTACTAGCAGCGTTCACCCCGCTTCGCTGCGGTCACCCCGGAACGCAATAAACTTTGTTACTTAGATAATTTTTACTTTTTCGCTTTCAAATTGCAGTAAATGTTAACATTATAGCGCCTGTCATTTATGTTAACCCGCCGAGTGACACGGTCATGCGGGTTGCATATAAATACGTTTATTTTTACCTATGATGAACTAACAAAGGATTTGTACGTTATGGACACTTGAATGGTCAATTATCTCAAGACACTGGTAATTAAAAATTAAAGTGATATGATAAAAACCATCTAGGGTCCAAATCCTAATAACCCCCCAAAAATAAAAGAAATTGGTTCAGCCGTATTAGCGTGATGAGGGAACAAAGGATTTGTACGTTCTCTTTTATAATATAGATTATTTGTACAGATGAACTCTCACTTAGTCATTGGCTCTAAAGTATTTTTTATTTATTATTGTTTTGCTACCATATTATAGATCTTTACAAAGGTTAGCTGTATGAGTTGTAGCCTATATTCACCAATGAAATAGGCATTTTTTTCTGGAAATACCTAATTATATGTACCATAAATTTCGTGTATTTTTTTAAAATTTCTACTTTGCCACTAACTTGTCAAACTGTACGTTATCTGTATTTGTCAGCTTATTTATTGAATGTATAGTTACAAATCGTCGAATTAGTTGAAACGCGCTACTGCTTTTCATGTGAAGCTCGACATAATATTTTAAGTACATTTTTAGGAATATTTTTCGTGCAGCTTTACTTTTGCCGCACAGCTCGAAAGAATTGTTCAAAAATTACAAGTCTTTCACAAATTTCTTCTTATTGTTTACTATGATTTGCGCTGGCCGACATGGAAACTTGTCAAAGGGAATAGTTAAATTTCAAGGGGACCATCATAATCAATTGTTGAAAAATTAAAATTCCTCTAGGATTAGCGCGTAAATACGGCGTCCGGATGTATGCATAAAAACTGCAATGCAAAGCACGAATGCTATCTCACCAAGTCACGGCAGGGCGAAGCTGAAGGGCACGAGCTCTAGAGAGGGGGTGCGTCCGAAGTGAGCAGGTGCGTCAGCGAACATTGGTATATGCAATAATAAAGATAGTGAAATGTGTGGATTTTGGTAATGATATGAGTTTCAATAATACTTGTCACGGTTTCATACTTGTAGCGTTCCACTTGTAAACATAAAATACAACTTCTGTACACTGTGCACAAAAACAGCACCGGTGGAAAAGTTTCTAATACAACCATCATTTATATGCACTCACTTATTTTATGCGTAGTAAAGTACTCGTAAGGCTTTTACACTATACTCTGCGTCAACCGAATTGGCGTGTGGCATTAACCAATAAACTCACAGTACGCTGTTACTAAACCTTCAGGGAGGAATCAAATCATTCATAATTAATTTTGTTCGTATTTGTGGACACTTATGAATGATTAGGTTCCTCCCTGAAGGCAGGGACGTACGCAGGGGGTGGGTCCTGGGGGTCCGGACCCCCCGAAATCCGGACTTTTTTGTAAATTTAGTCTAATTTTAGGGGCAATTTTACAAATTTTAATGTAATTTAGCCTGAAATTGTGTTTGGACACTCCCGAAATAAATTCCTGCGTACGTCCCTGCCTGAAGGTATAGTAACAGCGCACTGCGAGCTTGTTGGCTGATGCCACACGCCAATTCGAGGGACGCGAACTATGGTAACCTACACATCGAAACATAATATACAGGTGTATTACTTTGTATTTAACTCTATCGCTTGCAGAAATTTTTTAATGTCTTTTCATGCGAAGTACGGAATTTTACATGTAAATCTTTCAAAATTTGGTGCGCCAAAAGTAAAAAAGCACCATATTTACTATAAATTCAAAGGTAAATAAGTTGACCAAAATGCAAGTACAGTAGAGCGTCGATTATCCGAACGTCGGTCAACCGAACGACCGCTTAACCGAACTGTGTACTCGCTTGCACCTGTTACTCTCCCACCCTACCGTCCATCATCCCCCTCACTCCCAAACCAAGTTTCCCACAGTAGTCGCCGCACTGAGCCACCGCTGGCGGAACATTGCTTCTAATGGAGCCTTCATAAGGCGCTGCTGACCGGCCAAGCCGCCAGTCGCTGTGTTTCTACAATCAGCACACTTCTGTGGGTTTGGCACTGGCTGTAGAAGTACAGTCGAGTACAGTACGGTACAGTTCGATTATCCGAACAAACCAGTTTTCCGAACACCCATGTCCCCCAATTACTTCGGATAATCGACGCTCTACTGTAGTAGCAAGTAGTAAGAATGACGTAATGTACTATACACTGGCTCACGCACAACAATGCATGATATGTTTAACTTTTGTAATATAGTGCTGATGGGGTGCATTAAAATTTTATTTAGGTGATTTTTTCTTTCTTCTTTTCTTGAACATAAAATATGAGTTAGGATACGTAGGTTGGCTTTGGTTAGCTTAGTTTAGTACACATTTGGTAAATTCCTTCTATAATACTGCAGCAAACGTAAAAAATTGTGAATTGTGCATTAATATCACAAAAATCATAGATTCAAGTTTTCTCTTACATACACAACTGCTAGGTCGTAATTAATGAATTTCTTAAAATGTTTTATACGGCTTCATTCTGCAGTGGATTGTGTTAACGAAATGTAAAGGTTTTATTTTTATTATTATTATTATTTTTTTTTTTTTACGATTCTCTGTATGCAATTATAATTATTTATTGCATTGTTTGTGTTCGTTAGTGATCCGCAAATTTTGCGAACATTATTACGAAATTAGACTCATATACTGTTATTTAGCGTGGCACATAGACTGTTACTTGTTATGGTACCAATAGCTTCTAATGTTTGCATTTAGTGTTTAGATGTATCGTTACGTACAATATTATGTCCTAGCAACTATTCGGAATATTTTTTGCAATATATTGTAGGACAGTCATTTCAAAAGTTCTGCACACTGAAAGTTGTTATACAAGCTAATAATTTATTGTACAAAATACCTTTACAGGCCGTCAATACAATCTCCATACTTATTTATGACAGCTTCCCAACATTTGGCAAATTCTGTATTCTGGATATTGCACCTTCATTGTTGAGGTGTCTGATCACTCGGGTCACCTCACTGAAAGCTTCCTCAATCTAATCTAAACGTTTTCCACAGACTAGTTCTTCTAATTTGGGAAACAAATCAAAGTCTGGTGGGATCAAATCAGGACTATATTGGGAAGGGAAATATTTCCCATCCATACTTGTTAATTGCACCCTTATTTGTAGAGCAGTATGCGGCCTTGCATTATCGTTCAGAATGAGGACAGCAGCTGCAAGCATGTCGGGATTCCTTTCAATAATTTTCGGGCGCAAAACATTTTGCAGAAACAGCTTGTAGTATACGCCTGGTATAGACGTCCCCTGTGTCACTCTATTGTAGCCATCTCTTCATTCGTATCATACGCGATCATCGTGAGTTAAATGTTTGATTGTTGCTAGCGGAATTTCTTCGGGCGTTGTAGTGCCCTTAGTAATTGTGTTATTTTATAATGGTAATATTTTTAAGTAGTATTGTTAACTCTCTTTTGTAAGATCTGGCAACATTGATACTTCCGCTTCTGTGGAGGGAAGACGAGCGGGTGACTTCCGCAGTACTACGAAGAAAGAGACTGTGTACCGCATGGCTTCTCGATATCTGTAAAAATGAAGCCTAAAATTATAGTTAATCTAGGTCTCTCGTAGCCATCCTCCTTTTATCAGTAATCAACAGTTTTGACAGAGCAACATTGAGTGTAAGTGAAGCTTTACGGTTACTTTTTCATCATAATTTTGGTGTGCAATTTCCAAGAGGAATTTATAAAGAAGAGCAAGTGGTCTCCCACGTGTTTTGTTACAGCTACAAGTTTTGACTGTCAGTGTGTGCCTCTCCATTAATTATATTTCAAGTTTCTGTGTTCGTCCTAGTGACATTCTCCATTTAATACGATAATGGCAATTTTCGTGAAGTTTTTCTTAGTTGTGATAATGTATGAAATCATAATGAAACACTAAAACCTCTGTGGGAACCCGCCCCATGCACGCTCTGTCCGATATCATATCAGTGAAGGAAGTAATGTATTCAACCTCTAGCACAGAATCATCAAGAGTCCAGATCTTTACAAGGATTGTAACGAATCAGCAATGTACCTTCCCAGGAAGTAACTTGGTTTTCACGTACAAACGACTTAAATGCTGATACCCATTCATATATTTGTTACAACACTACTTCCTTGAACTTAAACATGTAGGCCTACTTCAACAAAAGGTGGCTTCTTTACATTCTAGTGTACTTGTTACTGTACCAAGTATTGGATTCTATAGCTACTTATGGCATTTTAGTAGCAAGTAGCAGGTTTATTCCAAACTAATATCCTTTCATATGTGTTGTTGTGAACCATTGCAGTTTCTTAAGTGAGCAGTATTAGTCTATTAACAAGCAGCTTGTAGAGTGGTGCAGGATTTATGCCAAACGCATATTCAGTTGAAATAATTTGGAGGCATTTTAGTGGCCCATAGCCCAGGTGAATGAGCGGCATGAAGAATCCACCCGTTATTTTCGCCGCCGCTCGCTCAGTGTTTAGTCGAGCGACAATGCAGTTCTGGGACATGTTATTTTACACCACAATACATTTCTCTGGAGTTTTTCATACTTTTTTCCATTATTAAGGAGTTACCTTGGAGCCCCCTTTGGTTTAGCTCCGCCCAGCCTTGGCTCAGGATCAACTGGTAGTGAGATGAGATGCTGTTGTGTTAGTGTTTCTTATATGAAGATGGGCAGTTTAAAGGTGTTTTCCTGATAAAGGTTGCCTTCGTAGCAACCACATTCGTCATTTTTTATGAGTATGTTGTTTTTAGTTATGTTCAATTATGTTTGAGCATGTTTGTGCGTATTAAAGCTCATCTTTGATATAGCCTGTTAATTTATCAGGCCCAGTTAAGCTCTTCGAAAGCTTACTTTTTCTAAGCCCTTTTTAGTGTTTATAATGTTCAGTGCTCTCTGAGTTGAGTGAAAGTGGCATATTAGCCAGTGGTTTCTCATAATAATAGTGAATCCTCCAGCTATCTCTCCAAGCTCATTTCAATGGTGTTCTTTGAAGAACTGTGTTTACAAGTGTGGTGCGCTACTTAATTATCCTGTTTTTATGTTGCTTCATAGCTGCAGTAAGCTGTATCCTCTACTATTTGTCAGTGCTACTTCACGAATAGCTGTTTTGTGATCTCACCGGTGCTAGGTGTCCCTTATAATCTCCATATAACGTTGGCCACTCGCATTTTAGTGCAGTTGTGTTGTTTACACAAAAGTGTCTTTATCTTATCTTATCTTATTGAGCATCAATCCTGAATACATGCTTCATTCATTAGTAAGTATGCTTTGTGCATATTCTCAGGTAAGAATCACAATGTTGAATAAACAAGCTTAACGCTACATGTGTTCATGGCAGCGTCACTCTCACCGGGGTGGAGCATAATGTTGCCAGTTCAATCAAGAAAAGGGCACAGAATGCCCATATGTGGAATGTAAAACTCATAGTAACAGGTAATCAGTCTCAATGGGTTATTAGGTGAATGTGTATAATTTTATTGCATACCTTTTCTTAGTGGTAACAATTTTAATACTGAGTTTTGCACTCATGTATGGATAGTGCACATGTAGGCGCGCACCCGATGGTGGGTATACGCTGGCTAGTACCTTATAGCTATATTATTATCCTTTAAGTCTAGTTGCAGTGTACAACAATTAACAATTATGATACGATATTATCTTTTGCATAATAAATTTAAACTATTTCTTTCATCATCCTCAGAAGTGACAATTCTTCTGGAATTTGGTAAGAATCTAACTTGCATATTGTTATGAGGTGTGTTAATGTTTCAATCATTATACAAGGGAGGTGAAGATGGTTGTCCCTCCTCAATTGTTTATAGCTGCAAGAATTTTGATGTAATCATGCATCAGTAACTGAATATTTTCACGCATGACTTTTTTTATTGTTTTTATAAATACACGAATATATGTTCTCGTGCATGATAGTATATGTACCTGTTATAAAGTACCTGTTCTATATCGAGCTTCCATGGCCCTAATACCAACTTTTGATCAAATAATAAATAATCTTTTCCATTTTAAGTGTTGTTGTTCAAGTGCAAGACCCCAGTAGCTAGATAAGTTTAATTTAAGATTAGCTATTTCTAAATTATGGTATACGCAGGAGCAAGAAAAGGAAGGGGGGTTTGTTCATGCCTTCTCGTAGAGCTGGTGTGGGCAAGCCTCGTGTTGTCGGACGTTGTCTGTGCGCCCTATACTTCATTGCCATTTCATCTTTCACAGACTGGCGACCCCTTGATACTCAGTTTTCTGGATTTTCTTTAGTCTGCGTTCTAAGTACGTTAGACGCCTTCCGCTCTGTAGCACTCAGAAGTTCCGGGCCATCCTCTGGGGAGCTACAGGGTGAAGAGTCTGAACTGTTTTATTGTGACGACTAAAACTTCAATTCTGGTTCAAACTCTCGTATCCAGGTTTCATCAATTCAACAGTCGTTTGGAAAAACTGATCTCCTTCTGTTTGATAACGTTGAAGCAATTTTTCTGCGATTCTTTTACAACATGCTTTCTGCTCTTTACTAAGACCATGCGGAACCCATCTCATCTTCATCTTCAGCTTCTCAGTAATGATTCTGTAAAGTGAAGTGACAGATATTTTGGCCTCATATGCAATTTTCTTACATGTTTTCGTCGACCCTCTCTCAAAATGTCATTCACAATAATCTCAGGAGTGTGGTCTGTTCCAGTTGATGGTCTTTCACTTCTTGGGGTGTCCGCAGTGCTTACACGACCTTGACGGAAAAGAGCTGAGCACCGAAATACACTGCTATGATCCACTACACTATTCGACAAACCTCCCGCAAAACATTGTAAATTTCAGTTGGATTCTTTCCACATAGAGTTTCGATGTTGATATAGGAACGCTTATCATTATGTGTAACCCAATTTCAGGCAGGTTCACCACTGAATTTCGCACAACACTGCTAAGCAAACCAGAAAACATAGAAACAATCGTCAAGCGCAAACTCTGACCCACAACTGACCTAAAAGTGAACTTGATCAACCACTCAAACGATCGTGCATAGGCTGTCTGCAAGACTTTTGAAATGACCCTCGTATTTATACCTGGACCCTCTCATTTCGTAACGGTTTGCGTCAACACAAAGCGAAAATAAGCATTTCGGTTTTTACTTTCACGTGGTGACGTGTTTGTTTTCTACGGACACAGTTCCACGTAGCTGATAGGATGGTGCTTGTCTCTCTCCCTTGTCTACCTTTACGCGCATATACACGAACGAACAAAAGCCCGTCTAAGTTTCCAACTTCGTTCTGTTCAAATAGATGAAATGATAGTTTCTAGTGACCACCATGCAGAGGTTTGTACGTATTTTTCCGAGAATAATCGCTTTTCAGACATCATTTTGCAGTATATCACAAATCTATATTCAATTATTGTGAACGATTGTACAAAAAACAAAAGATTTTGATTGAATTATAATAGGAAAATTGTGTGGTTATGCATTCTTAAACTGCGAGGGCACGGTTGATCAGTGGTACAGAACTTACCTCTGGTGCGTGGGGTCCCTGATACGATTTCCGATCCAGTAAGTTTGTGCTGGATAACATCGTGTCCATGGAGTTGTCGGGTACTCTCGCTTTCTCTCACATTCTCATCCCATTAATTCTTCTATCATCAGTCACTTGCTTTAATCATTGTCCCCTTTAGCCTAAATGTTATAAACGTTGGACGTTATACAGAAAGTTACACTGCGCTAAGGAATACGATCTCGTATAAAATTTGTAGAAGAACTATGGAATATTCTTTACACAGTATGTTTACAACTTACCCACCTTTGCTAAGGCGTCTGGTTTCTAAAGACACCTTGAGTTTCCACTACTTTGGCCCTGCCCTAACTTGGTTAAATACTTCCTTGCTTTTTGTGGCCATCCAGCACATATTTGATTTTTCTTTATACTGTACTCGTTTACTCGTCAACTCACTACGGATCCAACCGTTCATGGTCCCACCAGGTTCTCCGTTTCTTATCCGATCACATATATTTCTTGTTATTAATGGCCATTTAACAGGGGTTGTTTGTTGTTTGTTCCACTATAGCTTTTATGGCATATTTCTACGTACTGTACTTTTACTCATCACGTTTGAGTCGTCATAAGGGAATCGGCACCTATGAATCCATAAATGCAACTCACTTCTTAAAAAACAATATTAATACATTATTTGTAGTTAATTTCGTGGTGAATGAAATACAAAATAAGTTGTGTATGGTCCCCTAAAATTGGATAGTACGTATAAATATTGGATGATTTGAAAAATTTTGCTAAAATTTAAGAGAACATAGCCTATGTATTTTCAATTAAAATTTTACAACTATTAATATCTACGTTTTATTGTCTTTTCTAACTTATATTCAGGAGAAAGAAATTAAATTAAAGAAATATATGTTTATGATGATCAAGAAACAATTATTCGTAACATACATTACAAAATTCATGAAACAGAAATCATTTTCTGTTTCCTTATTCTAAATAGTTTGTTTTAATTTGGCATGTCACAGAATATAACTTATTCACAGATTAGTACTTTAATATTTCTCCCACGCAGAGGGAAAAAAGGGAATTTTGAAACAGCGTTACCATCTTGTACAGCACAAAATTCTCAGCTTTTACAGAGTACCGAATATCTCGGTAAGTACTTGACTTATCGCTCTCAAATAAACGCGACAATGCTCCTTATGACATACTAATTTGCTGTATGAATTTTAAATCATACTGTGCTAGGGACCTTTTTTAAGTTATTGCATTATTTCCAAATTCAACTTTTCTCTCTCCTGTTGTGGCAACACTGTTTAACTGATCCTTCTAAACTTGAAGTCATTTTAAAGAGTTCTTCCCAGTATTTCATTTAATGTGCACAAATAGTTACTACTTCATTCCTTGTGTGTGTTAAAGGCGTTTAAATTTGACACATGTTTTACAATATTTCTCAAAAAGTATGCAACACTGATCTGCAAGTGTCATCTCTTTCGTCATTGTTTTCATTGCTGATTCGAATTATGGTATTAAATTTAGGTCATTCCATTTAAAAAATCATAACTTTATATTGGGTTGGCAACACTGTTCACCTGGTGATGTTACCCAATACATCAATAGATGTCCCCCTTCCTGTAGTTGTTTTGTGCAAAGTTTCGCTTCTCTATCTCTCTTGGTTCCTCTGTTATAAAGGTGGGACATTATAAATGGTGCACCCGGTATATATATATATATATATATATATATATATATATATATAGAGAGAGAGAGAGAGAGAGAGAGAGAGAGCGAGCGAACCGGTTGTTAAAAAATTAGAATAGCTTCAGTGAGTAGAAGTAGTAGTAGTAGCTGTTGTTGTAGTGGTAGTAGTAGTAGGAGTAATAATAATAGTAATAGTAGAACAGTACTTTACAGTCTTGAATAAAGAGTCACTTTCCCAAACACATTACGATTAACATGGGCTGACAGTATTAGTTTCCGATCCGTCTTGTACAGTGTCCGGGCCGGCCCGGTCCAGTTTGATATACTGGAAACGGGCAGGGCCGGGCCGGGTAATCTGCCGGGCCAAAAGGGCGCGCACGGTCCGTGCAGGGCTCTGATGTACACTAGGATAGTCTTTAATTTTCGATTTTAATTGTACGCATCCCCTATAATGGTTCTATGTCGGAGCAAAGTAAACAATGAGAAAAATTAGCTCCATTGAATAATATTAGATGGTGCCTCAAACGACCTAAAAATTTTGAATGCATTTACAATAATTATTTGGTAAAAATCTGGAATACACCCCAGAAATTTAAAACTGGTTGAAGGGAATAACACCATATTTTAAATAGAGGTAGTAGAGTTAGATCTGCACCTCGTTTTGTGTAGCACTATCATGGCAGCCATCTTGAAGTCCGTGGTGTATGATTCGGGTCCAAAATTTCAGATCGAAAGAGGATCATATGACATGTTGTTTTCGGGTAGCGTTTTACCACAGACATAAATCTGATATTATTTTCCAGATACCTTTAGTCATGTAAGAATTACTAGCAGTGAAAGGAGGAAGTACTTTAATAGAAAGATGTGACCACAATACTGACTTTGGTATTAGCCCTATATACCATAACAAATTAAAGTTGTGCTGATACATTTAGATAGTGGATTTGCATTTGAGAGTTCTTTAAGCATCTAAGCCTTAGGCGGGGTTAGGGGGAAAGACAAGCAAGTGGAAAGACAGCGACCCTGTCCGTACAGAAGGTACGATGCATTATTCGTCTGGTGGTACTGAGGAAAACTGGGAGAACCCTCAGTCTCGATAATTGAATCGAAATTGCAGAGAGAATCTGAAATTATTTTATGTAACCTTGAGCTATTAAAGCAAAACTATTTAAATCTAGTGTTGTAAAATTTCCGGAAATTTTGAACTGGCTGGTAAAAAAAACAGTTTTTTCGGTTTCTTTCCGGAAAAATTGGGAAAATAACAAAAATCTTTGTATTAGGTTAGTTTTACTAGTAATGGAACTTTTTTTTTTCTTTGCCGAACGTGAAAAATGTAAATAGAGAAATTTCCATATTGTGAATATTCAAAACAGAAACATTCGAAAATAAAACTGTTGTAATTATTCGTGAAAATTAATAGTCTGCACTCATTTTCTTTATGTGTCTTTTAGTCGTTTATTCCTGGTTGTGCATTAATTACAGAACTTTTACAGTTGCATACAAGTCTATCATCATGAAGGGTTTTTGTTGCAACAAATAGGGCCTTTGAATGAACCTGAGTTCTTAATGTGCTCCTTGATCTGGTGAAATTTCTTTAATTTTAACCAAATTACTTCTTAAAAGAAAGAGCAGTAGACAAATTTCACTAACTAAGACATATAATGACTATTTAATATTCAAATACAGACTTTAATATAAACTTTAAGTACAAAATTTTGTATATAAACAAATACCTGTTTTCTAGTGCGACAAATCATCTACATATATGGAAATGAAAGTGACTATATTTGTAAGTTAACAACTTTTAAACCACCAGACTGATTTTGATAAAAATTATCAACATAGATGATGTTCGGGCCTGGGATGGATTTTACCATTTCACTTTAAAGATGCAACTTGGAGGAAGGAAGTGTGGATATATATTGAAAATTACCGGTCTTAGTTTTGGGGTTGCTAAGATGAACAGCGACATTTACGATGAAGCTTAAATTCAAATTCAGGTCCGCAACTTATATAAATGATTGAAAATAGCCGACGTCAGTGTCGAATCCATAGTTTTTGGGGTTGCTGAAGTGATCAGTGACACTTTCGATGCCGTTTAAATCCAAATTTATCCCCGCAAACTGAGGGAGGAAGGAGATATATAAAAATGGTGGAAAATGATTGATATTAGTGTGAATCCATAGTTTTCAGGTCCACTGAAATAAACAGTGACATTTCCGATGCAATTTAAATCCAAATTCAACGCTGAAACTTTAGGGAGGGGAATGGGGTGATATATATTTAAAAAATGATCGAAAATGACTGATACTAGTGTCGAATCCAAAGTTTTCGGGGTCGCTGAGATGAACAGTGATACTTGTAATGCTGTTTAAATCCAAATTAAGCACGGTGACCTGGGGACGGGGGAGATATACAAATGATCGAAAGTGACCAATATTAGTGTCGAATCCATAGTTTTTGGGATTGCTGTGATGAACAGTAACACTTCCGATGCCCTTTAAATCCAAATTCAGGCCCGCAACTTGGGTAGGGAGAGATATATAAAAGTGACTGAAAACAGGAGCGTCATTTCAGCTTTTGCTTGGGGGAGGATCAAGATCCTTGATATAAGTGTTTCGCACTTTTCACGGATTTACTACTATTTTATTGATAAATCTCGAACTCAGGTTGGGACAATTGCCCCTCCCTGCCCCCTAAATGACGCCCCTGACTGAAAATGGCCAATATTAGTGTCAAATTCATAGTTTTCGCAGTTGCTGAAATGAGCAGTTACATTTGCAATGCTGTTTAAATCCCAATTCATCCACGCAACTTGGGGGCGGGGAGATATATAAATATGATCGAAAATGACCAATATTAGTGTCGAATACATAATTTTTGGGGTCGCTGAAATGAATAGTAACACTTCCGATGCCGTTTAAATCAAAATTCATCCTCGTAACTTGAGGGCGGGAGAGAGGAGAAATTATATAAAAATGATCGAAAATAAGCGATATTAGTGTTGAATCCATGATTTTTGGGGTCCTAAGATGAACATTAACACTTCCGATGCTGTTTAAATCCAAATTGAGCGCTGCAACTTGGGGGAGGGAGAAGGGGTGGATATTTAAAAATGATCTAAAATGGCCGATATTAGTGTCGAATCCATAGTTTTCGGGGTGGCTGAGATGAACAGTGACATTTCCAATGCCGTTTAAATCCAAATTCAGCCCCCATTAGATACTCTTAAGGGAGGAGGGTGACACGTAAAACTAATTGAAAATGACTGATACTAGTGTCGAATTCATATTTTTTTGGAGTCCCTAAGTTCATTGGCGACAGTTTTGGTGCCCTTTATACCCAAAATGAAACGTATTCTCCCCGTGCGAAGAACGGGTATTCTGTTAGTCTTTAATAATAACAAACGAAAGTTTCATATATTAAATTCTTTAATATATTTGTCTCTGCTGAAATTTACACACGTGTGCGGTGTGTGTATGAGTGTATGTAAATAAAATTATCTATCTTTTTGAGTTGTTCGAAAAATATACAAATAATACAGAGGATTTTTTATGAGAAATCAGAAAACTAAAAAGTAAAATTAAAAGCTGTTGCTTTAAGTATTTTTCCTGCTAGCGAAATACGTTGTATACATAAATGCTGCAGACACGTTACAGCAAATAAGATTAGTATCAGCCGAAGAAACAGTTTTTAAATTATATTTTCCGGGTTTAGCCAATATTTCCGAACAAAAGATTTTTTCTAATGGGTTCAAAATTTCCGGAAATTTTACACAGCACAAGGAAGATACGTATCTCCATGAAATATATATTTGATTTTAACATACTGGTATTAACTAAAATGATTCTGGCCCTGTTTTTTAACACTTCCCTGCCATAAAACGGTAACTTTATAAGATTACTTAAGATATTTTACATGCGTCTATATTAATGAATCTAACTAGGATTATATTTTAGGATCTTTTGTAGCCATAACTCCATTCTATCACGGTGCTAACTTTAAAGGAGTGGTACAAATATATTTGTTGCCCTAAAATTTCCCTACTCTAATACAAGAAACATAACTACTCGATGATCTTAACTGTGAATAAGATAGTTAAGATTACTATCTAGTAGTAAATATAAACTAGTAAACATAAAATAGTTTTGATTTTAAAAGCATAAATATTATTAAAAAAATTCAATTTTTCCATTTTTTTTCCAAGCTCGGGAAAAGAACGGTAAAAAACTGGTTTCCCAAAATTTCCTGTTTTTCCCGGGCCTTTACAACACTATTTAAATCCAGAACTTTACAACACTATTTAAATCCAGAACTACGGGCTTTTCTTGCGCTCAATCTGTAATTCAATGTTGCGCTTACAATGTAACACCTTTGACACCTGCCCTTTCTATACACGAAATTGCATATATCCCTAGGTAATAGGAAGAGATCATACACCAAATTTCAGAAAAATATCACTCAGGTTCTTTCTGCAATCACGGTTCAGTTTTATTACTCCAAGACTGTTCGCTTCTGTTGATTGATACAAAGTTACTGGTAGAGCAGTATACATGCTCTGAGAACGATGCCAGAAGCATTAAGCTGCAGTGTAAACGAATTGGGAATGAATAGGTTTTCCATTCTCCGATGTCGATAGAAACTTCGTAGCGAAGTTGCACCGGGCCGCAAAATCAACTTTCAGAGAAGATCAAGTGCATTAGATGTGCATTCGAACAGGAAACTACCGCCGAATTTGACTGGTAAAGAAACTGTCGGCTGGCTACAAATAATTATTATAGGAAATGGTCATAAGAGGCTCATTGATGTTCTCATTTTGCCATCATCAAGAGGAGAACATATTGCTTTTGCTATAGTTCATTCACTTGAAGAATGGAACTTAGTGAAGTTCGTGCAGGCAGTTTGCTATGACACTACTTTCAGTAATATGGGTCATATCAACTCTTGCATGCTGCTAGAGCAGAAGCTCCAAAGAGATCTTCTGTATCTTCCTTGCAGACACCTCATTTATGAATTGGTTTTGAAATCTGAATTTGATGAATGTAGTGTATCAATTACATCTGGACCGGATGTTTCCTTATTTAAGTGTTCTCAAAACGAATGGGCCAAAATAGACGCAATAAATTTACTCCATGAATTTGAATGGTGTTATGAGCAACAGTATGTCCGATGTAAGAAGTGAAGTGTTAAATTTTGCTTAAAATTTGTAGAAACTGACCACCACAGAAAGAATTACAGGAAATTGTTAGAACTGACCATTATACAGAGGTTGTTCAGTCTACATTTGGCCAATTTCGACTTAACTAAAAATTTAGAAGAATCCATGGCGCCTGGTCGCCAGGTCCGTAAGTGCTCGATGTGTTTCCCTTGGTTCCTAACAATAGCCCGACAGCGTAATTTCCACTGTAATAAGCTTTTATGAAGAACTGGGAGGGGAATCTTGTCCCATTCCCTTTGCACACCTTTCCAAAGTCCTTCCACAATTGTCACACGCCGTTTTCCCAAAGCCCGCTTCAGCAATCCAAATCCACAATAGTCCATAGACTTGCATCTGGAGATTTAACAGATACCTCATTGAAAGGTATCACCTGTATACCACTTGCCTCCTTCATCTTCCTGTAGAATGCGAGGGACGATCGTGAGGTATGTGATGAGGCCTTGTCCATGTGAATGCGCACCAGATTGGCGTCATTTCCGTACATTGTTGGAATATCATGCTCGTAGATCGGCCGCATGATCTGCTCCTGCAAATACAGCGAATTTATTTTGCAGTTCTTCGCCACCCTACGAATCTTCAGTTTACCTCGGTAACAGTAGCCAGTAACGACCATGAACCCTTTTGGGAAGGATTCTTTAGACACGGACCCACCTTCTGAAGTTCTTGGCGCCTTTCTCTCGGTACATGATGGCTCTCGGTTTGCCGCAGTCGGAAAGGTAAATCCATGCTTCATCGAGCGTTACGACGTACATCCACCTTTGTTTTGCCAGATGCCGTTCGTACAGCTTCCGGGCGTTACACTTTCGTTCCTTTTGGTGGGCATCCGTGAGAAGATGGCCACGAGCTTTCATGACTTTTTCCAGCTTGAGTTGATGTGTAACGTCTGGCTCACAGTATCCAAAGACACGTGAAGACGATTAGCCGTACACCTTTGTGTTGGCAGATTTTCTTGCGTTGCCATTTTGCGAAGTTTCCTCTGCATGGTGGAGGTAGCCTTGGTGCATTCCCGCTTCCTAGGCAACTTCGTTGGTGATCCAAATGGTGGAGCTCCGTTGCCTTTGTACTTTTTAATAACATTTTTTATTCCACTTAAACTGATGTTGCAACCATTCTTCTTGCACTGTTTTCTAATGATAGAAACGCTAAAGTGGGCGTCATAAAGAGCCGCAACATAGCCTTCCCAAAACCGGCTTAGTTTGGGCGGCATTTTGGTCACAGAGCGGAAATCCACACACTTGGAAACAAATTTAACACAACAGTCACAACAATGGTCCTGTTTTGTGCGTTATTGTCGTCCGCGCGGAAAAACACCTCCGTTCCCAGGAAGCCACTGCACAACACTGCAGGACGCCACGAGCCAGGTCGGGTCAGTCCATTCTACCCGGGAGGGGGAAGGAACGAAATCGGCCAAACGTAGGCTGAACAACCTCTGTATTCCTGGATACTATATCTCCTCGAGGCATCTCTTTTCGTTTGCTTGGAGTAATTCACCACGCAAAGTGAATGGAGGAAGCGATCAACTATTTGAAAATATTTCTCTTTTGCCAACATTTTCATCTAACGAAGCACGAAGAAACAAGACTTAAAAAAAATATGTATTTTTCTGAAATAACTCTGTGTGCAAGCTTGGTTTAAACGTGCTCAAGCATTCCATTTACCATTGCAAAATAAAAGTTTTTCAAATAGCACAGTTACAGAAAAATAGATGCTAAATTATGTAAAGTAACTCTTTCTAAGTTTTCCTAGCATCTCTGGTATTTGAACGTGTGTCATTGCATTTCTGACGATGAAGCATGGTGGAAAAATGTGGTGATACGATAGAAATTCTTGTGAAGAGAGAAATCAGTGATTTTGTTACAACACCACACACTTCCTAGACAGATTTAAAATCCAAAAAGTTTCGTAAGTGTGATCCGATTTCGTGGTTAAATAACGATGTCTATTTTGAAGGAAACAATATATATGTATATTTAAATTCCTCCGCATAACAAACACAGCAGAAAGGGGTATGAAACTAATAGTAGGGGAACTTACGGGAAGTATCCTGCACTTTGTGTTAAAAAGGTGCCACTCGGATATGTTGTTCCCCTGATCCAACTAAGCAGGAATCGAAGTGGCCCCACTCCGACAGGTGGCCAGAATCCAATATGGCGGCTATCAAAGATTTCCGCCTCTGCGAATTCATAGTGTTGGTTTTAGAGGCTAATATCTCTTTAACTAATAGTCCAATCTTCACGATTCAAAAACTAAACGACGTAGAAGACAATAGGGTCTAATAAATTAGCAAACGTTTTTACCTAACACTGAAATTAACACCTACAGAAATTATTTAATTTGGAACTTTACATTTCTTATGATGGAGTTTATTCATATTTTTTAAAATAACGAGTAAACGGCTGGGATTATCGAAAAAAATGTCGTATAACTTTTTAAAGAGTGTTAAATTATCTTTCGTTTGGTGTATAGTTCATTCAGATTGGTTAATAAACAACGAAGTTGTGACAATTTAAAGATTCACGTTGAGTCGATTGATTTTTCCAAATTTCAAACGAGAGTTCATTTACTGTAGTAAAACATCAGTGGTGGATGCTGCATTGTACGAAACAAATCATTCTCTTGTTATGTATTTATTCTTCATAAGTCCCTCTTTCATCAGAAGCACAAAGTAGCCTAAGCAATCCCGGTTATGAATCCAATATGGCGGCCATTAATTATGATTCATATAAATTAGTTTCGAAATATTGACCCGAGTATCTAGATTTGTAAACGAATACGGACAATCACCTATTCTGTTACTATTCACCTTTACACATGAATCAAGTTTAAGAATATCTGAAGAAATTACGTGCGTAGCGTCACGATAGAAATGTTTCATCCAGTGGCGCATCCAGGACGGACTTCTGGGGGGGGGGGGTTGTAATACTGCTACTTAGAGCTACTTTTAAGAGCTCCAAACTCTGGGATGGGTTTTATTTATATATAAAATTAAAAAAAAAAACTTTCCTCTTTTGGGGAAGCAATCGCCCTCCCCACTGGTTTCATCTAAATTGAAAGAGAACCGCTAAGAAGTAAATTCATGTCTTTAAACCATAGACATTGGCTTTATATTCTTTACAATATTATAAGGAAATTACATAAAGCAATATATTGTTATAAATTAGAAAGTAAATAATTTCTTTCGTATTGTAAGAACAGAAACACAACACAAACACTTGGTTCTATAATTTGAAATTCACAATATATCTATGTGTACAAACAGTTTTATGATTTCGACGAACAGTTAATACTACTTTGTGTATAAGCTGTTCTATAAAGAATCATACATTTAAGTTTATCTATTTATTGGTACGTTTCCAACGTGGTGTAAATTTACTGTGAATCAACTGAATTTTCAAAAATAATGAGTTTTATTGGTATAGCTCTTCGTTTTCAGTTTCCATCACCTTTCCACATGTTCCCCTACACACAGAACAAAAAGCACTTCTACAACGACATCTTGTGGTACATGTCTTGCAGGCACATTTCAAAAAGAGTTTCCTACATGCTTCGTTTACAACTAGAATGGAAGTCCATGTTGGAGAAAGTTCACTTCCATTGTCAGTCCATCCCCAGTTTACTGGTGAAGGAATATGTGCTGTCTTCTTTATTGCCTGACCCCAGATTTGTCCAGCTTGGTATGCTGCACGCTTGCTGTGAAGAAACAAGGCATCACAAGTTGGAGGAAGCGCAGCAAGAGGTCTGCCCTTTTCCAAAAAGATTTTTTGCCGAGCTTCATTAACTTTAAATTTTTCACTTGTTTTTGAATATAATAGGACAACATATCGTTGCAGTGAATTAAAACAATCTTCGCCTATGTTGATTACAGGGTGTGAAATTGTTAGGAAAGCTGTGGTCACCTCTGGATGTTTTCCATGCTGATATTTTTCCATGTCCGAGAAAGTATGACACTGTATCACATCCTGTAAACGCGTGGAGGTCTCGTAACGCAGTTGATTTTTCTTTCCTAATGCTTTTGAAATATGATGAACTGGAAGAAATCGATGATGTTTCTTGGTGCCAAAAGATATCCATAATTCTTCTAAACCATGTCGCTCAAAGTCTAGATAAACGATACAGCAAGTATTACAACATCTTTGTCTACTGTGCGGATAACTCTTCTTGTGTCCATTTAATATTTCATCAAAGCAATAACATGATCCTACTATCAGCTTCTTCTAAATGATTTCCTGATGATTTGTTTGAAAATGTTGGAAGATTTCTTGAAGTTTCTATGTGATATCCATTGCTCGTTGCTACCTCAAAGTTACTTCCTTCCTTTTCACACAGACTTTCCAAGAAAAAGGAGCAGTTCTTCTTTATTTTCGTTATTACGAAGAAAATCGTTCCACTTCCTAGGAATTGGTTGGTGTAGTTGCTGTTACTTTTTCCTTATTCCTATGCTCCTGCTTTCTCTTGTGGAAGATTTTATGCTCTTTGAAGAGTATCTACTATCCCATATCAGATCCACTCGCTTTGCATGGAATGTGTCTGCTTCTCTTTGAACATATTTGAAGAAATTACACTGGAAATAATCACAAAATGTTTCTACTGATGCTGGTTGCAAAATGTGAACCAAAACTGCTGCATCAAATAATAAAACATCACAAGAATTAGGAAATTGTCCTCTTTGATGCTGGCTTCACTCTCTAGAAGCATAACTAAGTCGGACTTTTTTTTTTGAGGATTGTGAATTATGGCAGAGAGACGGTGGAATTGGTTGATTCTCGTGCTGAAAGAATTAATCCAAGTCAAGTTGTTTTGTTTGACTGACGCGTAGTAAGCGAGAGAGTAGCTCAACGTCCATCTTAAGTAATTTTATTTCATTTCTGTTTGTTTTATTCTTTTGGAGGGAAGAATGAAGCACTACAGATTTTTTTTTCATGGGTGAAAAGAATGGCTTGGTACATTCTACTAATCTTTCTTGCACAAATTCCTTGTACTATTAGACCCTTTTTCTTCTGCTGAATATAGGGATTCAATTATATCACCGCTATAGATGATTCTGGAAGCAACATTAACAAGTCCACTATTTTCTTCAAACGGATTCCCCAATTCGACGAAAACTTCCTTCATCTTTTCAACAGACGATTTAATCTTTCTTGCATTGACGAGTAATCTTCATGGTGCTTATTATCAGGATCATATTCATTATATGACATTTTGAAATCATTAATTAGCCTACTAATAGGTCCCGCTGTCATCCATTTGACAAGAGCATTGTCGTCGTATAAGAGACCAATCGCCCCGCCATCCCCTTTTATAATTTTGTTATTCTGTTCGTGAGCCTGATCTATAGCTATTGCAGAGAAAGGTCTTGATGGATTTCTTATCACAAAGTAATCCAATTCGAAAGCATTCATAATCTCAGGATGTGTTTCTTCCAACTTCTTCAAATCTGAAATGCGAACGGGAAGCCAACGAGCATAGTTAAGGTGGTTCATTGCGAAAAACAATTCTGCCATTAGTTTTAGTGTTTCAACGTAGAGCTTAAAAATTCCTTGACGTGGTTCTGATGTAAATTAAGAGTAAAATCACGAGACAGTAATATATTATCCACAACTTAAACGTTGGACACGAAGATTCCTTTCCAGTGCACTGAAAGATTGCCCTGATGAAGAATTCTGATATACATCACGCAGGTAATGATGTAAAACTGTCAGAGTAATCTAATGAGCAAAACGAGCTTTTGTAATGTGAGTTACTTTCAATAAACTGTCAACGGTTCCTGGTGTTGCTACATCTGACTTGCATAAAATTTCTACCAAACCACTTCCATCTAACCAATTGCCTATAAGACGCAGGAAGGCTTGTTCGATGTGTAACCCTCCCAGCATCAGAATTTGATTATTTTCGCCATATAACTCTGGCCAATTCCATTGAATTCGTTTCTCCAAGGCAAATAGTGGTTGATCCATTACAAGAACCTGAATTTGTCCTTTGTTGAGTTTGTCTGTAAGTTCTCGTACAACATTCATTTCGTGCCGTATCATAGCAACAGATTCAAGAGTCTTCCTTAAACAACGGAAGTAGGCAGTATATACTTGGCATTTGCA
The DNA here is from genome assembly GCF_964235325.1 of Thermobia domestica. Taxonomy (NCBI): domain Eukaryota; kingdom Metazoa; phylum Arthropoda; class Insecta; order Zygentoma; family Lepismatidae; genus Thermobia; species Thermobia domestica. The sequence goes on along the minus strand of NC_137460.1, from coordinate 181,075,384 downwards.
GAGTTTTCAGTTTTCGAGGCATGGTGTATAGACCAAATGCAAGTAGTGTCATTTTTTAAGCATGCTTCAAGCCAATACTCCTAGTTTCTTTTTCTGCAAAAAATCCACTTCGTGGAAGAACTTTCTCTACAAACTGCGGGTTCTGTTGAGGTAAAACTGGTTTCTTATTAGTGATATAAGCAGGAGGTACTAGAGCATAATTATCGGGGAGAGCAGGAGCAGTTCTCATTTTTATATTCACTTATCCAGTGAGACATGGTCACGTCGAATGTCAGGGTTAACCTTTGAAGGATGCTGGAAAATAGAAATGCTCGTACCATGAAAAGAATCCTTTGATGTTGTGCTAGAAGGATTGTAGTCAATATTATGTAATGCTGCAATGGTTAAAATACCTCGACGAAGAGTGGAAGGACACACCCATTTCGTCACTTTGATTTATCAAGCACTGAGAAAGACTTGAAGAATGTTCCTGTACACGTGTAGACGAATTGCCTAGTGAATGCAATTCATTTATGAGATATTTTTACGAGTTTTAGCATACACGCTCAGCCCAACATAGAGAGGAAGAAATGGCTCGTGATTGCGTTTATGCCTTGCTGCTTCTGTTTCAATATTGCCTGCTTTCTGATGGAAGTTATTTGACTAATAGTTGAAGTTGCTTGACTTGCGTTGCTATCAGGGGTGACAGATGAACCATAAAGTAATATATTAACAGCAGCTATTAGTGAAGGAGGAACAGAATCTTCCTGGCAGTGATCCTCAAATTTTCCTGCAAAATGACTCTTGTGGTTTGCCGTATCCTTTCGAAGCATCTTAACAACACGTCTTAGTACCGTAGCATCTTCATCAATGTCTTTCTCCAGCTCACTTATTAAGTCAGATCCTTCTGAAGGTAGAACATATTCTCTGCCAGACAGATGAGCTCTGGCCTGTGACGAAGATCCTTTCACGAAATCTTGTACTATGAACTTCTATTTCTTCTGATTCAGGCTTCTTCATAATCGTCATTAACTGTGTTTTGTACAATTTAAGAAGATCGCTCATTTTGAATCAACGACTTCTTGATAACACAAGAATTGCGTAGGCGCCTCAAATTTGCCTTTTTGTGTGATTCCGAACTATTCTCGCCGAAACATTACACGGGATTTACGTCATTGTTACTTGCAATAAAAATACTTCGAGAATAGTGCAGTTGTTATTACTCCAAGTTTTTTAAACCCTCAGTTCTATCTGATTCTTTTGATGTATTTCGAAACATGATTTGGAGTTCAATCCTTCCCATACTTACTCTGTGGGGCAGAAGGATGGGGGAGAGAAAAAAGTTTGTTATTACTTTGTCGTACTTCTTTATAAATCTAGATACTTCAATCAATATTTCGAAAAAGACTTATCTATGGATGATAATTAATGGCCGCCATATTGGATTCATATAACCGGGCTTGGTCAGGCTGTCTTGGGCTCTCGTGAAAATGGGACTTATGAAGAACACATAACAAGAGAATGATTCGTTTCGTACAATGCAGCATCCACCACTGATGTTTTATTACGGTAAATGAACTCTCGTTTGAAATTTGGAAAAATCAATCGACTCAACGTGAATCTTTAAATTGTCACAACTTCGTTGTTTATTAACCAATCTGAGTGAACTATACACCAAACGAAAGATAATTTAACACTCTTTAAAAAGTTATACGACATCTTTTTCGATAATCCCAGCCGTTTACTCGTTATTTTAAAAAATATGAATAAACTCCATCATAAGAAATGTAAAGTTCCAAATTAAATAATTTCTGTAGGTGTTAATTTCAGTGTTAGGTAAAAACGTTTGCTAATTTATTAGACCCTATTGTCTTCTACGTCGTTTAGTTTTTGAATCGTGAAGATTGGACTATTAGTTAAAGAGATATTAGCCTCTAAAACCAACACTATGAATTCGCAGAGGCGGCCATCTTTGATAGCCGCCATATTGGATTCTGGCCACCTGTCGGAGTGGGGCCACTTCGATTCCTGCTTAGTTGGATCAGGGGAACAACATATCCGAGTGGCACCTTTTTAACACAAAGTGCAGGGTTTGGACATTTTTTTGCCTTAAGCTCCCCTACTATAATAGAAGAATACAACTCACTCACAATCGATAGCGAAATAAAGGATCGAATTTTTCGAGCATTTTGTTGCAGAGAAGACAACAAGGAGAGAGATTTTTGGAAGAAGAGTAAAACCTTTCAAAATATGTACAAATCCGCTATCCGCATTAGACATAAAATAACAGAGCATTTTGGTTCGTTCCTCACATGTAATACCTTTTATGATATCTTGAAAATAAGGTCAGATTTATGTTTGTGGTGAAAATCTACTCCAAATGATGTCACATGATCCTCTTCTGATTTGAAATTTTGGATCTGAATCCAAAATGGCGGATCTCAAAGTGGCTGTCATAATAGTGCAATACAAAATGAGGTGCAGTTCTATATTCGTTACTTCTGTCCAAGCTTAATTATTATTCTTTTCAGCCATTTGTAAATTACAAGGGTGTATTCCAGATTTTTGCTATGTAATATTTACTGTAAATGCATTAAAAATTCTGGTCACTTGAAGCACTATACTATTCAATTGAACTAATTTTTCTCATGGTTTATTTTGATCTGATATGGAACCATTTTAGAAGGTACGCCTAATAAAATTTTAAAATTTATTTTTCTCCATATAAATAACCACCACTCTAAGGTACAGGAATTTTGTTCGCTTGATTTTAGGTATTTCAAATGCATATTTTGGGATATATTGAATTTGGGATAATTTGAAATTCTTTCGTGTCCCCTTGGACTTCGAGTTGAAAATACCAAAATATATACAGCTTATCAGACACCATGTTCTAAAAGTACTAAACATATTTCTTACATTGTATTAAAAAATGTATTTTGATCGTGTTAATGTAAGTTCTTATTTATTTTTGCAGCAGATGCGGCGTTCAGGGAATAGTGAAGAAAACAAGAGGATAATTATGGATTTGGATGTTGTTCTCAAATCTCACGACTGTCCATTCATTGTGCAGTGTCTAGGTTGTTTCATAACTGAATCTGACGTCTGGATCTGTATGGAACTCATGGCGACTTGTTTTGATAAACTTTTAAAAAGACTTAAACAACCCGTGCCAGAAGATATTTTAGGGAAAGTTACAGTAGCTGTGAGTTTATTATTCGCTTTCTTTTATTAATTTACAGTGCTGTACGAATTAGGTCGAATAATATTTTCTGTTAAGAAACTCGGTTCTACTATTTTAAATCGGGGATAAACATAAGTGTGTGCGCTTAAGTTTTAGGCCCGTAAGAAGTGTTGTGGATTTACATCATGTGTGTAGTACTTAACAGAAGACAATGTACTTCTGTGTGCAAAAGTAGTATTAAGCTTTTCTGGTACCACGGTAACTATTAATGTTACGAAGTAAACATTAATGTAGGCTTTTTGGTGTACCCCCATTATGGTAATCGATCAGTGATTAAAGATTTTCGTTATTTCCTAACTACTGTAAACTACCCAAAACGTCTAGTGCATTTTGGGACTATAAAGAGTAAACCACTAAGCATGAAGTGAGAGAGAGACATCTGGAAAATAAGAAATATTCCTTATCAGCAGTAAGCTATCTCTAACTCTCGATAGACGACGAATCCGATGGTGGTAAAATTCAGCTCAACATAAACCTAAGAAGTTGACCTGTGTGTGGATCATCTCATTGAAGAGTTTGGAACCGCCGCAGATTGTTCAGAAACCGTGGGGAAACCGGAGCAGAGCCCAGGGTTGAATTTAGGGTTTTGGCACCTGTAGGCTAGTGATTAGCGTTGATTTGCCACCCCTACAGAGAGGTTAATTTTCTCCCAGAATGTTTTGAAAATATGGTATTTGGAAAAGGTTTTATGCTATTTAAACCCTCTAAAATGTGTTTCAAAAGCTAATATTGTAATTTTTATTATTATTATAAAGATGAGCACTTAAATTCAACTATAATAGAGAATTTTCTCTAGGTGGCCCAAGGTCATGAAGCAGACGACAAACACTCACCTGGTTTATTTTTCCTATATTAGCAAGATTGAGATCATAAATCAGCTGATCTATTTTGTCATCTTTTTGTGACTGTGAGCCACCTATAAAAAGTCTGCCTAGTATGAGCAATATAGTGAATAAAACGAAAGGGAACCTGTCTGCTATTTTAGCCTATCATGTTCGAAGCATCATCAAAGGACTGCCCTCTATAATCACTAAAATCAATTTGAGTCATCAAACTCATGTGTAATGCTTGGAAACATTTGTTCCGCTTTGTGTCCAGCTGATGCAATAAATGGAAGAAAACGTTCACAAGGCAAATCATTGTTTAGAACATATCCAACAGCTAGGACCAGTTAGTATACATCTGAGGTTGAATGAACGATTAAAGAAAAATATTTAAATTGCTTTAATTCTTGGTAAAGTGAGATTCTTAGTTTTTGAGCAAGAAAGTGAGATCCATTGTAAGTGCAGAGCAAAATCAGATAAGTTGTTGAGCTCTAAGCCATGTTTTGCTGTTAAATCTCTAGTGACGTCGGTTAAAACTCATGAAGTTGGATTCCTGTTCAAATGTAAAGATTTTATTTTGGCTTCTCTAATACACCTGAGATTGTACTGATTTCTAAAAACTTAATGCCTCAATTTCAATGAACTTAGTCTTAGAAGTTGATAAAAGATTACTTTTAAAAAATGATCTAGATTTGAAACTTGATTTAATACCCGTTTATCTTCTAGTTTTAGTTGGGATCACGTTTTATATCCCCGCTCCCACTTAGCCTTTTCTTACCGTCGTTCACACTGGTTTTCCAATTAAACTGCATTTCATTCAAGCAATTTTTATCCAATCCTGCGTATTTTAATATCTATTAAAACACAAATTTACTCTCACATAGTCCAAACTTAAAACTTCAGTAATAAACGCGACCCCATTTTATTAATCATTGTATTCGCCGTTCGGTTTCGTAATACATGTAACCCAAGAATGTAAACAAAGCTTGACATGTTCAATCCTGACAGACTTTGCCAGTACGGGCGGTAACGATGTTGTTGCAGCTCGAACTGTACTTGCCATATCGATTACTGTCGTGGTGTCAAATGACCTATGAGTATTTCTCACTCTACTTGGATTACATTTCATCCAAGGTCTGAGATACTGAAATAAGAACGTATAGTGGTCTATTGAATATAATCAGCGATGATACATTTTCATTGGGTTGAGCCGTGTGAGAAAGTTGGAGCTTAGATGAATTCTTGTAGCAGAGAACAAACAGAAACTTGAATCCTAATAATAATAATAATAATAATAATAATTCCATATTAGCGTGTACTTATTATAAACATATCATTTGACAAATAAAATTTTATTACTATATGTTGAAGAAAAAATAAGCGTAATGTAAGAATGATTTTTTCCGTACCTGAATTCATTTAATGTTGATCATTGCTTGAGCGCATTCGCAAAGAGAGCTATATCCCACTATCTGTTCGGTGTCGTTGGATCTGATGGTTCATTGCATCGACCTTGTGCGAGAGATAGATGACGGGATCTTTGTAGTCTCTCTCTCTCTTGTTGCATTCTTGCATTGTTTGGGCTCTAGAGCAGGGTTCTCAAACTTTCCGATAACGCGGACCCCTTGTTCATTTCGAAAGTGATCTGCGGACCCCCTTGCAATGCTCTCTGAAATTTCCCATGTTATTAAAAAAATATACTAATTAGAATTACCACTGACAAGAAAAAGATGATGAAAAATAATGCAATAGTGTCTAAGTAATTTATTCTAAAGATACACGATTGTTTCGTAGTGAACGAAATTTCAATTGAAAATACAGTAATTTTCAACACTGAAAATCAGTCTTTTTTTCTCTCGTGTGTTTTTTTTTTTTTTTTAATAAGAAATACACTTAAACAATATTCTCAAATGTGGGGTCACTAATATGAGGAATAAAATTCTTTGTGTGTGTGTGTGTTTTTTTTTTTCCATAATTATATTGAAATCTGGAAGAAGTTTTATCACTATTAATCTTAGGTCTGATTCCACATTCAGACGACTTCGCTTTAAGGTTTTAATACGAGTAGGGTTGCCAGACGTCCCGGTTTTCAGTGAAAGAATTAACTGTTCCGAAGAAGCCTTTCGGGACGCCTTTTTGTCCGGTTTACTTTCTTCAGATTGAAAAAATAATAATAAATTCAACCTGTAAGTACTAGTATACCTAAAAACGAAAGGTTTTCGGAAGATCTGTATAGCTAATTAATCTTACTAAACAAACCAGAAGAGTTTGAAAATCACATCCATTCTTTCGTCTTGTTGGTTGTTTAGCTTCCAGAGGAGGAAAAAGGACTTTTAGAAATATTCAAGACTGCGCAATTATACGTTATGACAATAATTTCTTTAATATCACTTTCAATAAGTTTTCCCCTTTGACGGGCTTTAACTACTAGTTATTTTGTAATTCATTCGCCAGCGCAGAATTGCTTCATTGTTGGAACTTTAATGAATAATGGCGATACTGCTCTCATTCACTGCATGTTAACCGCATAATACGAGTATTGCAAAGAGCAGAAAAAGTCTGCTCACATAAGTAAGAGAGCTCCTTCATGCCTAAGCGGTTAACGTATGCGCCTTTAGCGTGGAAGACTGGGGTTCGATTTCCGGGCTCATATGGTTCGGATTCCACGTGAATCAGTAAATCCACGTCTCATATTGCCTCGCTGCTGAAAGGGACGTTAAACTCAAAATCAACTCACATAAGTAAGTGGTAAGGAAAGGTTTTAAATGTTGCAAGCCTTTTTTTATACAACTCTTCATACTGACAACACTCACGCAACCAAAAGCTACAAAGTTATATATATAACGTTTTTCATGAAGTATCGCAGGATAGTTCCAAGAGATCTTCTTGTTCTGTGTTAGAGAGATTCATACCTTGTATGTCATGGATTTCTACATTAGTAAAAGGAATTTCAATCCAACCATTACCAGGTTGTGGAACAGGGAAATATTCTCAAAAACTGAAATATTCTGATGCTTTCAAGTGTCCTACAAGTGTTTTGTGCCTTTCAGCAGAAAGTTTTTCACCTGAAGAATCATTGAAATCCTTGAGCACTGGAAATGATGAATAGTTATTGTTTTGTACTCGTACTACCCACAGCTGGAGTTTCTTACTCTTAAAAATACTTCTTGCATAACAGCTGAGAGTTCCATTTTGTCAGTGGCGGCTAATGTTAGTGTTGCAGCGTTGCGCAACAACCAAAATATTTCAAGAAAAAATATTATCAGCAGTGGTAGTAAAGAACAGAAAAAATACTTTCTAATACGTTCCGTTAATCCGTTTTAAAAAGCGAAAAACAATCCATCACAGAGCCTCTAATTCATATTGTGTTGCAGCGAGCATACAACGACCAGATTCCTTCAGCGCGGCAATTGGAGCGAATGTTAAGTCTCCTTTCCCCTATCTCAGAAGTTAAAGGCTCTGGTCGTTGCAGTGCTTCTGCAACACAGCACGGTTTCCAGTGAAGAAGAAGGTTTTTCGCGCTAAATAAGCTTTCTGCGCAATTAACAAATGGAATTTGTTTTTATGTATTCATATTTTCAAATTACGGGACTACACTGAAGCAAATCAATATAATGACAATTAAAAAAAATATGCAGAATTACAAAATAAGGAAGAAAATATGTAGTAGAGCAGAAAACAAATGAAAGTAGACCCACGTTTACAAGTTAATTCTTAGCGTATATAGATATTGAAGGCTTCTTTTACAGTAATTTGTGAACCAAATATTAATAAGTCAAAATGTAGAATCCCCCCCCCCCATCTGTGGATAGTATTTTAGTATATACATATTTCTTTTATAAAATAAGTAAATTTAAACTCTTGATGATTCCCACATAATACTGTATGATAGGGAACACCACATTGAATTTGAGACTAGTTAGCAATGGTCAGGGGCGTTGCCACGAGGGGGGAGGGTACCGGGTGCGGACCTCCCCAAAATTTCGATACTTGACTAAAATTTTTAGACTTTCTTAACGAACTATACTTGTTTAACAGAGAAACGATTGATGTATGAATCTTTTCATGTGCTCTTTCATGTACTCGTCATGTACTCTTTCTTTTCTTATAAAAATAATCGTTCTATCATTTTTTTTTTAAAAATATAGGTGACAGTAATTAAGAATTACTTATCGTCTTTTCGGGTGCAGTATAAGACAGGTTCGATATTACGTAGACATATTGGACCCACCTCAAATATTTTGGACCCCTCCCAGCTAACATGCTGTTCCTACATCTGGCGGGTTTCATGGTTGCTTTCCAGAACGTATGACATTCATAAGGATTGTTTCGCCTCATGTGGAAGTATATTGTGCATTGCGTAACAACCAAGACGGATGATTTGGAATGTAGTTTTTTTTTTTTCTTTTACACACACACATGTGTGTGTGTGTTGATGTATGAATAGGGTTGCCAACTCTGTAAAATAAAAAAAAAACGGCCCCTCCTCAAAATTCCCTATGATATAGGTCTAGGCGTGAAATATCTCTGTTCAGACCTATCCGTGGATAGGAAATATACTATGGTGAACAAAAGTGCATTAGCACATATATTCTGTATGTCCTTAGAACATTCACTAATAAGCTTAATAGATTCATTCTGCTATAAATGAGAAACTGAAATTGATCAATTGATTGTATTTACCAGTAACTACCATTTCTTTAAAATTATCGAAACAAATGAACAAAAGTATAATAATCTTTACCTGACAATTTTGAATTTTGAAAATTAAACTTACTCTTTAAACATATAGGGCCTTATGCAGAATCGTTTTGACGTGTGATTAGCAACATACTGAACGCCTGACTACTGCAGGAAACATATGTTAGTTGAACTCTTTAGAATGGCACTAATCACGCGTCAGAACGACTCTACGTAAGACCTATAGTCTCTACTTCAATTGTAGCTTTTGGAAATTGCTTTAAGAATTCCTTTGCCACTCTTAATAAATATATAAAAATTTTTGAAAGTAAATTTCAAATTTTCCCTGATACAGTCCCTGCCATCTCTCTAAAATTATCTAAACAGGTGAACAAAATATATTAATCGTTGATAGATGGTGAAAGGTAACAGTTTTGGATTTACAAAATGATAGCTGCTTTTTCAATATCTACACTTCGAACTAGATGCAAATTTGAAAAAAAAAAAAAAAAAAAAAAAAAAAAAAAGGTCATAAAGGGGCTGGTGAGAAGTTTGTACCCGTCATCGGCTTTAATCAACATAATAGCAATTTTTCCGGCCAGTTGGCAGCCCTATGTATGAATATGTGACGTTCGCAATTCATATATCAGTACCTCCTTTGTATCATTTGTTTTGGTCATTAGTTATTAGATTTAATTTTATTGTGTGTGCTTTAATTCTGTAAATAACCTTCAAATTCTGAATGCATTGAATACCATGACTTCTCTAAATAACGTTAAAAAAATAAAATAAAATAAAATAAAATGCCCAGCTTTCAACTGAGGAAACACTTGCAATTAAGGCTTAGACATAAACAAGCAAAGTGCAATTCAGGAGTGTGTTCGAAAAAAAAAAAAAAAAACTTTAAATTTACAGGACATCTTATGTCAGTAATGTTATATGCACTAGATACATTTCCACAATTTATTTCAAATTTTCCTAGATAAATTGTGAATAAAGCGTGTTCAATGTACATTTTTTATAACACTAATCTCTGCTACGAACTCTCTTCAGCCTACACTGAAGAGGAATTCGGATCACTGTCAGGGACTGAGTTTGCTAGAATGAATTGTTCGCAATAATCTAGAAAAAATATTTAGTGAATCTACAAAACTTCTGAAATTAATATTAACTGTACGTATGCCGTCAGTAAAAGTATTTTTTTTTCACACAAAAAAAAAAAAAAAAAGCCTTTTTTTTCACATCAAAAAGAACTGACATTTTCAAGGAATTGAATGTCCCAAGAAAGGTTATCACCATTGGTTATGCTTTCCGTCGAAAAAGATCTGACAATAAGAATACTAGAGTTTAGTTGAGTTGATTTTGAGTTTAACATCCTGTTCAGCAGCGAGGCTATATGAGACGTGGACGTACTGATTAACGAGGAATCCGAACCACATGAGTTCCCGCCGGGAATCGAACCCAGGTCTCCCACACTAAAGGCGCGTACACGCTTACCGCTTAGCCACGAAGGAGCTCATAAGAACACTAGAGTTCAACCAGCATGTATTAGGCAGATTTGCTCCAATCAAAGATAGAAGAATGAACTTACTAATTAAAGAAGGTGATTAATCGGATAAAATGTTCTGCATTTTTTTTTAAACAGAATTTTATTTAATTTAACATGTCACATAGCATTTGCATCTAAAGTTATGCTGATTAGTCAATGAGTCCACTTTATATCTTCTGTCTCCGATCGTTCGTACTGCAACACCCGAAACCACAATCCACCGGCCGCCACTGCATTTTGTTACACATTTCCATTTTAGGTGTCGCGGACCCCCTGGGTAGGTTCTGCGGACCCCACTTTGAGAACCACTGCTCTAGAGCGTACTTGTGATACGTCAAATGGCTGGTTGCATTTGTGGCTGCTGCTGCAATTACTGTTTTGGTTTATGTTGAGATGAAAAGTGGAAGCAGGTATAATATGGTTACTTACAAAAGAGATTTTTTTTACTGTATTTCCTTTTTAGCTTCTTGTTGCTTAAATCTTCTTTTTCCACATAACCGAATGGAATCATATGTATTTTCAATGAATCATGTCTTGTGTATTTAATAGTATACTTTTTTCTGGTTACAATATGGTCCGTGGTTCGAGAAATTTTACCAGGGATTGTGATCTGGACTTGCTTACTGCTTTGATCCAACACAGTGTGCTTCATACTATTGAAATTGAGGTGCTGACTGGCCTTATGATTTAAGATTAACTCTCTGATCTTACAAAATGTAGCTGATAACGTTTGTATGTAGCTCTTGATGTAGGCCCTGCTGTATGTTTGAAGTTTATCAGACATACATCCTACAAACGTAGACGTTTCAATAGTTGGTACAACTAGCTTTTGCATATATATCATAGAATTTTTAAAGTATAACACACTTGTAGCATTTCCAGGTACTGGTATAGTTTCAATTTTGCTTGAGCTGTTGTAAATGATTCGAGTACTAGGTTTCTGTTATGATTCTGGACGATACAAGTTCATTGTATCCCAGAACACACATAACATTGTATCATTGACAGGAAATGATTCGATAGACTTCAGTGTCTGCTGTTTTCAATTTTTCGTACAGTTGTTCAGTTTTATTAATAATAATGGTCTGTATAAAGTTGTCTCTCCGAATAAAACTCCCCCTTATCCTTGTCAATTCAAACAAATTGACAAGCTTCGTCTTGCTTGATTGTTTTCGGTTTTCGTAGAGTCCCGTACAATGCAAATTATGTACAGTTCCGGGATAATGTGTACATAATTATTTTTATCTTCCTCTGTGACACAAGTACTCGGCCATTCAGATTTCATTTTTAACTTGAGAAAAATATTAATCTTTCGGTGAACAGGCCTCCTTTTTGGTTCCTGGAACATACTACTCAATGTCGTAGTCTCAGATTTCAAAGACCTCAGACACTCAGTATCTCTCTATGGCTTTATGAATCTCATATCCCTGTACTGTTCATTGTAGCAGCAATCTTGACAACAAGTACACCATTACTTGCGAGTTCGATTTCTTTCCTTTGCTGCTGAATAATTGGACAATAGGAAGTGTTTGTCTAGTGAAATATTTAACAAATTTTTAAACAAGAACAATTTATTGTATATACGAAAAACATGAAAAATATAACGAAATATTTATATATAAACGGATAATAACAAATAACATAACCAACAAGTACATTTAACCTTTCTCACTATTAAATGGTAGCACGGAAGTTTCCATTATTGCCCATTCTTCTTTCTAAATCGCAAAACGTAAATTTACAAGTTATATAATTTGGAATTTTAAGCCAATTATTAATCTTAAGAATGAATAGGAATTTAAATACCAAAATGCATACAAAATATAGAAATAGTTATATATATATATATATATAGTGATCAATGAAATACCACTCACCGAAATTGAAGTGAGGTTGGCCAAAAGAGAAAAAATAAAGGTTAAATTTAATACTTATAATTCACGTTGAGTTTATTAAGTTATGGTCATCTTAAAGTAACAAACCAATGTTACATTTCCTTACTCGTTACATATACGAGCGATCCGAACCAATAATCCATAAAGGAAAATACACTCCACTTGAAATTTACGCCATTCTTACAGAAACCGAATTTTACACTCCTATCATATGGCCTACCTTAATATTCTTTCTAATGAGAAAAGTACAATTGCTCAAATGTTACAAAAGATAGATAATAGTGCAGTCACTTAAAACAAATGAATTACCAAACCCTGATATTGACCTAATAAGGCAGTGTTTCCATCCTCTACAGTAAAGATCTAATCAGCTGATCGGAAATGTCCAGGTTCATAGGTTTTTTTTTTTATTTTTTATTTATTACGCAGAACTGTTCCATCCTGTAAGCCAATTCTCATCTTTTTCATGTGTACACATTGCCGTCTTTGATGGATCCATATCTTCGACACAAGTAGGACAAAATGGAAACAGTAACTTCTTGTTACAGCGATATGAAAGGACGAAATGGTTCATGTTTTGCTGCGAGAAGATCGTTAATTGTATCAGTCCGGTTTCTTTGCTAATACGTGGCATGTCCTCATCTCCTTGGATATAAATCCTTGAGGATATTTACCAATCTTGTTTATATCTGAATAGAGGGTGATATTATCAGTATATTTTATTAGTTCTTCCTTACTTTCATCGGCTTTGTGGTATGTCTTCACATTGTTGGTACAAACTTAATAAAACCCTGTAGGATTTAAGAGTATACGTTCATGGAGGAGTGTTTGTTAAGGGACGTAGCCATTGTTGCATTCTTCTGTAACATCTGTTCAAATTCACATTCTCACATTTCATGTGCGATGCACCATAATTCATGTAGTCTTGCAATTTTATATTGCGTAGTTCGTATCTGAGTTTCACAATGTCTTCAGGATTACGGTAAATGGGTTGGTTATGTCATATAATGCTACAAGCCCTACAGCCGTGAAAATGGCAGCCTTCAAATTCATAGACATCCTCTCTGACTTTTTAGGGTGTTGGTAGTATTTGTCGAATGGGAATCTTCCAGGAAATATTTCTTTCTGTCGAGCAACATTCAGGTGTTTTTTGCCTTCCATGTTTTCAATGTAGACTAACCATGGAGCAATCGACCGTGTATTGCCCTATCTGTAGCCATTTGCGTATAAAATTCCAGTGGTATTAGGCTTTAGGAAATTCCGCCTTACTACAAGATTGTGGGTGCTTGGAGTGGTCATAACTTCCCAAGAATGAATTTACGTTTGTTTAAGTTTCGAATCAGTGCCGGTCTGGAGCAATCACGGGCCCTCGGCTAAAGTTGGTTGTGGGCCCCCTATCGAGAAACTTTTCACAGCGTATCTTCGGTACTTAGAACAATGATTAAAGGTTTGTTTATGAAAAAAAAGTTTCTGAAGTATTATAAATCTATCTGTTACGATAAATTACAAGGTAAAACATACTTCAAGCAATATAACGTAGATATAAATCATGATATAGGTTTTGGCGTCAGTTCAGCATTGTACTATATGTTGTAATGAGGGTATGAGTGAAAAAGAGAAATGTGTTGATATGACAAAATTATGCGAAACTCGTATAGTTATAAACAATTTATTATGCGAAACCCGTATAGTTATAAACAATTTGGCACCACTAACGCATATAGGTTTTCTTCCCATTTTGTGCCACAACAAAACCTACTTTCCATTATTGATTGTAATTGACAGAAACAATGAAACGGCAATTCTTGTCATTATTTTTCTAAACACGGAATCAGTGGCGTAGCCAGGGGGTGGGTCCGGGGATCTGTATCCCTACCCCGAAATTTGTAAAGGTTGTTAAAATAAAGCCTAAAATCGCGTTTTGATTCAAAAATTTTTCGAGATAGGACCCCGGTTCCCACCAGAGGTGACTTCTAGCTGAATGACCCCTCCCGAAATTAAATCTTGGCTGCGGCACTGCACGGAATTCCGTTTTGCATGTCTATTTTTTAACATGACTTCAATTCTCAATATGTCCGGGATTTCTCCAGGTGAAAGGTGGTAGCCCTATATATTGTATATACTGCATAGAGGAATTTCTGACATGAGGGTCTCTGCAATAGATAGCTTTCTAAAGAAATCTACTTAAAACGAACTCATAAGCAACATTCGTTCTCTTCAGTAACCAAATTTGCCTCTCGAGAAATGAAACCTATTCTGCAACCACTGGCGCAAATCCCGGGTGGTGAGGGGGACATGTCCCCCAATCTTGGAACTGGGTGGGACTGCCCCCCCCCCCAATAATCCGATTTAAAATGTGTTTTCTGGGGAATCATTATTAGAACAAGTGTCCTAAAATTTTAATGTGGATCTTTGTGGATGCCTAAGTGGAAACATACCAATTATAAATATGCATATGTTCGGATTTCAGAATGTGTTCACGACAGTGATTTGTAATAGTGACACTAATAGTACCACTATTTTTTTTCCTGTACATCGCAGCAGTGTAGCCAGGGTGTGGGTCCGGGGGGATATAACCCCCCGAAATTTGTAAAAGTAAAAAATTAAGCCTAAAATCGCGTTTTCAGCCAAAAATTTTTCGGGGTAGGACTCCCAGACGCCCCCGAAATTAACTTCTACCTGACCCCCTCAAATTAAATCCTGGAACATCACCGCCACTGGTACATCACCTGATATATAATATACAACAGGTTCAGCTCAGAAATCAGATTAATCTCCTGTATATATGAGTTTATCTCCCCTCCCCCCCTCAGAATAAGCTTCATATCTGCTCGCCTCCCAACCTTGAAGACAACTCTTCTCTCCTGATCCTCCACAGCATTGTTTCTCAACTGCATTGAAGACAGATTTGCGCCGATGTCTGTCGCTCACTTTCTTGCAATGTGGCATAACTCATTTGAATAACCTTAAATCTAATTATTTTTTGTCGCTCGCTCACTCGCTCTTCATGTGGCCTTACCCTTATGCAGTGTTCGAATTGACTGGCAGATGACGGGAAAATCCCCCTTATAAGAATATCCTCTCGTGTATCACAGAAACTACGTAATATATCTGCTTAAATAAGTATTTCCCTCATAACACACACGCGCGCGCATACACACACACACACACACACACACACTTGTCTCTAACTCACACACACACACACACACACTTGTCTCTAACTCACACACACACACACACACTTGTCTCTAACTCACACACAATAATATAAGCAATCTTCCCTCGTCCGGAAGTTTAATTCGAACACTGCTATTACAATTATTGTTACTTTTGCTCACCTGTGCTTTCAGAACTTTTCTGTTGTTCACTCTCAGCAGAACGACGAAAATATGAATGAATTAAAGTGTTTTTTTTCAAATGTTCTTCTCTTTCTTTTCTTTTCTCCTCTTCCGTTTTGCAGCACCACTTGTTAAGGTTGGTGTAAAGGGACAAGTTTTGCCAATAGATGTCACTACAGTCTTCGTATGTCTCTTATGTATTTTTTACCTTTCACGAAAATTTACAATTTCTCTTGCAAATTTCAATCTAGAGACTTGAAATTTTTGGAGAAGGAACTTGATAACCTATCGAAAGCAACAATCCGTGTCGATTTCTTATTTTGAATTTTCTTTGTTGTTGAAAGAGTTGTATTGTTAAAGGTTTGGATATCCCTTTCAACAAACAAGCCATTTCAACAATGAAGAACATTCTAAATAAAAAATCGGCACGGATTGTTGTCTTCGATAGGTTATAAAGTTCCTTCTCGAAAAATTTGAAATATTTAGTTTGAAATTTGTAAGAGAAATCGGGTATTTTCGTGAAAGGTAAAAAATACATGAGAGAGATACGAAGACTGTAGTGACATCTATAGGCAAAACTTGTCCCTTTAAACTAACCTTAAACTCATTTTCTACAACTTGTTACATGTACATTCTCAAAATCAACTCATAATCATTACAAAGGACTTTTCAACTTGTCGGACATAGAGATTACGAAATACGAATAACACAGTTTCGTTTACAAAACAAGCCTGAACGTACACGAATATATTTTGCTATACACCACTTCTGATTTGTGCTTCCGAAATACTATCGCGTGACCTTTGACTTCCTTTCACCTACAAACAATCACTGTCTGGTGGTTTGCATCCACATGCACCTGACTTGAGGTGATTCATTGTCCACTGTTGCCAAAATAAGAAGCAAAAAAGGGTGGGGCTTAACACTAAAACGAGGGTGACAAGCTAACGCTGACCTCACCCCACTGTAAACATCCAATAATAGACTAAGCTACCGCTTCAATCTTTTTTTCTAGTGATTAAATAACTATTTTAAGGAAGTTATACATGCAGAGAACACACACAGGAAAATATCTTGGAATTAAAAAAAAATAAAAATATTTAGTAAACTATTTCACTCGTTTTTGTCGGGAATTAATACAATGTTAATGTTGGAGAATTTTAGGAAAACCTGTGAAAAATACGAAAAGAAAGGAACAATAAATCTATAAAAACTGTCACAAAGGAAAGTGCGGCAACTATAAAGTCCGAAGGGAAATAGTATAACAGATAAATAGTTTTCGGTACTGTATCTAGGTAATGTTATTACAGAAGATACCGTATGAACTATGAACTGAAAATTAAAGATAGATAGGAAAAGATGTCATTATATCCAACTAACTTTTTTAATATTTTGGGGGCCCCTACAAGAGTGGCGCCTTAAGCTATAGCTTGTTATGTGTAAATCTGGTACTGGTTGTTTTTTTTTAACTTGTTTTGAAGCATTACATTAAACTATGTTGTTGTGTTTTAAAATTATCAGTAGTTAATTGTTTTTGTATTCTAAACATCTAATAATTAAGTTATTT
The DNA here is from genome assembly GCF_964235325.1 of Thermobia domestica. Classification (NCBI taxonomy): domain Eukaryota; kingdom Metazoa; phylum Arthropoda; class Insecta; order Zygentoma; family Lepismatidae; genus Thermobia; species Thermobia domestica. The sequence continues at coordinate 181,058,305 of NC_137460.1, read as the reverse complement.
TTTAAGTTCTAAATATTTATTTTCCTGTGTGTCCGGGCCCTCCCAAAGGCTCTCGGGCCCTCGGCGATTGCCGAGCAGCCGACCTAGCCAGACCGGCACTGTTTCGAATCTGTTTATGAAAGAAAAATATGCTTGGTGAAGAATATTGATGTCTTGTACGCAGTAGTTTGTAATTCCCTTCAGGAAATGAAACCTTTCGTCATTGCACACTTCGGGTCACAAAAAGTGACACTACCTTCCAGTGACAAAGTGCAAACACTTGAACCTACATTCTTCTGTCCTTCGGATCTCCTTAAAAGGGAAGTCTTTTTTTCTCTTCCTTTTTGTTACAGAACAATGTGCGTATTCTCTAATAGAAATAGACCATAAGAACATTGCTTTCAAGTAAATATTCAGGTGGCATGTAAAAACAGCCATAAAATATGACAAAAATAATTAAATAAAAGTTGAAATTGGCATACTAGATGATACGAGATTAAAGCCTGCGGAAAGTACATCGTGATCAGAACAGTAACAGAACCAAACGGGAAAAGGTCAAACTTATGCGCTCTTGTTCAAGTGAATAGCATAATGAATTCGAATTCTAATGGTATTTTTTAAACATAGGTTCGAATTCTGGATATGGCCCATTCCGACCGAAGTCACACTATAAAGGAATCGCAGGGGTGGGACTTGAAATACTTCCGAGTCAAATAGTTCTAGGAGTTACGTGTAAGGCGGTTGATTGGCGACGAGCAGAACTCATTAGGACTACGCTGAGCACTCTGCATATACATCGAATCGAAATTATTGTCACTTTGATTAAAATGCGTGAACGCGGTTAAAATGTATGACAAAATAGAGTATCTTATTAGGTCTCATGTTAGAGATTTGAAAATTGAAATACGAAGTCCTTAAAGAAATGGACGTTCAGTAAACTTGACTTCTAAGAGGGAAAAGAAAAGAGGCAATTTCTATATTTTTCTCAATATATAAACACGATGTCGATGTTGTCTCTCTTCACTATCACGGGAAATCGTTTGAACTGTTTCAGATGAATTTTGGAAAGTAGTTAGTTAGACTTGAAACGAGCTGGGTTTTTATAGTTTCATTTCAATTCAAATAAGGCATGATTCAGTATAAGTGTCGTGTGGTGTAACGTCATGCCAACACGGAACAAATTGCACGAGAAGCGCCATCTATAGGTCCTTGTAAAGTGTGTTTATCACAGTTTCTAGTCAGGTAGTTGTAGTGTAAGAGTGGATGCAGAATGAAGCGCGAAGAGTCAAAATACCTGAGCAAGGCGATAGGCAAATTTTTCCAGAGCCAAAACGGCAATCGAAAAGCAACTTTAGAGCATTTCCGGAAGCAAGGTGTGTCTGACAGGACAACCCAGAGAGCCATAAAACGTTTTGTGGATAGTGGAAGGACTGATCTAAGGCCGTCATACCGACTGAAACCAAACACCAAGTTAGATGCAAGGCTCAAGAGACTATTGGTCCAAAATCCATCATGCTCAGAACGTCAGTTGGCAAAGCGCGTGGGAACGTCGCAATCTACAATGAATCGAGCAAAAAGGAGGCTTGGGATTTTCACTAGGAAGAAGCAGCATAAACCAAAGTACGTGAAAAATTAAGTGGAGCGAGTAAAAAGGGGCACAAGAAAACTCTACAAGATGAGTGTTCCTAGTGGCGGAGAACATTTTTTGTAATGGATGACGAAACATACGTGTTCGCGGATCCCAAAGAAACGGCTGGAACTGGGTACTATAGCTTAGTTCCACGACATGCTATCCCATACGAAGATCGAGGGCAACAAGAAACGAAATTTTCAGCTAAATACTTAGTTTGGCAAACCATTTCTGAAGACGGTGATGTGTCCGAACCATTCATTACCACCGGTACCATGAACCAGGATATATATAGAGAGAAGAGTGCAACAAGAAACGGCTGTTGCCATTTTTGGGGAAGAAGAGGACCATGGGTAATGTATTATTTTGGCCAGACCTGGCAACTTCACATTATGAGAGTACAATGACGAAGCTTTTAGAGGACAACAACAACAACTTCGTTCCCAAAAACATTAACCCCAAAAATGTGCCCCAAAATCGACTTAATGAAAGATATTGTGCAATATGCAAGGCTGAATACAAGAAAAGGAAGACGCCTCCAAATAATTTGAATGGTTTCAAGCGCGTGTGGTTAACCATTTCCAAGCGAGTAGCAGAAAATTCCGGAAAAAAGGCTGTTCATGAGGCTCTGCAGCAAGCTAAGGAGACCTACAGGCATGGACCCATGTCAACCAAGTTGTAACATTTTCTTGCAGCGTTATGTACCTTCTGTTTGTGTAAGAAAGAATAAATAGTTTATCGTATGTATGGCGCTTTCTATCTTGATTATAATTTCGCGACACTTATGCTGAATCACACCTTATGTATCCTAATGGGAAGGAAAGGGATTCAAATATTCCTTTCAAATAGTTTGCATAAAACTATTTTCCTTGTGCAAAGAACAAATTTCAGCTAACTTTTCTATAGTACTTTCTAGTCAAGTGTAGGTATTACAGAGAATACTTTTGTTTAGGAAATACGTATGTATGCAGGCACTGATATATTTCATAGCTGTGATATATTTTATATAATTTTTTGATTGCAATAGAAAAAATTTTCAAGACGAAACATTCTTTCACGTGACTGACAAGTATGTCAGTAAAAAAACTATTTACACCAATGTAGCTTCTTTATTCTCGTTATAGTACGAAGACCTTTTGCTCACAACTTTGCGCTTATTAGGATCATTATTTTGTGTATTTGTAATCATTTCCTTTACATTTTTTTCTAAAATTGTTCACCAGTTTGCGTTTCATTTTTTTTTTCCTTCATATTATATTTATTTTTGTTCATGGTGTGGATTTCAGTGTCTTCTCTAAGCAACATTGACAGATGGTTACTCTCCTCACTCGTTGTGTCGTCATTTCAAATATTTCACACAAGTGAATGATTTTGAAACAATGTTACTGTTAGTAGAAACAAAAATGTACACCTCGGATCGAACCTAAATCTATCGGTTTAAAAGCGAGGACACTAACCACTTGCCCAAGGCAAACAATAAGTCTATTACTAATAAATAATCGTTTATGTTATAGAAGTAAGCTGAGAAATTTAAGTCACAATTGAAATCAAGTTACAGGTGAAATGGATTCAATTAGGTAACGTTATAAAGAGCTTGTGTTGGCTGTGACTTTGTTCAAGATTAGTATCTTGTGTAGTCTCTATTAGCTTCTATTAGGGCTCATAGTCGCCTTAATATGGAGTTAACAAAGCTACCAACATATCGATGTCCCTGTGCTACTTCTTCTCACGCATTGAAACTAGTTCCCATAGCTCGTCCGCTCTCCTTGGTGAATTGTCAGGCTTATTTTCCTGTAGAGTTCTGTAGACTCCTGTACAGTCCTGTAGACTTGTGCCCTAAAATTTCCATTAGATTCAGGTCAGGTGCTTTCTTCGTAACATAGGATTTTTAGATTGTTAACTATCGGTTTACCAACGGGGAAATCACCATGGACATTTAAGATTAAATTATTTTGTGTGCGCGTCTGTTTGTTCCCAAATAATAGGGGCGTATTTAAAGGGGCCCGGTCCCCTTCCCTTAACTTTTTTTTAGATTTTATAACTGTAGGCGAAATTTATGTATTTTATATGTATTTCGTGCCACACGTTAGTTCCGATTTTTTTAAAAATATGCCCCTGCCAAATATCAGTAACTTTTGTGATAAAAAGTGTCATATTGATAAACGTTGCTGTACCTTTTCGTTATTGCTTAAAAGACATTGTTTGGGATTGAAATAGGTTAACGATTGGGGATTAAATCAAAATTCAATCCAATACTTAAATGGCATAATTAACATAATACCAATTCCAAATAATTTTTGTTCAGTTCGCTACTTGTATTGTACGAGGAGAAGGATTCGATTTAAAAAAAAGAAAGTTGATTTAAATCAAAAACTCAACAAAAATGATTTTTAAAATAAAAATCCTGATTTTTTTCTACTCTGGCGCTATCTCAGTTCAAAAACTATTTCAAATGTATCACCTGTTCCCATGATTATAAAACAATTTTCATGTAATTTTTGATCTATTGATAAAAATCGGACATTGCCCCTCCTCATCTCTTAAAAGCAAAATTTCTGAAAAACAGGCACGTGTCCGCTTCTTCTTAGGGAAGGGGAGTGTACTGTTTTTGGTATTGTCGGACTCTAGTGGCCAAATTCTGCCTTGGTTTCCGGTACGCATCCAAGTTTTAGTCTATACATACATAGTGGACTATACTACATTTGTACAAGTTTTCTGATCATACGCTTCCCTGCTGTATGTATAACAAGCCACTTAAATTACAACAACAGAAGAATATATATGTACCTTTTTCTCGGAAATCATATATTGAATTTTCTGAGAATTTGAACTAGTTATTTTAGTAGTTAATGTGATTGCTGTGAGTCAAAATCTTTAATTTATTTTAAATAATTTGCTTGTGGCAGATTTATGAAATTTTGTTGTTTTTCTATACCTTTTATTTATGATATATGTGACTGTATAATAAACAATTACAGGAGTAACGTAATAACTCTGGTTCATAAAATACATCTAAATACAAGCAATATTTGTGCAAAGTTTCATCGTCTTACATAGAATAGTGTTTCAGAAAAATGTGCATTAATATTGGAAAATGTAGTTTTGAGAAAATTCGAAACGAAAATACAGAATGCGGTCTGCACTCAAGCTTCCTTTAAGAGCTCATTCATTGACATCTCAACTTTTGTTAGTTTCTTCTTATCCATGTCTTTTAAATTTTCCTCTGTGAATTTTCCCGGCGTATTCCAGTACATTAATTCGCGATGAATAACCACTGTTGAAACATAAAGCAGCATCATAGCCTGCTATTTATAGAACTTTTGAACCTGCGAAACCTGCTTTAAAGCAGCATTGGCACATCAAGGAATTAAAACTTTCATTCTTATTCTTTGTTTTACCATGTAAACATTTTTCTGGAAGTTTTGGGTCTGCAAATGCTCTGAAAGCAGGCTTTATCGTATTAATCACTGCAGCTGGTAGGGAGTGTCTGTGATTATCCAGTTTTTTGTTCTCTGTTGTGTCCACACCATGATTCTTTGCCCTTTGGACACTACATGTACATTGGATTTTCGTCAGTTGAAGACTTACGGAAAAATATAGCGCACACTTCCTTTTCATATTTTGCAGATCATGTACATTTTCCCTTATTGCCTGGCCGTAGTGTACTTGTAAGGAATCAATCTCCTTGTTTGTTAGTGAACTCACACGTGAATGTGCGACTTTATATATTACATAATGTTAATTACTCCCAACGGAAAAAAGATACTAATAATGATGAAAAATTTCGCAGGGAAACCGTGGCTACAGTGAACAATGAAAAATTACGCACACAGTTGGGTAGTGTAGACAAAAGCATTTAATGTCCAAATAAATTGAATTGAAATATGACGTATATCAAAAAGAAACTGAAAAATTTTAACGCATATCTGCATATTAATAACGTTTTGAGAAGGTTTCCGGAGACAGACACACACTTCAAACTTACAGGAAATAATTTACAAATATCATGTATTAAGAAAACGTATAAATCAAAAAAATCGAAAATTTTGATCCCAAAGGCCCCCTTAAGGTTTTTACACATCAAGTTGCATCTCCGTAACATTAGGAGCTCGTGAGATTCCCTGCTTTTGGCACGCATTGAAATCCCCTTCCTTCCTTAGGACAGATATATTAATAATAGAGATAACAGAACCTTAGTCGAAGATAGTATTATCTGTCACTTTTTGTTTGTATATATATATATATATATATCATGTGTGTAGGATAGTATATTTTGTTTGTTGTAATAATGGAAGGTATGGGAACATTGTTCACGCAAGCATGTTATTCACCATATTAAAACTTTTAAAGCTGTGAATCGTGATATATATATATATATATAAATACAGGGATTGGACAAAAAATCTAAAACGATTGCAAAAGTGTGGAAATCATACCTAGTATGGTGTGGGGCCTCCTTTTGCGTCCAAAACAGCTTGGATCCGACGTGCAATGGACGTATACAGCACCTGAATCGTGGTGTGTGGAATATTGTACCATTGTTCCTCCAGAACATGCTTCAGGTCCTTATGGGATGCTAGTGGAGGGTAATGAGACCGAACACGCCTTTTTAACTCAGACCACAATGGCTCAATGATGTTCAGATCTGGTGATTGTGGGACGCAGGGGAGGTGTGTTAGCTCCTGGTCATGCTCTTCGAACCATGATTTCACAGTTTTTGCAGCGTGACAAGGTGCCAAATCATCTTGGTAGATGCTAGCACCATTAGGGAAGAATATTTGGGCCATGGGTAGAACCTGGTCCCCCAAAATGGCCTCATACGCCTTAGCATTCATCATTCCATGCAGGGCTATGATGGGACCTGCAGAAAACCACGATATCACTGCCCATCCCCAGGCTTTACAGTTGGGAGCAGGCAGTCTGTATCATAGGCCTGCGACGATGTTCTCCATACGTAAATACGACCGGTTGTTGGAAAGAAGGTGAAGATCGATTCATCGGACCACATTACGTGTTTCCACTGCTCATGAGTCCACGCCTTGTGGTCTTTGCACCACTGGATACGCCTCTTCGCATTTATTGCTGTGACCAGGGGTTTGGCGATAGCGGCCTTACTATGAATTTTCATTTTATGAAGTTCCCGTAGCACTGTTTTCGATGAAACCGGGTTCTGTAGGCCGGAATTGAGTTCAAACGTAATTTTCATTCCAGTGATCTTCTTTTTAGCTGCTACAATCCGTTTTAATGTCCTCCGGTCCGTATCTGACAGGATTGTCTTTCGACTACTGTTGTGCTTTGCAGACGTCGTTTGCCCATGAATTGTGTATGCCCTCGTAACATTGGACACAGTGCCTTTCGATACCTCCACAATGTTCGCCATTGTTGCTACTGAAGCTCCAACCAAACATGCACCAACGATCATGCCTCTTTGGAAGTCTGTCAGGTCGCCCATTTTACTGCACCACTTTCACACCACGACACTCACATGTAAACTGGTTACTGCTGATGGAAGGTCCATGACACATTGAAAACAAAAAACGATCGGCAACCGCAACACGTGTTGTACAGTAGAGGACCAAACTTACGTGTCCTGTATAAAGTAATTTTAGATTTTTTATCCCTCCCTATATATATATATATATATATATATATATATATATATATATATATGTGTGTGTGTGTGTGTGTGTTTACTAATGCAGTTTACACAACACATAATACAATAATGTACGAGACAAGTAAAACAAAAAACTCCTATATGTTAAATTCCACATATTTGAAATCTAAGAATCACGTGAATGTTCAAATTTTATCGCAGAAACTCTGCACGTGAACATTTGGCATACTGAGTATCGTTCTTACCTACAAATCTGCTGGTTCATGTTCCAATCTTCACGAAGTGCACTTTTTTTTTTTTTTTTTTTTTTTTTTTTGTGAAAGGAATAGCTATAAAGTGCAGTATTGCAGTTTTAGATCTGGTTTTAGATCTATTAGATTTTTCTTGTTTTTTTTCTTTTTCTTCTTTTCTTTCTTTTTTTCTTTTTCTTTTTTTTTTTTTTTTTGCTCTAAATCAAAAGTAAAGGTATTCTAGATTATTTCCATTAATAAACTATAGAAATAAGCCTACATCCAAAACTAAATTGAATTTGAAATTGAAATTGTAATTGAAACGAACGTATCGAGTTCGTACCATTTTACTCAACCAGTATTGTGCCTCAGCCCGTCTAACTGTAATTCTCATAAAGCTTATTCGATTTTAATAAAACTTGGCATGTGCCTTCCTCCAGTCTTCTTAAAATAACCTTACTGTTTGAAGATGCAAGGATCTGTCATGAATAAGGAAGTAAAAGGGAATAAAATCTCCCAATCTTGCAAATCTTCACATATAGACAGATAGGAACTACGTAAAACCTATGTGGTATTCAATAAAACGTATTGCATACTTTCTTTATGGTATCCATAAATCTACGGTGCCATTAGTATCATAGCTGTGGATATTTCTGCAGACTCTTTACATGCAGTAGTATTCAGCACAAAACTTATGAACCTCCCACTTCATGCTGTTCCAAAATACAGCCCCTTGAAGGTAATTTTTTGTACTTTTTCTGGTAGTTTCATGTATTGGTTTGCAACCCTTGATTAGAAACAAGAGTATATATTCTCCTGTACCTCAGTCTGTCCTGTAAACATTCGTATGGATTGACCGTATTACGTTTAAATGGCTTTTAGTTCACTGAATGCTCACTTAGGTCACAGGAAAAATGAAATACAATTATAAAAGACTAGGTGTCTAAACAAATACGGAACACTACTAGCAATGACAGGTATCTTAAGATTAAAATTTAGCTAATTCATTCTAAGTTGAAATTTCACTCAATCTTTTCCTTTATTACTGTTCGGAAACTTAAGATTGTTGCAGGAAAAAAAAATCATTTGAGTATAATTCACAATCTATAGCTGGTTCCACAGCTTCTTTTTTATCTAAAGCTAAAGTAGTGGGAATTTTAGAATTTTAGGAAAAAGTGTGAAATTGTATAAAAACCTGCAAAGTGGAATTACGAAATAAATGGTTCCCCTTTCACCGTGGGCCTCCCGCACCGCGACGTCGACGTGCTCATGATATGACGCCGAAAAATGAGTTAAATTGAGGTTGCAAAAGTCGATATTAAAGTTGAATATTGTAAGCTATGGAAAAGCATGTATTAACGTCTCATATTTGAATATAATTTCGGCTTAAACTAACTATGACTAAGTTTAATTCAAAACTGAATTTCTGGAATGCACATTATGAGTTTAACTTAAAAAAAAGAACGGTCGGGGTTCGAACCTAGGACCATTCACGTAGAAGTCCCTTACAGTAACCATTCATCTAGCACATAATGAAGTAAACACATTATTTTTTAAACTTACAGGTTCGCATCCAAGTGATACTCATGCGCATTTCCATTGCTTAAACAACAACAAAAGAAAAAACCTTGATGTTTACGACGATTTGTTTCATTTTCCACTAGAGCTTCGGAAAAGGTGATTTATGTTTGAGTATTTGGCACTACTTTATCAGGCGGTTCTATCAAATATAACTCAACACAGCAGTAACAAACTTTTCCTGTCTTAAAAAGTGTTTCTGAACAAGGGGAAGTTCATTATGTACCCTGTAACTAAGCCACAAGAGGTCTACGTTGAGTGTTAACGGCGCACCCACCGAGTCAATTTTTTTGAAAATTCCATTCTATTAGTTTTTCAACGTAGATAAATAAGAAGTATATGAATGACTAGGTAGAGTTCTTCGTGGCTGAATGGATAAAATCATGGTTCGATAGCTAAGAGGTTCGTGGTCGAAATCTGAAGATTTTTTTAAAAATTCCTTAAATCTTCAGATCTTTCTCTCCCTTCACAATCATCTGATGCTCTAAAAGGAGTTCTCCACCTTAATTCGACAACTACCTGATGTAATCCTCGCAGTTCGGAACCTTTCCTTCTTCTGTTCCACAAAATCACAAATTTTGTCATATTATGCAAGCTGTCCGATTATTTTTTTCTTCAATTCTAAACTTGCGTATGTAAATCACCCCTCTCTGTCTCCATATTTGAATATCTCTCAATGTCGTCCCGTATGAACGCACATGGTTTGTGATCAAACCTTCGACTCTTGAAACCAAATGTAGGTGCTCTAGCAATGTGGTATCGTTACTCTATAGATTTGTTGCTGAAAGCAGCGTCATTGTAGATTTTGTTCGAGGGATAGGGCGGTTCTCCGCCTACATACGAGTTTCACTTTTTATCAGTGGTTTACTATATATTTGACCTAATAATATGTGTTATCAAACTCAAAGGAGAGCCTTTCCCTTCTGTCCTGCCCAAATGACGCCCCTGGGGTATTTGCTTGTAATTACTGAAAAAAAAAAATCTTTAATACCACTCATTTCTATCAGTAGCTTTAGAGCTCTGCGCACGTATTAGACTGCGGGGAGCACAAAACCTACTGCCGTGATTGACAATTTCCATATATTTCACAAGGAGCATCTTCCTGGCTTGATGTGATAACGCAGTCATTGAAGAGGGGAAAGAATGCAAATAAAGGCGTTTATGAAGATATGGAAACATTTTGAGACTTTTTTTTTTTTAATTCAATGCATTCTAAAAAGGCATTTCAGAACAAACGTATGAAAGAGATGGTTTCAGAGTTGTAAACCTTATAAACATGGTTCTTTTTTGTTTTGTTTTTTTCGTCTTAATGGAAAGAGTATATTACGTCACAAATACTGTTTTAAACGAGGAGAGGAGGAGGAGAAGGGCAGATTAGATTGGACACCAGGAGCAATTGTCGATCAAGACGTGTGTTACTGAATACATAACACACGGCGCACGAGTTTGTTAGTACAGTAGAGCGTCGATTATCCGAACGTCGGTCAACCGAACGACCGCTTAACCGAACTGTGTACTCGCTCGCACCTGTTACTCTCCTACCCTACCGTCCATCATCCCCCTCACTCCCAAACCAAGTTTCCCACAGTAGTCGCCGCACTGAGCCACCGCTGGCGGAACATTGCTTCTAATGGGGTCTTCATAAGGCGCTGCTGACCGGCCAAGCCGCCAGTCGCTGTGTTTCAACAATCAGCACACTTCTGTCGGTTTGGCACTGGCTGTAGAAGTACAGTACAGTACAGTTCGATTATCCGAACAAACCAGTTTTCCGAACACCCATGTCCCCCAATTACTTCGGATAATCGACGCTCTATTGTAATTTTGACAAACTTTTTTGTAACATTTTTTATGCCGAGTATTGTACAATAGCGGCAAATAAAGACTATTGCTATCACAAGACTCAAGTGCTACAGATTAGAAAGATCTCTCTACGTTTGATGTATGTGCATTTTTTAGTCATTTGACACGAATGTGTTATTATTATTATTATTGTTATTATTATTATTATAAACAAGTACAGTAATACCTTCACGAGAAAGATTTTATCTATAATAGTTGACAGTGCGTATTCTGGAAAAGGAACTGTTTTTATATCTTCTTTATTCAGCCAATGCTCTGATATCCAACATGTTAGAGCAGCGTTTCCCAACCGGTGTGCCGCGAGTGGGCCGCTGGTGTGCCGCGAGGAAATCGAAACAAATTATTAATTCTATAGGAATCAAATTGCAAGACATAGGGGAAAATGTATATTTGTATTTCACATTACTATGAACCTCTACTATAAATCTACAATTTTAAGTTTCATATTGTGTTACTTTTCTGTACATTTTTAATGTTGAAAAACGTATTTATCATTGTCATGACTGTTATTGCTTCTTTATTGTTGCAGACTATTTCGTAACTTGAAATTTTAACATATCATTAAATAAATTCAACAAAGCAAATATGCATACAAATTACCTACATTTATGTTTTAAAAGTATAGGAGATTTGTTTATTTATTCGTTATTTAGTGATCTTCCCTTTTAGTTAAAGGTTAGATACAGTTTTCCAAAGAGAAAGTGTATTTTTAAAACCCGAGTCCTATATTTCATTGCAATTGTTTTCTATTTTAAAATGAAAATGAAAAATAAGCGTAATGATTTACCACGAGGGGAAAATCAGTGATCGAGCTTTCTTCTCTGTAAGGAGATCAGTAATCACATAAAAATACCACGGTATTTTATATTTACAAATAATAATAGTAATTATATATATATATATATATATATATATATATGGGTGTGCCGCAAGTTGAAAAAGGTTGGGAAACGCTGTGTTAGAGTATTATCATCTACGCCATGTAATTTCGTAGTATTAGAAGGCGTACCAGAATAAATGTAATGACGTATTTTTTCTTTCTTTCTTTATTTTTTGCAAACATGAAAATCAATTTATTATTTTATTAATAAATCACATTGCCCAACACTGCGAGGATGAGTTACAGCTGTGGTAATATTTTTGCTGAAACATTGTTGCCAGAATGCGTTACTTTATTATTTTTTTTCTGAATACGTAAAAAATAGCATTTACAACTTAATTCTGCAAAACAATATGCAGTTTTTGTCCCATGCGATAAATATTGATGCGTACTAAATATTTACATTAAAAATTACCATGATTAATTCTTTTCTTCTATTCCTCGCAATTGATTATAAGCAGTTTACAAATTTTTTGCATTACACTTCTGGTCATTTAAACAATTACTAAAATTCAACGTTACGATTTGCATCATTGGTTTTATTCTCTAAATATCTCCACAGACAACGCTAACTTCTGTCACAAAAATTGTCTCTGTCATTCTTACTTCAAAAAATACACTCGATCAAAGTTTGGGGTGCATTTCTTTTGGGAGACTCTGTAGTAGTATTTTGATTTCTTTTTTTGCCTGTACTTTCAAACATTTCTCTTAAGATACCAACGCACTTAGAGAATTATTGGTTTCTCAAGTCAATATGACACAAATTTCGCAGTGAAATCAGTAGGAAGTTTAAGATTGTCTACGACAGTTTCGTAAGCTCAATTTTATAATGCTGCTTACAGTAATTTTAGTGTTAGCACACTTTTGAATTATATATGCACATGGTCTCAAACGACTGTTTCCCAGTAACGACAGTTTTCTTCTATTATCTACTCTGGATCACGAAGAAATTATAATTGTCTTCTTAATGTATGCAATTAAGTTTTGTCTGATCCTTGCATCATCGACAGAGCTATTTCTGTTCCAAGATTTTTTATTATAAACCTCACAAATACGTTTTTGTTATTTGATTGATTGATTACTGAGTGTTTGCTGGAGACGTCAGTAACGAGGCTATTTGTCCTCGTCACGGTTTTGTTACATTTGTTTTAATGGCGGTCTACCCTTCGCTGCATTACACATAGTCTTATACTTTTATTAAGATTATCGAACTTTTCACTGAGAGCTTCATACTTATTTTGTGTTGCAAACGGGCAAGAATTTACAGCATAAGCAGGATTCAGTTCTCTCTTACGAACTTTGGACCAAGACGCTTGAACAGATTGCATATCGCTATTTAAAACTGAACAGTTACTACTGATACTTAATTCTGTACTGTTGTTAATGCTCTTTAAGAGGACCTTGTGATTTCTTTTTACGCCAGTTCATGTTTCAGGTTTTCATATTTTAACGCTTGATTTCCAGAGAATTTACATGAGACATTTTGCTGCTTTTTGGATAGATCTTTTCTGAAGTCTATATTACACATTTTCGACAAAATCTATCTTTATTAATAACAAATTCCATGCACATTTTGCATAATATGCTAAGTAATTTACAATAAATTTATTCACTAATAGAGAACTGATCTCCATTATCTGCCATGTTGCCTGATGAGTCTACATATGGAAAAATACATTCTACAACGAAGAAATTAAACTTTACAAAATACAAAATTTAAAGCCGTTAGTTGATACACAATGAAAAGTTTTTAATCAGGAGAGGTTGAATTTCAGCGCACGAAATTTCCTAGCGAAGTTGCTGTATAATGATTACTATTATTTTTTTCTGATGGATATACTCGTAGTAATAAGTTCGAGAAAAGGACGATTAAACATACTAAAAGTTATGAAGGAACAATTATATTTAATATACAAAGGTAAAATAGAAATAAATGATCTTTTAAGTTATCATAAGAAGAGGTCTGCGTGGATATACGGGTATTCGCGTTAGTGTAACTTGTATATATATATATATATATATATATATATATATATATATATATATATATATATATATATATATACAGGGTGCGGCACGTAAAATCGGCCCGTCGTAATATTCTGGTATATTGTGTTTTTGGCAACACTTAAATAATCTACCTTCCTACCAAGAGATGGCGTGTCGAGGTCGGGTCGACTTACGTGACCTGCAGCAGTCACGTGCAGCCGCAGCCAGTGAAACTTGTCGAAACCATTTGAGAAAAAGGCCTCGTTGTGTTAAGCCGGGTGAGTGTCAGTGTGTGATAATGCCGTATTCGATACCCGAGCGTGTTGCCATTGTTGAAGGGTTTATTCTCACTGGATCTTTTGTGAAAACAAAGAATTTGTTTCGGGAGAAATTTCCAGGACGTTCTGTGCCAGCAAAAAGCACCATTCAGGAATTGATTGAAAAATGGCAGCGTACAGGATCGGTTCAAAATGCTCCAAGGAACAGACGACCATCTGTCTGCACACTTGAATTAAAGATGCAGGTGGAGGAGATAATGACAAGAAGTCCTCGAAAGTCAACCAGGAGATTGAGTCAACAGGTTCATGCGAGTGAGAGAAGTTGCAGACGTGTTCTAAGGGGACTGAAGTTAGAACCGTACCGGATAAGTGTTGTGCAAGAACTGAAGGAGCCTGACCTGCAGAAGAGGGTGCATTTCTGTTCATGGCTGTTGAGCAATGTTGCCAGTGGTTTCTTGGATCCACTAATGCTCATCATGAGTGACGAGGCGTGGTTCCACCTGTCTGGGTACGTAAATTCCCAAAACAACCGGTATTGGTCGACAGAAAATCCACACGCAATCCAACAGGTACCCTTGCATGATGAGAAGATTGGTGTTTGGTGTGCCATTTCCGCCACACGCGTTATTGGGCCCATATTCTATGAGACGACAGTGAACAGTGACGTGTATATGGGAATCCTGGAGGAGTTTTATACACACTTGACCGAAGAGGAGCGTCAGTTATGTTACTTTCAGCAGGACGGTGCAACATGCCACACATCAGCTGCATCATTGTCCCTTGTGCATGAGATGTTTACACCAGAGAGGACAATCAGCAAAGGCTTGTGGCCTCCTCGGTCACCAGACTTGTCCATGTGTGACTTTTACTTATGGGGACTGTTAAAGGGAAGAGTATACGAAACAAATCCACACAAATTGAAGAACTCAAGACCAGGATCCAGGATGTCACCAATAGCATTACAACACAAGAACTGACAAGGGTATATATGAATCTCCTCAATCGTGCTCACATGTGTGTTGAAGTGGGCGGAGGACATTTTCAGCACCTGCTGTGAAGGTGAGTAGTCATATTCAATACATTACATTTCATTTATGTGTTGTAGTTAATAATATTCAATACATTACATTTCATTTTATGTGTTCACTTTACGGGCCGGTTTTACGTGCCGCACCTTGTATATATATATATATATATATATATATAATATTTTCAGCGGATAGCGGATAAAATTACAGAAGTTCGCGAAAGTATTAATTTCTGTAATACTGTTTTTAAAGCACTATTAATTATCTTTTGGCTTCTTGTATTGATAAACTATGTTTAGTACTATTTGTTTGCTTTTTATGTGAGTTGGTGTTGAGATTGTTCTCTGTGATCTTACGTTATTTCATCACCTTTGCGTTTATGGCTTACAAGTGGCGAGATTTTACAAAGTGATGTGATCTGAAATTATTTGACGGATAAGGTATAGTCAGTTTTGCAGTATTCGTGTTAGAAATCTGTATTTGAGGGGGACTTTACCTAAGTACGCATTTTTTTTTTGTTAATTTCGTAATCTGTGTCTGCTTCTATTTTATTGCATTATAGTTAGCGTAGTTATCGGCTTGTTGCAAATGCGGTGTCTGCTTTGATGTCTGCTGGTAAACTCACCTCATAAACACTAGAAAGAGATGTACTAAGACCACGCATCTAATCTCACAAATTCTATATAAGTTCAGCAAAAGGCTGGGATATCCAGACATTCAAGGGATTCTTCGTTGCTGAGGAAAATCGTAAGAAAGGGAATCTTGGAGAACCTACATTTGCGACTGATTTTTCTGTGTGGATTCAAACTGTGACATTCTGCACAGCAAGCAGCAAAAATGTAGTAAGAGTGCATTTGGGAATGGCATTGGTTCACACATTGGTTGTCAGTTTTCGTTGCGGTGACACAGTATAGTAGAATGAACGCCGTGCAAGCAGATCCACGGAAAAATGTTTGTGCTATTACAGACGAATTAGGCATACATCATACCACTATTATTCGGCGACTCTGTACAATCAGTAGGATGAAGTCACAGAAATATGAGTGTCACATGATTTGAAAGCGGCCAACGAGAATCGCCTATGGAAGTACTTGCAGTTCGTTGAATGTAAGAAATAGGCGGGGAAACTTCCTATATCGGATTGTCACTTAGGATGATAAATATATCTGACACAAGTATAAACGGTCAGGACAGTAGTCGCATTGTGATCAACGTCTAGGACGGTTTCCAAAACCATCTCTCCACTTACGCTTGTATGATAAAATGTAGTGGAGTAATCCCTCATGCCTTTCTAAGCAGGCAAACAAACCGGCAATGCAAATCGTACTCTATGAAATACGCCGCACTTGTCCACAAGTGTTCAGGAATGGTCAGCAGACATGGTATCCTCATGGTACATGACAGTGCCCACCCACGTCTCGCAATGGGTGGTGTGCAGGCTCTCCATGAGTTGGGAGTATGAAACCCTTCGTGATCTATCGTATTCCTCCGATACTTTTTCACTGACTACCACTTCTTCCGCCATCTCAGTCACTTACTGGAAGGAAAGACCACCCATGGTGATTGGGCAATGCATCACGTACTCAAAACTTTTTTCGCCACGTAATCCAATGAGCGATGGGAAAAGCGTGTGGTTACAGACGGCTATTATTTTGATTAACTAAGTATTGCAGTTATCAGTTTTTTGTTTTTGGAAATGACGAACCTGGGAGTGAATATTTCATTCGCACCAACCTAAAACTTATAATCGAAAGGAATTGTATTCAACATTACCTTAAATTTAATTAATATAATAATTTCAAATTTACAAAACTGCAAAGTATATATTTACAATTATTTTAGAAACTGTTTTTGAATCGAGATAAATAAGCAATTTTAATAGCTACTAGTAAGTTAATACTTAACTGTTTTTACGAATGTAATAATTAATAAAGGCATATTACAACCCTGTATGACAATGGCAAGCTTTTTTCTAGATTCGCTTATCTTCTAGGAACGCTTAAGTTTTTTTTTTCTTTCTTTCTTTCTGTATGTGGTGTTTAGAGTACGTTTAGAGTCTGTTTAGTGTAGTGTATGTAGTAGCTCTGGTTATAGTAAAACTCAACTCAACATTGGTATTGACTCGATATGCCAATGTTGTGATTATCTAGATACTGGTTGTGTATGGTATGGGGAAGTTATCTCACTGATGCAGTATATCCAATGCTTTTTCAAAGTTACAGTTCAGGTCTGATGCTTTTGGATTTTGATAAGAAACGTCACAACTTACATTGATACAATTTTAAAGAAACTAAGTGGAAAGAGGTCATTGTGGTCATTGTTCTGTGACTTCTTGCTTCTTCATTAAATTTTAACTGTTAGGGAAATTTTGGTATATTTTCGATTACAACTTAGATTGAATTAAAATCACTCCATAGTTACGTGACAAATGCTAATTTGATTATAGAACAGGAAATTCCAAGCTTCACGCGGTCAGTTAATGCATATAAAAATAAATTCGGACATTTTTCAAAGGGAGATGTAAATCTCTCAAAGAGAGGATGTACTTTTTCAGTAAATAGTCCACAATATATTTTCTCCGGTGGTAACCTTTTCCTGGGTTCCCCTCGAATTTGTCCCTGTGCATATTCTACGGACTCAAGGATACTAGGTAAATTCACTAGCAAAAGTATCTATACTTACTTTACATTTCCGTCAATTATTTTGGAACAAAGCGAGTGGACCAATTTTAGCTCAGTTTTCTTTGTCATAGAAATTCTGCTCTGTACGATAATAAAATCAATTCACGTGGAAGTTGTTTTCAAATGAACATGAACATGAATGTTCTCAAATGTACATTTTTGTAGATGATAGTACAATTAAAATGTTCTGCAAATACCCTCGAACATGTTACAATTTTATTCGTCATAAACATATGTATAACGTAGTGTATAATTAATAAGACAATAAGTGTAATAGATTACTTACAAGCTAACCAGCTAACTCACTAATCTGCTGTTTACAGTTTAGCTACAAAACCAGCCCTAAAACTCGCCCGGTGTCCGAGTAATACATCCGTAAAGACAGTGACAGTGCTTTCTATGTTTGGGAGGTGGGTGGAAAGTATGAGGTGTTCTGAAACTTGTATATTTTTCCGTTAAAAGTTACGTAATATTACGGAAAAAATGGATCACATAACAAACAAAAATGGAAGTTTTCGAAAAATATAATAAACCGTATTTAGATCACATATAGGTGATATTTCCGTTATAACTTGGCTGAACTATAATTAACTCACAATTTGGCATGATATAATCAGTAAAAACTTGTAAACAATGCTTACAAAGTGTATTAGTGATTTGTTAGTGTACGATTGTTCACATGTATTTTAGTGATTTAGTGCCGTTCAAAATTGTTTAAGCGTATAAAAAGCTGTTGCTACTTAGAAGTAGCTCAAAATTAACGTTTAAAGGTGAGTATTTTTTGTGTAGCTGAAGTTTAAATATTTTAAATATATTGTCATATAGGAAGATAAGTATACAGGATGCGTTCACAGATTTTCCAGATTGGTTTCAGAATAACAAATGTCTTAAACATTTTTGTACAGCGAACTAAAAGTCTTCGAAATATGACCCTTGGCATGAACACACCACTGCCAGTGTGTTTTCCATTGTTCCGGAACTCCCTGAAAGTCTGCGGGCTCAAGGCTGTGAAGGGACCTCGTCAAAGCCGCTTGGACCGCTGGAATCATGTCAAATCGCTTCTCTTTCAGGTCTTCCTTGATTCGGGAAAACAAAAGTCGCTGGGAGCGAGGTTGGAGCTGTAGGGTGGATGTAGCAGTGTCCATGTAGAACTTCCCCTAAACTTCGGCATCGGCGAGTGACGTTTTGTTACTAGCTTGAACACCGTAGTTGGACCCAATCCCAGTTCATCGGCAATTAATCTAACACTAAGACAGCGATCAAAGAGTTCACACACTTTCACCACATTTTCCTCAGTTCGGCTTGTTTCAGGTTTCCCAGAGCAGTCATCGTATTCAACGGCCTAGCGGCTCTTGTGCCACATGAAAACCATTGCACGTGACATGGCGTCTTCTTTCTAGGTCTCTTGAATCATGCGAAAAGTCTGTATCTGTTTTGTTCAGTTTCGCACAGAACTTTACAGCATACCACTGATCCAAATGCCGCTTCATTTTCCACTCAGGTTTCGACGGGGATCAGTGACACGCACTCACGCCACTCGTCCGGTCAGTTAGCTGACACCCTCCACTACCGCACCATGTCGGTGAAACGGGTATGTGCGCGCTACCCTACTCATATAACATTCAGTCTTGAAACTTTGTGAACGCTCCCTTTAGAAAAAGTAAAAAGCAGAAACTTATTTTTGCTGAAGAAGTCAGGGAATTTTATCATGTTTGATCCTGCGTTAGTGTTTCCTATAATATTTATTTTAAAAATACACTTAAGGAATATAGCGTAATAATTAATTAAATAATAAATAAATAAAAAAGTTTTGGTAGTGCGATATCAAGAAAAGTCAGGGAAATTTTATATTTTCTTTTTAGACTGCCTTCCAGAGACTAACTCCAAAATGATGAAATTAGATCTTTACGTCTGTTTACAAGAGAAATCTATTTTCGCTCCATTCTGTTACAGTGCTACATTTGTATTCTCTGATAGATAAATACTATCTGAACATTGTCTACAAGGAAATATACAGTCACAAAATGCTACAAAAATAAAGATGAAAGTCAAGAAATGCCGTACTGACGGTACTGTATGATATCAGATTCATATGTGTGAAGAATAGACCGTCAACAGAAGAGGCTAAAAGTATGTTCTTGGTATATTGGATAACAGGGTTCGAATCCTGTCTACAAAGGCTGTTTTCCTTTTTTCTTTCTTTATTTTATAAAGAAGCTGCTTATTTCTGATAAAAAACATTCATACTTGAATGTAAGATATTTGTAAATATCACATAGTACATTAGAATGTAACCTGTATGTTACATAAAATCACAACTTCTTCTCTTTCTAACATTTACTCTCGCGCAGGTCTGTGCTGGAGCTCATACGGTTCAGATTCCACGTTAAGCAGTAGGTCTAGGTTCCATGTAACTTAGGCGTTGAAACTTACATTAAACTCCAATACAGCACAGTCTAATGTTTACTTTTTTTTTTTTTTTTTTGAGACAAAAATATTAATCCTAGAAACTACTTTTTAGTATTTCACACTATAAAAGAATCGTTTTTAGATCGTTTGCAGCAATTACCTGCAAAATTCAGAAGGAATTAGTTGTTAGTCTATTTAACGATTCTCCATTCTTAAGATTTTTACATCGTTGTTTATATGCCTGTTTGCAGTATTCATTACAAATTTACTTGCAATTCGACGTTCCAAAAATAACTGATTAATTACAAGAGTAAATGATGCTTCGCTGAAAGAGTAATTTTTCTAAGGACCCAGCTTAAAAACGACTCCGCGGCAAAATGTATAAAACGCATATCGGCACTTCAATTTTGGTTTACTTTTAGCTCTGTTATTCTCTAGCGTAGAGTAATTATACTGCATCATGAATTTTGTAGTACATATTACAAATAAATGTGTTTTTACTCTGTTTCTTGAAATCTTCAACCCTTTAGGAAAAAATAAATGCTTTCCCTGTCTACTTCCTATACAAAAGATAGATAGTCGTATGTTACCAGAAATCCGATATATTTTTCTGTTTTCCGTTTTGTATAGTTGCAAGATCGTATAATGAAATTTCATTTTTATTTAAGTAAGAGTTAAAGATCCAGTAAAGGTTGAAGTATGGTACATATTCGTTGTTTGTTGTAAAACAATATAATGTTATAAACTGCGATGATAAGCTTATTCAATGTTTTAAAAATTAGTCCTATAAATAAATCGTTTTGCTTGTAAATTTCAGACTGTTAAAGCATTACATTATCTGAAGGAATCACATGGTGTAATACACCGCGATGTTAAGCCATCTAATATTCTTCTGGATGAAAAAGGCAGTGTAAAGTTATGTGATTTTGGGATCTCAGGTAGACTTGTTGACTCAAAAGCTAAAACGAGGAGTGCTGGATGTGCAGCATATATGGCAGTAAGTACCTCATAATATAGGTCGAAAATGTGTGGAAAATTTTGTTTTTGAAATCTGGTGTTATGTGAATAATGGCAAGACCCCGAATGTTGATAATAGTTGTTTGTAAAATTTAATTCTAGAAATTCAATGTGTGTGTTGACAATCGAAGATACAGATAAATCGCTTGGTGAAGAATATTTATTACTTGCCTAAAATGAGTTGGTTTATTGTAGGGATGGCCAATTCCGAAATTTTTACTTTCCGGAATCCGGAAAGTAAAATCGGAGAAACTCCGGATTTCAGAAACATTCCAATTTTGGAAGAATTCCAGTGTTGGAAAAATTCCGGAATTCGGAAAAAATCCGGAATTTTCTAAATTCCGAAATTTTTCCTTCTGAATTTTTCTGAATTCCGGAATTTTCGCGAATTCCGGATTTTTTCCGAAATCTGAAGAGTAAAATTTCCGATTCCGGAAATTTTTTCCATCATCCTCAGTTTATTGCAAAAAAATGAAATTCCTAGTTTAACGTCCTATGGTTATGGCCTTTAAACTACAGAAGACGGATGATTAATAAAAGTTAATGATAATGAGAGAATTGCTGAAATGAAAATGTGGAAGGAAATGAGAAAACCCACGAACACTTTTTCCCCACAGTCGGCTTGGAATCGAACCAGATACCCCTAGCACGAGAAGTGAGTGCTCTAGCACTAAGCCAGGGTACCATGCTTTGGTTCATAGAAAACTAATAATTTGAAAAATAATGTGTATCAGGAACGCAGACGCACATTTTATTAAGAATACGTAAAGGCAAGATTTTCTTTTTCCTTTTTTTTTCATTTTCCATTTTTATAGTTTCAGAATGTATGCATTATTTTCGCTTTTGCATTTTGCCCTTTTTAATCCGATTTTTAATTTTATTCACGGAAATAGATTAAGTATACAAGTTTATTATTTAATTTGATTTTATGAAACCTAGAAATTGAAATTATATTTATCATACTACTACTGAAGTACTACTTTCGCCAGACATTCGCAAATCTTACTAATGTTTCGGAAATCACAATCACAAAATATTTCCAGAAAGGTACAAAAAATACTACTTCTCCATCATCAAACCAAACAAACGTTGGCCATAGTTGCAACTGACAAAAAGAAAAATCGAATTTAAAGTGACAAATGTATAATAAGTTATTCTAATATTGTATTAAATTCCACATTAGAAAACAACGAACAATACTTGATTATTAAATTCGAATTATCCTTGCTCTGAGCATAGGTTGATTTCTGTGAACATTTAGAACGTACACTTAGTTCGGCTTCATGTTTTTGAAGTAAAATGGAAGGAAGGAAAAGCCAAAATTGATAACTAAACTAACATGTATCCGTCCTACATGTAAGCAAAAGCCTCGGACAAGGACTGATAACGCGGCACGAAGAAAATGGACATGAGATTTAGAACATGGAATATTAGAAGTCTTTATAGGGCAGGCGTGTTAAAATCCGTAACGAGTAAGTTAGAGAAATATAGAATGAACCTAGTAGGAGTTCAGAAAGTTAGGTGGGAAGGAAATGAAACTGTGAATTCCGGAAATTTTACGTTCTTTTACGGGGAGGGAAATAAAAACCACCAATTAGGAACACAAACGAATAATATAAGCAATTAAGCGGGTTGAGTTTATTACTGACAAACTTTCTTTTATTACTCTTAAGGGAGAAAAATTATCATTCTCATTCTCTTTATCTGGAACAATGAAGAATTGCCACAAGAGTGGAAAGAATCATTGTTCCAATTCACAAGAAAGACGACAAAACTGACTGTAATAATTATCAAGGCATTTCTCTTCTGTCAACATCCTGTAAAATCCTTTCAAACATTCTATTAGCAAGATTGGCCCCATACGCAAATGAAATTATTAGAGATTATCAGTGCGGATTTAGATGAAATCGATCAACTGTCGACCAAATATTTACCATTCGCCAAATACTCGAAAAGGAGTGGAAATACAGTACCCCGGTAGATCAACTATTTATTGATTTTAGAAAGGCTTACAACTCGATTAGGAGAGAAACATTGTACATCATTCTTATAGAATTTGGAATACCGAAAAAAGCTAATTAGATTAATTTAAGATATGTTTAAAAGAATCCCAAAGTAAAATCTGGATAGGAAAATTTTGTCTACCAGCCTTCACGTCGAGAATGGCCTGAAACAAGGAGATGCGTTGTCGCCATTATTATTCAACTTTGTCGTGGAATACGCTATAAGGAAAATCAAAGATAGAAGGACCTAGAGTTGAACGGTGTTCACCAGGTTATGGCGTATGCTGATGATGTAAATTTAATAAGGAATGATAGGAGAACAATAGAAAGAAATGCAGAGGTCTTATTAAACGCTTGGAGAGACATGGGTTTAGAAGTAAATGCAGAGAAAACTAAATACATGGAAGTGCGTCGGGACTGTAATACGGCGAATTATGGATGCGTTAAAATTTTAAATAATACTTTTGATAAAGTGGATACTTTCATATCTAGGATCAATATTAACAGACGAAAATCATAAAGAAATTAAATGTCGACTAAAAGCAGGGAATTCGTGTTATTATTCAGTTCAAAATCTCCTGTCATCGCGAATTCTGTCGAGGAATTTGAAGCTTGAAATATATAAAACGATAATCATGCCTGTTGTTCTGTATGGTTGCGAAGCATGATCGCTTACTCTGAGGGAATAACATAGACGAAAAGTATTTGAAAAATTCGGGCCCAAGAGGAACGGGAAAGGGGAATGGCGGAAACTTCATAACGAGGAACTGCATAATTTATACGGTTTGCCGAACATTGTTAGTCATCAAGTCTAGGAGGCTTAGGTGAGCAGGTCATGTAGCTAGGATGGAAGAAAGTAGAAACGCTTTCAAAGTCTTAATTGGAAGACCAATGGGGAAACGACCATTAGGAAGACTAGACGCAGGTGGGAGGACAATATTAAGATGGATCTCGCAGGAAGAGGAATACAAAGCAGAAACTGGATCCAGTTGGCTAAAAATAGCAGTCAGTGGAGAGCTTTTGTGAACACGGCATTGAACCTCCGTGTTCCATAGGCTATAGAGTTAGTTAAATACTCCCATAAACTTTTGTTTTCTTATTCCTCTGTGGTACTGCGTTGTTTAACTGTGTATATGTACAGTTATCTCCTATATGATTGATTTCAACCCATTCTATTACCATTAACCCCATTTTCCTTATTGCTGTCTTAGCAATGCAGACGTCTGTTAGCAGAAATTCGACGTATAATATGAATTTTAAACAAATTCGTAACAGTATACAGAATAGCAGGGTAAGTGCCTTTTGGCTTTATTCATATTAAATTCAACTATATCTAAATGAAGCATGTAAAGGCATATGCTTCGACATATTAGGTTGGTGCGAATGAAATGTACGTTTGACCACTGATGGGATACTCACGTCAGCAATACAATACAGAGATGAATACTGACAGGGACAAGAGGCCAGACGTCATGAAATCTGCACACGTCGAGCAAAATGCGTTGAGTAACCAGGTAGTCAGGAGTTGTCGCATTGTTAAACTGAGTCGTATGAAGTGCATCATGAAGAATATACAGTTATAGTCGATCTTTCTTTACGACTTTCAGTTTGGACATTCTGCACAGCACTCCGCAGAAATGTTTACAGTGCATTTTGGCTACGAATGGCGAATGGACGCACAATTCGTAGTTTATCAAATTTAGCTCCGGTGGCACGGCATTATAAAATGATCCCCATGTGCACCAACAAACATCATATTCGGATGAGCTCCTCAGGAGCACCGTGGAAGTAAATCCTTTGAAATAATTGAAAAATCAGCGAGTCTAAGACACAGTCTGACGCGGATGTTAGCACTAATTGATGAGTCAAAAATGAGGCTCCAAATGGAATTAAAATGAGTTTCGAGCAGCCGTACAAGTAAGTAATAATATTAACAAGTTTTGCATTTTGCCATATGTATAGAAAATGGTGGATCTGGGTAAATATCCGACGCGAGTATTTACACTAAAATGGCAATTCAGACTTAGCACTGGAATCGTCCATATCTAAGAAATGGTGATATATATCGGAAAAATAACCTCAAAACTGACCCCACATTGTTCAGAACCCATCACGAAATATACATACCATTAAAATTCGAGCGGGAGAATGTAAAGATGCTATACCCGAATTTTCTATTTCAAATGCATTGACACGATATTATACTAAACAAAGAAGAAATTTTGTAAATAATGTAGTCTGTTACTACCATTAAACAAACATGGCCGTTTGTGACTTGAATTTTGTAAACTGAACTTACATTAGGTATCAATAGAATATGTGAATCTTACAGTAAAGTGTTTCCCGAACTAAGAACGAGATACAAGTCAAATTCTATGCCAAAACAAAAATGAATTTGTACCTAGAATTCTACCAGTTTTAATTTAGGCAACCATTGAAGCACACCAAGGTGCATAACTTTCACGCACTTGTAAGATAGATGGGCAATCCATATGACCGTTCTGATATATTTGGTCGCATAACGTACATTTTCTAAACACCAATAAAATGCAAAATGAATAAAGATAGAAATTCTCGGACTGACCATTCATAATTCATAAATAATGAATTCTTTACTCTCGTAGAATCCACTACAACAAAGCAAAGGCGATTCTTGAATAAGAAAATCAAAAAGTAATAATATATTTTTAAAAATCCGTATTTCTCGCAAAAACCCGGCTGTCATGAAAAAAAATCTAAAAAAAAAAGAAAAAAACTTGTTTGCACTTCTATTCAAACTTACTACGAGTACTACTCAAATTGAAAACAGACAAGAAGAATGCCTAAATATATTTGATGTTCTTTCTCCTTTTCGAAGGTGTTAGCTGGCTAACCACAAAAGAGGTCGTTTGGATTCCCAGTATTTCTTTCTTGTGTCAACATGGTACATATTTATTTGTAGTAGACACCATGAAAGACAAGTTTTCGTTAAGGAGGGAAAATCATTATCAATTTGAGATAGAAAATAGATTACCGATAACAAAGACATCTGTTAGAACAGCCCTGCCCACGGCGAGCAGATAGTGGAAACTCTCCTCGTGAGCGCTCACGAGCATTCTACGTGCAAATACCATTGTTCGTGCTTCGTGAATCTTCGGGTTCCGTCCTTCGAGGAGCGGAAGTGTTGTCAACCTTGGCGGTAATCACTAGCCCACCAAATAAAAAAAAAAAAAGTATGTATGGTAACTGATTGCCATTTAGTGTAAAGTGTTTTTTACAATGTGGTAACCGTTAACTATAGACAACACAAACTTGTAACAGCAATCAAATGATAAACTATGTACGTTCCTTTTCTTCTTTCTTCTTTCCTTTTGTTAAAGAAGGATGTGGTGGAATCAAACCAACGCTTACATTTATAAAAATTTGCTAGTTTGCCCAATGGAGAACCGGTTTTCAAGATATATATATATAATCAAGTTCTTAATCCGAGTGTGGGTTTGTTATATTATGTTGTTTTGCTTTTTGGGAAAAGAGAGAATCTGTTGATACAAAAAAAAAAAAAAATACTGTAGCACTTGTTTGTAATTATCTAAGTATTATCTCCAGAAAATTAGCTTATGAATGTATGTGTGTACGAATAGGCTTAGCAAGGGGTTGGTTGTGGAGATTAGAAGCCACTATTACACTATCAATAGGAAGAATAGTATTTCTTACTCCACTTTTAAAGTTACTTTGATCGCAAAGAATCAAACAAAATATTAGGAGAGCCAAAGAGATTTTCCATTTTTAAGAGTGACCATTAGTGACTACCATTAGTGTTTTTTTTTTTTAACAAGGAGTGTCTTTTTAATAATGAAAAACATGTTGTGCCTGGCTGGTTGCTTGCCGGTGGCTTGTTAAAAGTGAAAAAGAATGTTAAATCATATCAACGACTGAAGCTACACGCTTGTCTTTCTTCGATAGATACTGATTGATTTTGAAAGTCACAATGTTGTAGGGCTACTGTAACAGCGTAAAATCGGAAGGAAACGTTCCAACTGAATGATACGAACAATTATTCCCAATATCTTGAACATGAAACGTGGGTTGCACGGATAACGCTTAAAGTGGGCTGGACTGCACTGGAATTTCCTTCCGGCAAATTAGTGTTTGCTCGGAACTCAGTTCTTCTGTGTAATTGTCTCTTAACAACATTTGAACATTTCTTTTAGATAATAATAACAAACTAACTAACTAACTATATGCCCTATGGAACCCGAAGGTTCAATGCCGCGTTTACAAAATATTTCCACTAACTTATGTCCTTAGCCAACTGGATCCAGTTTCTACTCTGTACTCTTATTTCTGCAAGATCCATCTTAATATTGTTTTTCCATCTACGCCTAGGTCTTCCTAGTGGTCTTCTTCCAATTGGGTTTTAAGTTAAAATTATGAAAGCGTTTCTAATTTCTTCCATTCTGGCTACATGGCCTGCCCACCTGAGCCTTCTACACCTAATGACCCTAACAATGTTAGGTGAGCGGTATAAACTATACAATTCCTCATTATGAATTTCCTCCAATCCCCATTTTCATCCCTCTTTGGTCCGAAAACAACAACAACAACAACAACAACAACAACAACAACAACAACAACAACAACAACAACAACAACAACAACAACAACAACAACAACAACAACAACAACAACAACAACAACAACAACAACAACAACAACAACAACAACAACAACAACAACAACAACAACAACAACAACAACAACAACAACAACAACAACAACAACAACAACAACAACAACAACAACAACAACAACAACAACAACAACAACAACAACAACAACAACAACAACAACAACAACAACAACAACAACAACAACAACAACAACAACAACAACAACAACAACAACAACAACAACAACAACAACAACAACAACAACAACAACAACAACAACTACTACTACTACTACTACTACTACTACTACTACTACTACTACTACTACTACTACTACTACTACTACTACTACTTCTTCTTCTTCTTCTTCTTCTTCTTCTTCTTCTTCTTCTTCTTCTTCTTCTTCTTCTTCTTCTTCTTCTTCTTCTTCTTCTTCTTCTTCTTCTTCTTCTTCTTCTTCTTCTTCTTCTTCTTCTTCTTCTTCTTCTTCTTCTTATTATTATTATTATTATTATTATTATTATTTTATTTTATTTTTTTTTTTTTCAATCTCCCGTCGTTCTGCTATCAATCTAGGAACGAAAGGCGTTTACAACTGAGCAAACGTGAAGCGAGTGACAACTTACAGACCGAGTGATAATGTAATACAACGTCACGAATTGTGTAAGCAAGCTAAAAAGGTCTGAAACAATTCGTTTCCGATTTTTGCAGTCGTTTTTACGTCTGTAAGCTGACATGTTTAATATTAGTTTCTTTCTTTCTTGTTCATTTGTTAGTTACTTCAACGCTAACTGTAACCTCTATCATGCGTCTTCCTCGACCAAAAAACGTACCAATTTTATTTCCTGCAGTGTTTTCGCGTCACTGCTTTCGAAATGGGGAGGGGGAGAGCACACTTGCACATTTCACGCTTGCGTCTGCTCAATGCTTCAACATCGTGCGAATTTCTGACCAGGCTTGGCCGTAGGTTTTTCGCCATCATGTGTGGTTGGCAACACTTATCGGATGCAGTGGAAGGGGCGAAGCTACCACCATCTGTGTTCACCTGCTCTTTTCTTCGCTCGTGCTCGCTCGCGCTTCGGCTCCGGGAGCCAATTCATGGACAGGCCTGTGTTAGAAGAAGGCAACTTTCGGTACTCGGGAAAAACTACTGCCTAGCGTATAAATGCATAGGTAAATAAAATATATATATTTTTTTCACAATATTTCAACTGCTGTATTGCTGTTATTTACGAAATTTTCTATGTCCTCCGACTATAAAACATAAATTCTCATTTTGAAAAGGAGGAAAGTTTACCTGTTGTTTAATCGTGAGTAATTGTGGAAGCGATTTTTTTTTATTTTATAAGAAATTGTTTATGGCATTCTTCTAATTGTATTACAAAAATATGTTCTTCCCCCTTCCCTTGTTCGCACAACCATATACAATGTAGTAAAATCTCTATAGGAGCCCTTTTTCTGGCTCAGGCCACACAAACGGGATATGCTATTAAGACTGGAAACATGCTTGTTGCAATCTTTAACTCTTTAACGCACCATTTTTCCGATCAGACTGATTATTTTTTAAAAAAAAATTTGGAGTGGTTTCGGTGTAGGAAACACGGGATTTAGAAAAAAAAATGCAAATAATATGGGGTGTATGGGATATTTTATGGTGTTTGCATGTAGGGTTTATACAAAGTTGCGCGTTGACATCTGCAAAGTCCGCTAAAACCAAATAGAACCATTAAAACGCTTCGAATTGTCAGCGTGCTTGCACTTTTGCATTCATTACACTTCTTTCTAACACAGAAAAAGTCAACAGTTCAAAGCTGTCCACCTAAACGAGCAAAGAAAGCTCAAAAATGACAATATGGCGTAACTCCGCGTGCAACAAGTAAGACAAGGAGTCCAGCGCTGGCTTACTATGACATCTAGCGGGAAATTCAGAACGTCATTAGTGAAAGAGCATCTTAGCTGATACGCAAAGCTGCTTTTCTATGTCCGAATTAGAAACTACATGGTGCAATACAATTTCAAAGTAAACTTTGTATATATGCAAAGCTGCGCGTTAAAGGGCTAATTTTGTATAACTTGAAAATATTACGTAATATTTAGTTGCTGAGCATATATTTTAATTGTTTAAGTTCTTCGCATACCTTGGTAGCCTTCCTAATCAACTATCTGTTTCATTTCACCTTGTTAACGACGATAAGGTTCATTCGTGCCAAACGTGTGCAGCTGTTTGGCAAATATGACATAAAGAAACAGCATTTTAATTCCCTAAGTGAAAACATTTTTCTTAAAGCTCCATAATACACAGTGCGGCAATTAAGTTCACCGTCTGATTTCTGAAAGTGAAAAATATATTCTGCAGAAAGATTATGTCCCTTCCGCTTCCTACGTAGTCGCTTTCTCTCCCATTTATTAATTACTTGTTGGTACAGCGACTGTAAGCTGTTAAAATAATCATCTTGGATGTCTTCCAATTACCTTGTCACGGCCGTCTTGATGCTTCTACGTAAGTGTTGCCTTTGCAGTGGATCTTCAATTTCTGGAACAGGAAATAGTTGGCTGGAACCAAGTTTGGCGAGTATGGTCGATGAGTATGGTAGTCAAGGCGGCCTTAAGAGATGCGAGGCCCAATTGCTCGGTCCTGGTTCGAAACCATCGTGCAGTGTATTGTTGTGTGTACCTGACAAGTCGATAGTATATTTCACTCAAACGTAGGGCCCAATTGGAAGCAGTCGGTCCAATGGCTTAAGGCTGGACCTGATGGTAGTGATATGTTCTTTGAACAAAACGCGTGACAATGTTATTTTGTGTGTATGTGTGTGTGAATGTATGTATTTATGTGTGTACCTGTGTGTGTGGAGGGGGCATTATTGTGGAGAAAAGTGAAAGTGACAGAGGTGATTAATTGTGTCTTGGCATGTTATTCGCTGGAGGAGTCACCTATGCCATTGCTGGCCTGAGCTTCTGAAACAAATACGTGCTGAGTAAGACCCTCTGCATCAAAAAGAGAATCAACAAAGCATGATCCCTTTATGAGATGTTTATTTGGTATTTGTTTCCTTGGAATGAACCACGCTGACTACTAGGACGATAGTACACCATATTTCATCCCTGAGATTTTTTTTAGGTAATCTGGCGAGATATTCGCTGTTATAACGAAATGTTTGCAGCTTGGCACTCACTCCTCTTCTGTTCAACATTCAGGGTGTGTGGTACAAAACAGACGCGCTGTTTCCTTTTTTTCTAAATCATCATATGTGATAAGCCTGATGGTTCCCACGCTACCCCTTAAAATCATCACTGTCCATAAGCTTCATTGTTGATTTTCCAATTCATCGCAAATTGATCCTTTACTGTATGCTGAAAAAAACGTCGAGTTATTGTGTAGCTTGTAGCATTATTAATCTCCAAAGCTTGACTGCTGGCGAAAGTGTATTGAATCTTTCCCCAGACTTCACATAGCTACAAATTTAATATGTATTCACATAGCTACAAATTTAATATGTATTCTTCAAATTTGTGTATCTTTCAATACATGATTTTTTTTTTGTGTGTGTGTGAAACACTAAAATTGCTTTACATTTTGTATTTACACTAAATTATATGCAAGAAGCTTCACATTAAAGCTGCTATAAATGCATCTAAGAGAACACTGACAATAATTTCATAGGTTGTAAGCGTTTCGTTGTTAACCTGTTAGATGCAACATGAGTTTAAAAATTGTGTGCAGTTGCTCGTAGACTGATATTGGTACAGCAAAAAAGAAACAATATAATTAGAAGTAAAGAATTGAGTAAGTACTTTGATATAATAATCATTCTCTTTCTGGATTACTTATACAATTGAGATTTTGCAGACATCACATATTGTCTATGAAGGTAATGAAAAGAATCTGCATCTCCAATTGAAAGTCAGGTATTTGAAATATTCTTCAGAAAAAGTGTCTTAAAATCAGAATTAAATAGAGATTCTGGAAATTTGGTTAAAATAACGAATAATAATAAACGCTATATGTCATTAAGATGGATACCCAAAATGTTTTACCCGGAGGTCGTCTAAGTAGCAAGGGAAAATACACTTTTAAGATGAATGAAGAAACAAATTAGAAGAAAACGTTAATGACAACATTCTGTAAACAGTAAATTTCTCTTTATTGGTTATTTGTTAGTAGGTTTTTTTTTTATTTATTTATTTAAGTTGTGATCACTGGTAGGAAGTTTTAATTGATTCCTTAAAATATTATTTAATTTTCTACTATTTTTTCTTAAATAATAATGTGGACTTCAGAGATAGATGAAAAGAATATGGTGATACAATAACATGATTTACAGATTGTGGATTACGATGTTGTTTCCTTTTATGATATTATATTAAACTTCATTGCATATAAAAGTATAAAGACGACAAAATGTGTTTTCATGCCGACTGTAAACTATCTCTTCGTGACCTCTATCGTCTGGATCTTCGTGTTCTCCATTGAACGCCTTTTCAGCCTACTAATCGTACAAATGGTAAACATAGTAGCTGTTGTTTGTAAACGAACAATATACACAAGCAATCGTAGTAGCAGTTACGATTAAGAATAATAAATGTATTTTAGTGTTAGTAAATTGATTTTTTTATTCGAAATTTCAGCCAGAAAGGATAGATCCTCCAGACCCAACGAGGCCAGACTATGATATACGAGCAGATGTTTGGAGTCTTGGAATTACATTAGTGGAACTGGCAACGGGAATGTTTCCATATAAAGACTGCAAGACTGATTTTGAAGTTCTAAGTAAAGTATTACAAGATGATCCTCCGTCATTACCTAATGATCAAAACTTTAGTTCAGAATTCCGTGATTTTGTAAAGTGTTGGTAAGTTGTAGTTGATAGTGGAAATTGCAGTGCAATTTGAACATATGTATCCAGTGCAAAATATATAACTACAATGTTCTATCATTCTTTATTTCTATTTCTTGACGGCCTGGAAGTTAAAAATTTAAATAAAAATATGGTTCATGTGATGTGTACGTGATTCACGAATTGTAGTACCTTATAACGTGTTCAGTTTCTTTTGTTAGATATTCTTATTCAAAATTAAATTAGAACAGGCAGAAAGAAGTACGAAGCGAGTGCAGATTCATAAATAATTATTTTATCTTAAATTATACATAACTAACAAGTTAAACTAAACTGTACTTGTTGAATCACACTTTTAAGGACACTCAATAGGAATTCACTGATATTGCCAGAGTTGGTAAAGAAGAAAAAGAGGATTATCTCAACCTGGTTCCTTTGGGACATACTTTTAAAAACACAATACTTAACAGTAAGTGTAACCGGTCCGAGCGGTCAAACAAGCAGCTGTTTGGGCAGGTACCGGTCATGTAGATGCTGAATGTTTTTCTGGGGCGTGGTATTTCATGCTCACCGTAGATTTGACATATCTGAGGGATGATGGTTGACGGAACCTAGTTAGCGGCGGGATGTCATTCGACCATGTCCCGCACATGTTCGGTAGGGTTTAGATCCGGGAACTTCGCAGAGAAGGGGGCGTATACCGAGAAGAGCACACTGGGCTGCCATGGCGGTACGTTATTCTGCCGACGACAGGATCCTGCAGTGTCCAGGTAAAGATTGACATCCTCATCAGTCTACGACGCACTAATCACTTCACTGAATAAAGACCAAATTTGACCGGAATGTATAACTTACTGGCTCTATATCAGAATATTAGTTCTGACAAGTGCGAACATACGTTAGATTTTCTCGAGCACCTGCACGTCTACGAACACACAAGTGCATCACAGCGTTTGAAAGAGAAGGAACTCTTCTACCATGCGAAATACCACTGCCCTCTATTCGTCTCACCAACACTGAAGTCCTGCCAGCCCTGAGCAAGTATCGGGGATAATCCTGATAGTGGAGCATGAGACCTTAACCCTTTGTTTAAGTATATCTTTAAAATATTTTCTGTAAAGTTTTCCTTTTCTTGAGAAAACGGGTATTTCGGCTAGTAAAATCTTTATTTTATTTTTATTTTTTTTAAAAAAAGTTTTTTTTTTTTTTTTTTTTTTTTTTTTTTTTTTTTTTTAACAGAAAACTGAAGAAGATGCTTTACATGAACTTTTTGAGGAATAACTTTCAAAATACTTTCTCCCGAGTATGACTTCCCAGAAAAGTAGAATGAACCCCAAGACAATCTGGCTATATGTTTGACAACTTAGTCCTTTCGCGAAAGTATATTAATGTGGTTGCAAAATTGGGTAACTTCTTTACGACAATTTTGTTACTTATGTAAATGATAAAAACTTCTATTTACTTCTATTTTCGTCGAGGTGCGTATATACTCTGAGGTGAAACTGGTAGTAAACAGTTTGCCACGAATGCCTATTCGCAAAGTGTAGAGGCCACGCCTTCATAAACCATGGTCAAATGATTGGTGAGAGATTCACTGCTTTTATTCAATATGGGGTATGAGTCTGACTCAAGCTGTCGAATAGCTCGATGTTCTCCGTGCTGCAGTATTAGCCTAGAATACATTTGTGTGTGTGTGTGTGTTTTCACTAACAAGTATCTTTTTTCAAAACCATTCAGTTATTTGTAGTTTTGTGTGTGGTATATTTCCAGTGACGACATTCTAAGAAGCAATAAGACGACCACTTAGTAATGTTGTTTAGCACAGAGATAGAAATCTCTTTTCTACATCAACAAAATAAAGAAAGAAAGAGAAAGAGAAGGAAAAATAAACATAAACTGGAAACTACGTAATGTATAAAAAAAAGAACTCGCAAAACAGTGGAAGATTGTGAGGACAAGGTTCACTTCTTATCATTAAAACAAAAAAGCTATTGGTATAAATATATTTTCTTCATCGATGTATTTGTCAGTCATCTGAAGGAATGTCTTATCTAAAATAATCTTCCTAATCCAACAAAGAAGTTATTTTAAATTATAAAATGCGTCACCACTATGAAAGTAATTTTGAGCATATATTTTTCCTATACGAAATTGCAGCACTCTGTCTCTCTAATGTATATCCTTGACCAGAAAACAATATAGGTGAACTAGCTGAAATACCTATTCTTTACATGAGAAGAATAGATTTATGCAAAATATTTGAAAAGTATAATCGAATCCTTATCTGCCCCTTAGGATGCTTGCATTTGATTTAAAAGAAAGAAAGAAAAAAAAAAAAAGGTCCAAGTGCTAATTACTTTCCAAATTTCACCTGAAAGAGATCGAACATTTTCTGTGATAATGAGATGACTTCGTATTTATTGAAAAAAAAAGTATTATATAAATTGGTCCCTCCTCCCCTCTTCCTTAGAAGCGGTGTTTTGGGGAACAATGGGCACGTCCACTTACCTATAATGAAGAGTTCATATTTGAAGTTTCAGCTCTCTAACACGAGAACTCGTGAGATACTATATTTTTGCAGTATACCCCATTAGGATACCCGCAGTATGTATGTTTTAAACCCACTCCTTCCATCGTAGGATTCTCATTTTAATCAAATTAACATGATAAAAGTCAGTTTTTTGCAGAGTGGCACAAGCTTTTCAGCGTTGTCCTCACGTAACCCGTCTTACATGAGAATTTGAAGTTCCATCCCTTTAAAATTCAAATACAGCAACAACTCCTTCCTTATGATTTTAATCAGCGAAGTGAATTTTGTAGGAAATCGTTGTAGGCGATGTAAAAAGCGCTACGTGCCTTTATAGTGTGTCAGTGGATGTATACCATATCCTTCAAATAGCTCCATAGGAAAAAAAATCTCATGGTGATAAATTAGGCGAGCGTGAAACCTATTCATCGTCTTCGAAACGGAGATGATATGTGGAAACATCTCTCAGATGGTTACCACTGAATTTCGTGCTTTGTGGGTTGAAATTTGGACAGAATACTCCTTTTGTGGCGAAACCAAGAAATGTCGCAAGAAAGTTTTATTCAGTAATTGAATATCTCACAAATTCCTGAATTTGAGAGATGAAATTAAATCGAATTGGGAAGTGAATTTGAGTGTTAGCAACACTGAAAAATTGCACAAACATTGTTAACTACTTCTTAGTGAGTAATTGTTGTAGGCGTAGATTTAAGTGTTACAGAGGCATTGACGTACAGCTTAACGAAAAATCCGAACGATGACTGCTATTTTCGAACATAGGTCTCGGACAACTATCAAAGCATTTTGAATAAATTAATAGCATTTATTATCAGTCATTAAGGATAAATAATAAATATTTGGTGAGCATTTAGCCTCTAAATACAGATAGTTAAACAGTAAGATAGTGTTTATTATTTTTTATGAGTGTTAAATCCCATTGAGTAACAAAACTCGCATTGAGATGAAAGAATCGTGTGATTTCAGCAAAAATATATGAATGGTTTCCTTCAAAGTCAAACGTTAATTATCAGAAAAACTTAATATGACTCATACAAAAGTCGTACATGAAAAACATAACTAAAATAGTAAAATAAGATGCCGAAATACTTTAATAAGGTAAAAAAGGCATGACACAAAACTAAAGACAAATCATAAAATGTTATTTTAATAAAATGATTAATTTAAAGTTTTATGTTCGTTTTCAGTTCCGTGGCTATATATGACATAAACGTATAGCCCTGGAATGTCCCTGGGACTTTTCACTGTGTTAATACCCAGGGACATTCCATTAAATTAAGATGTTCGCTAACCATGTAACGAAATATTATCAAATTATTCTAAGATATTATTAATCTACCCGAAAAAGCTATATTAGGACCAAATCTTAAGAGAATTTTTTGAGCATATTTTACCCATAAAAAGGAAGATTAACCTACTAAGCTTCAGAGCTACATATGGTCCTATAATACCCTACCAAATTAATACTTTTGGCAGTCTTCAAAATTTATGGGTAGTCTTTCACACTCGACGTGAAATTTTGGATGGGTGCGTTATTGTACTCATTGTCCTATGAATGACAGTGGGCTCTTGTACGCAACGATGTAACAATATAACGTGATAAACCCTCATCAAAGATTATAATATAGGTCAAAAACCATCCAAATTTATATTTCTAGCAATTTTTTACCCATAAAAGGGAACAAGATGGACCTATCAAACTCACAAAAATATTACCGGCCACAAAAGTGCATTCACTCTTCCAATTTTTCATATCCTTCAACGTTAGACAAGCAACAATACAGTGAGGATTGCTTGGTTGAGAACTAAGTAAGGCATTCTACAAGTAATCGAGTTTGTTCAAAAGATCTTACTGTAGCAAACTGCAGATAAGTATAATAAAATCCACTCCTCTGCAACGAATAAACAATCGGGAAGAAAACACCATTTAGTATCTACAGAGCGATTTGTATCACGAGTCATCTTATTTAACCTTAGATAACCTTTAATGAGGAAAAATTAATCTTGTTCTAACTTTCACTTTGTTTCACAGGATACAGTATTTTATAAAATCTCTGGATGTTTTACATTATTCGCTTGAATGTTACTTTCTCTTTTGTTAGTTTTCAGTTTTAACATCTCTACTAAAACTTTATGAAAAAATACATATATCACGTCGTGCGAGATGATTTGAGTCCCACCTTTGTTTTGCGGAAAAAAAAATATCCGCAAAACCATTGTATTTTACATTAAAAGAAGTATTGTTATGTTTCATTTACACATTAAAGGTAACAAGAATATTTTTCGGTGTTATATTGTTGGTTTCCAGTGTGTTCGGAAAATACAATCGAAAAAACAAAAATACAATTTAAGAAAGTAAAAACAAAGTGTGTACTGTGTGCCAGTTTAATTTGTGGAAACCATTGCATCAATAAAACATACGTCATATGTTTCAAATATGAAAACTTGTAAAAATATATATCTTTGAGCATTTTGTGAGCACATAACTTGAGTTTGTGTAACTTAGTCTCCAATTAATAATACAAACGTGTCTATTAGAAGCATTTACCATATCAAAGGAACACGAGTTCTTATGTAGAATGCCGTAACTTATCATTCACTATCGCTGTATCCTAAGTAATCGAGAACTGTAATTCCGTAAAGGAGAACAAACAAAAATGAACTAAAATATAATCAAATATGAATATGGATAAATGTTCTTTATAATATTTCAATAAGATCTATCTACACTCTCTTTTGCGTTCAGTTAATATGTGAATGATTCTTGCATCTCATTTCTAGATGTGGAATTTTGAACAAAGAGAATTTATCATTCATTTTGTAAGAACAAACTAAATTTAAGAGTATTATTTTGAAGTAGATTGGATTTGAAGTGAAGACTTTAGGGTTACTAGACCAGCGCCTATGACATCTCGACTATTCTTTCACTCCTGGCGAAGTCTTCTAACTTGATAGTTGTCTTCATAAAATGAACATCGGAGAGAGAGAGAGAGAGAAAGAGAGAGAGAGAGAGAGAGAGAGAGAGAGAGAAAGAGAGAACGAAAAAAAATCTTTGAATGAAAAAATAGAAATAAACACAAACTTTTCGCTTGCCAAATGAAGGTTACAGTAGCGAAGTCTCGTTTGGGACGACCCTTTGAAGAGATCTTGTGAGGTAGTAGCAATCCAGCAGTAGTCGGTTAAATCATACTTTGCTCGTTTAATCAATTTTTGGGATACTAGATACGGAGAAAATTGACAAAAATGTTTTCACCAACTTACTCGATTATTTTATTCAAGAAGAATGAGGCGTTAAGCCATCAGTTCGTTTTAATTCTCGGTTAAAAGTACCTTGTCATTTATTCAGTTAAGTTAGCAAAGTAACTTTTGCCAAGTAGTGCTGTGCTAACATTTTCCGCCTAGATTGTGGTATTATTGAATCAATATAACTATTATAATATTGTGAACGTATTTGTAGGATTTTAGGATTTAGATTTCTGGGCTTTCGGCATAACGCCATATTAGCCCATCACGTATGAGGAATGACGTCTCTCGGCGATCACACTGTCGGGGAAAGGGAAGGAAGAAAGGATTGGGGAAGAAAGGAAGCGGCGTGGGATCTATATCTTAGGTACCATCCCGGCATTTGCCTGGTGGAAATGAGGGAAACCTCATTCAGGATGGCAGGCTTCAAAAAGCTTTCTACACTTTTTCGACCGAGTGCGCCCACCGGGAATCGAACCCGGGACCGCTCGCACCGAAGGCGAATGTATTTGTAGTAGTACATTATATATACATAGCAGGGTTGGCTGGTTTAAACCAAGGTTTAAACCAGCTGGTTTTTTCAAAAAAACCAACTGGCTTAAACCAAAAAACAAAAAAATGTTCGTAAAAGTGTTAGTGTTTGTAAAACCTTGATGAACACACATTTGTGAGTTATCTCGTTTCACTCCCATATATTATTCGTATTATATTCAGACCTAAATTCCCCATTCATTACTCAAAAAGATTATACTACAAAAGCAACTTTTTTATATAAGTTTATAAATGTTTATTTTGTGATTTTTTTGTAGTTGTTATTATTGTAATGTAATTGCAATCGAAGAAAAATTCTAAATATTGTTTCGTTTCAATGTTTGCTATTGATAAAATACATCGAAAATTCCGTACTTTTTTGTGTGTGTGTGTGGGGGGGGGGGTCATACAGACCCCACGAGAGGCATTTAGTAAAATAAGTATCTTTGATATCTATTTATGTATAAATGAGTCTGAGCCAAAGTGGACTCAAGTAATTCGTATCTTTATTCACTTTTCTTATTGATATACAGATTAAGTCGTTGTATTTCTTTAATTTGGACCAATAAAAGTCGTTGTTAACTAACTTGAACTAAATTAGTTCTTCTGTACTCCGTAGTACTTTGAAATTGTTCATATGTAATTCTGTATAATGGTTTCACTTGTGCAACTGTTTATCTTTTTGTCTTTCTGAAATTAGTCGTGACAGTTATATTAAGAAGCATGTAAAGATCAGTACAACGTTTTTTTTTTTTTTTTTTTTTTTTTTAATCAAAATTCCTTTGTGAGTGAGTCGGCAGACGTATCGCATTTGTGGCCAATTAGTCCTGGTTCCGAGTTCAAATGGAGGACAATTTGTCTTGGATGTAACTCGAGAAGAGGTTTTTATTCCGCTTTAAGCTTATGTGACCCCTTCCAGCATAACCCGGTTGTTGCATAATAACATCAAGGCGAAACAAACTTATTTCTGTCCATATTTGATATGAATATATAGAGCAAATTATTTAAACCATAAAAACCTGGTTTAAACCAAAAAAAAACGTTTTTTTTTTTGGTTTTTTTAAATAAAAACTATGGTTTTTGCCAACCCTGATACATAGGGACATCGTTAGCGGGCTGCACCCCTTAAATGAATCTGTGCAACTTCCGAACTATTTCTCGCCGAGTCGTGGTTAACGAGATTTTAGAGTGGGCCCCAGAACCGCACGCCCAACCTTAATACCGTTTTTGGCTCCGAAAAAGACTATATACACCTTACTCTAGAAAAAAGTTGAGCTTATTGATTATGGCTGTTCTGAG
Source organism: Thermobia domestica (assembly GCF_964235325.1). Classification (NCBI taxonomy): domain Eukaryota; kingdom Metazoa; phylum Arthropoda; class Insecta; order Zygentoma; family Lepismatidae; genus Thermobia; species Thermobia domestica. Next base: position 181,018,021 of record NC_137460.1, on the reverse strand, counting down.
GTTCTAACTCCAACTTAAAGTATATTCGGAAACAGTAAACCGAAGATGCCGGATTTGAGCCCCCAAGCCAACTTTCGCTTAAGGGGAAAAATTGTGCAGATGTGTTTTTCTTCTTTTAAATGTAATATAGACATGCTAAAATATTATTAAGTGCAGAAAAAAGTAACATTGATTGAATGTTTAATGATACAGTATTTCGAAACAATGTATATATGTAAGCACATCTGTTTTTCATTTTTGTTTCTATACGTGAAAGAACATTTCCAGTGAAAGGAAAGAAAGCCAACATAGTTCTCATGTCCATAGTAGAATAAAAATGACAAGGAGAAAAAACAGTAACAGCATTTGTAACGGATATGAACATCATTGTCTTGGAAATTCAGTTATATTCCTTCAGAACGAGCTCGGCGGGAGTGTTCGTGTTAGCTCATCGGTAAACCGCGAGGCTTGTGCTCAAGGTTGTGAGTTCCATTTCCGTTTAAGTCCAACTTTTTGTTATATAATGCATGAATATTTATATAAAATAATTACATTAAAATAAATCATTTTTATACATATATTCATATAATCATTTCAGGGCATAAGTAATTATCGTGTTTGAAATATAACATCTAATATGTGGTAAGTGTTATAGAAGATCTCCGTATATAATATGTGAATGTTAAATACAAATTAAGAAAATCGTGCAATAACAATAAATGAGTGTGTGTAATATTTTTTGTCCGCAGGCATTTGTCATACAGAGATTACTTCTCAATATTCTTATTCCAATATTTGGGGTCGTTCCCTTTCCCTTTCTCGCATATATATATATATATATAAATATAGTCTGTCTCATAAAAATAGCACCACTGAAAAAAAAAATGTTATGTTGTTAATTCCAGCTCTATTTTGCATACCTCGTTGGTCACGCACTGTTTAAGTGATATTTTAATAGTTCTCTAATATTTATGTTGTGCTACTGTAGTAAATATATGAACATTATATGAAAAGACTGAGTTTTATACATTAAGGGACCTTATTATCCAGAAATTAAATTTAATGTATTTATTTTATTATCACACTATTGTGCGAAGTTTATCGCTAAACGATAGGTAAGTTATTGAAAGTAAATGAAAAACTAAAATTGTGTATACCACAATACTTATGACACTTCTGTCTTTTGTTACACCGCTACAAGCAGCTCTTAATGCTACAAACCAACGGAATATGATGTTCACAAGTGTTTCACTTAACGTAATATCCAGTCCGAGGTTCCAGATTTGAACCAGTTTCTTAGTGATTTGTCTCCTTGGCTGATATATCTTTCCATTACCTTTTGTGACATTATATGCCACAGATTATATATAGGATTCATATCCGGAGAATTTGATGGCCACCACAATCTTTGGAAATTCATACTTTGAAACCAGTCCGCTACACTCCGTGCTCTGTGACACGGCGCATTGTCGTCTTGGAAAATAAATCAACTCAAATTATTACCTGGGAAATAGTCAACAGATGGTCGTAGTAACTTTCGGTTCAAAATGTCAATGTCATGACGCAATAAACTTGTTAATTTCAGATTTTATTTCATCCCACTGCATTTGAAGTAATGCATCCCCACAACATGGTACTTTCATCAAATTTCCTTCTTTTGGAAACGGACTTTGGCTTCACATCTTCTCCTTTTCTAATCCAAAATTTCTTTCCACTGTCATTTCCAACAATCATAAACTTCTCCTCATCCAAGAAAATTACGTACCATCACTGTTTATCACTCCATGCACCGTGTCTATTCACGAACTCTCTTCTAGCGTTTATATGTTTATCAATTAAAAGTGGGTTCTTAGAGTTTTCTTATATAACCTTTTTCATTAAATCGTCTGACAACAGTCATCCGGCTTATGTTACAAGCTGCTTTAGAATAAAAAGCCGCTGCATTTCATGCCCCTGCGAGCTCTGTCTGATACAGCTAAGCGAACAACCTCTCGATCCAATCTTGCAATTGTTTTTATTTTCTGCTACACCGTTCTCATTTAGAAGACATACCATGCTTTTTTTGCTTCTGTATTATTCTACCAGAGATACTATGATACTAAAATTTTGGCGATTTGTCTATTTGAGTAGCCACCACTTCGAATTGTCAGAATTCGTCTTTGTTTACAAAGGCTTGTGTCATACACTTTTCTCATATTTCGAATTCCTAGGGAATAATGAGATTCTTCAACGCCATATAATGTACTTGAAGCACTTCCGTTTACAACGTAAACAAAAGAAACATTCAATAATACGTAATTTTTATTAAAATTTTACTTTACTCCGCTCCAGAAAAGCAAACAAAACAAGTCTTTTAAGTCTCAGCCACACTCATATTGAGTACAGAGACATCAAAAGAGAGCATCTAAACTACTGTAACGCAAAATATTGCTCTGATCCTCCCCAAACTTAAAGGTTGTTGGAAACACCAAGTAGATACCAATATGTCACGGAATGGCATATTTAAGTAGAAAATATAATGAAACACTTGCGGTTACTCTGAGTAGTGCTATTTTTTGTGACTGACTGTGTATATATATATATATACACACTGTGTGTTTCAGTTAACTCGAACGCCTGGAGCAATTTGACCAAACTTCCTGCTAGTATTACAGTCTGGAAAACAGTACGTTTCAGGATATGCCCGCTTCCCCGTACACACGTATGGGGAGTGGGAAACAAAAATAATCGAAAGCGATCGGTACTAGTGTCGAATCTATAGTTTTCGGTGTCGTTTAGATAGTGACACCCTTCAATTTAAACTCCAATTTCCACCCGAAGTTGTGACGTAGTGACGTAAAAATATCGAAATCGACCGATAATAGTGTCGAACCATTAGTTTTCAGTCGCTAAGTTCATTGGTGGCAGTTCTGATGCCGTTTAAGTCCAAGCTTGGCCCCCAGTAGTGGCAAGATCCTATTAGTCCTAAGGGAAGTGAAAGAGGCAGATGTAAAACTGATAATAAACAACTGATTTTAGTGTTGAATCCATAGGTTCCGCATTTCTGTATTACAACCTTTCAACGGATGCAGAACCTTCTTCAGACGGTTTGTGAGTTGCATCTGAAATATATAGACTCACAGCAATAGTGTCGTGTTGTAAATGATCACTTATAATACGTACTGTGACTGAATAATGCACCATGTAACATATAATAATACACAAAAGGATGTAAAGTGGCCTGAGAATTTCCTCAATTATAACTTGGTATCTCATCTTGAATTACTAACATGTAATTTTCTGCAAAATCAACCAATACTATGTATGCAGTCAGTATCATCTAGGTTGGCTTTACATTCCTTTACATACGTAGATTGAGCTTTTTGATATATAGTGAAGCTGTTTGAGGGATAACTATTTCTGTATGAGACTTTCAATGAATTCACTGGAACTCAAAACAGTGTTTGTTAAGTTGCACCTCTCTGTACTCTCTCACTATATTTTACATTGATATTTTTTTTCAATTTCAGTATTAAGATTTTCTTCAATTCTTCAATAATTTTTACACCAGGGCAGCTAAAACACATCCATCATACACTCGTATTTACGTATACCACATATCATTTCCTAACGAGTCTTGGGTGTCAATATTTAGATATGCTCCATCGAAAAAAGCTAATACTTCGATGATAAACACATTCGCAAACTCTGTGAGTACTTGTGAATCCAGCAAGGACATAGTGTTTAGGTCTCAAGGCACAGAATTTGGAGTAACCTATCTGTGTCGTTGGGAGAGTTTTACAATGAATGTATAGTTCTTTCAAGTTACACAAATCAGTCGTTTTTGTTTGCTTTCCTTCACTCCATTCACTTTCAAGAAGTGGAGCCCTTTCTTTCCAGCAAAAATTCTGCTGTTCTCATCGAGCTGGTAGAAGTCTTCAACGACTATTATTACTTCGGTACTTAACTGCTTTCGTCCTATCTTCTTACGATCTGGAAGAACACCGTATTTCTTGGTTAGTTCCCTGCTGATTCGCACAAGATATTTTGACACCTGCAGTTCCTCGTAAACTTCATAATTCGGCCAACTTTCCGGCATGAAAATAACAATTTTAACTTCTTCTTTATTTATTAGTAACATGCGTGCACTTAATCTTCAGTTTTCCATTAAGGACATGATATTCTTTGCACAAGGAATTAGCACAATTCTCTCTTCCATCCATGATCACCTTTTCTGAAAACAATTCCTCCAAGTTTCTTTGCTGTGTTTTCGTTATTCTCTTACACTTTTTGAGTAATGGACGCTTCTGTTTTTCAGCACCAAGTCTTTTTTAGTTTTGACATTGGTGGCATACCTAATACAGAGCAGACCATCTACTTCTTTTAGGTCAGATTCTGCTGATACCTACTTTTGGTCACTTTCTCGTTCCGCATTAGCTACAGCTGCACGAAAAAATATTGCTTTGTAGCACGTTGGACAAAAAGGCCTACTAAGAATAAGTTAAAACTGTTGGCTTTTCTTCCTTTTCAGATGATCACACAGCCTTTTTCCACACGACTTTTTCTTGTCCCCGTTCCTCCAACCTTTGGAGTATCGAAGAGGATTGCAGCACACTTGTCCAAAAAGATAATATTTGACCGGAAACTTCTTTTCATGATACGGGGGGCGCGGTGGCTCAGTGGTAGAGCGTTCACCTCCGGTGCTTGGGGTCCCTGGTTCGATCCCAGCTCGCGCCGTGTGGACTTTGTGATGGACAAACACCGTGCTCGTGGGTTTTCTCGGGGTTCTCCCGTTTCCTCCCACTTTCTTTATTCCACCATTTCACTCATTTCTCATTATCACCGTCTCCTTTAGCCTAACCGGCATAACCGTGGGACGTTAAAAATAAAGATTTCATTTCATTTTTTCTTTTCATGATACGTACACACAGTTTGGATTTTTATTTTATTTATTTATTTTTATTTTTATTGTTTTTGTTGTTCTTAATTGTAAAAGCTTCACTTCACTAATTGTAATCAGCTTCACTGTTAAACGACTACCCACTTTCCCATATGTATTTTTATGGCAGTCCTCTTGAGTACACTGTCCGACAGAGCACTCCATTTTCATCTAACACATCAAATATCCAACATATAACTAAACATCATAGAGCATACGATAGGATTGTTCAAACTTGTCCGATGCAAACTTGCCTGAGCTGCTTCATACAAGTGCGTACAGTGAGATGTTCCAATGGCGTATACGTTATTAGACTAATCACACGTTCTTGTCAGAACTTGTATTTTATTCATGCTTTATTATTAACTTGGTATTTTACTGTTCTAGTCATATTTAGTTCCATTTTCACTTATTGTACATGTTATAGCTGAAAGAAATCATGCCATTGCCCTGGATTTTGACGTCATTTTCCGCTTAACTTTCATATGTTGTAATTTGTATACCTACCAACTCTAAAACTTCAGTTTTTTACAAGTACATTATGAACTGAAGATCATTTAGGGGAAGTTTCAGAATTTTCGTACTTTCCCTATCAGAGATTCTTAAGTGCAAACATTGACAAAATTCCATTTGTGACCATATTTGATGCCTTATAAAGTCATTTATACGACATTCTATTTCGTCCAACTGTATATTGTGTGGAAACAAATACGAAGTCCATATAAATCAACATCTTCCCAAAATTTTCGGGGCTTAAAAATAGTAATGTAGGATTTTGACATGCTCATGTAGGATTTTGTGGCATTATTTGAGGCTTTTGAAATTAAGGTGGTAAAAAGTTCTTAGCACTACATTGAAGGTCACTTCATAACCTTTCCACTTGTGTTTGTCTCATCTGTACCTCTTTTCATTTCTGAGATAGTGTATTTTGCATCCATCCTGATTTTCTCATGATTGGTTACACTATTTTGTAGGCATACAGAATGGAATCCAATATTTCTAATCGTACCATTGAGTTTACGAAACATGTACCAAAATGTGATATATCGTGCGATTTTCGGTGGAATGACCCAACTACAAACCTAAGATTCATCATATTTTCAAACTAGAAAACAGTGTTTAAAATTTTTTTAAACACAAGTTTTAAAATCATTTGAATTTTTTTAAAATTAAAATTTCAAAGTGGTTAGCTAATCAGATTGCACAAGGATAGTTTCCACTAATGACTTTAAACTATGAGTTGTGACTAAAGTTCAAAGTGTGAAATTGTTATTGTTGCATATTAATTAATTTTAGGAAGTACATATCAGGTTTCAAGTTCTAAATTTTTCCACCAATGGCCTTAGATTATGAGTCTTAACTATAATCCTAAGGTTGAAAGAGTAAATTTATTGATGCGTATTAATACGTTGCAGTGCTTACTTATCAAATTTCAAACATAAAATTTGAAATTGGAGGTAAGGAACAACCGGTCAGATTTCACCAAAGATAACTTCTCACTAGTGACCTTAGAGTATGTCCTGTACGTATCCATATAAATCATATGATACAACTAGCAGAATATCCATTCTTCGCACAGGCAGAACACATTTCATTTTGGACATAAACGACTAAGTTTGGATTTAAATGGCATCGGAAGTGTCACTGTTCACCTCAGCGAGCCCGAAAACTATGAATTCGACACTAATATCGGTCATTTTCGATCATTTTTAAATATCTTCCCCTCCCCTAAGTTGCACCGTCAAAATGAAGTGATAAGGCCCAAGCCTCATCTATGTAGAAAATTCGGTCGCGTGGTTCAAGAGCTATGAAGTCACAAACATAGTCACTTTCATTTTATATATGTATATATATCAACGTGAACCATCCAGTCATGCACCTTTTCACTCTTTGTGTATCATAGAATGATTCAACTAATTTTTTTTTTTTCTAAATTACTGTAACACCTAACTAGCAATAACGATCCCATATCTTGAAAATACTTAAAAAAAAAAAGTGTTTTAAATAAACAAACAAATTGACTTGATTTGAGACGTTTATAATCATTTCATAAATAATATATTATAAAATGAGGGCATTAAAATGCTCCTTTGACGTACACATTGCATTAGTAACTAATATCAATTGGTATCTTAGTCATCATTAATTTCTAAAAATTATTGTTTTTACTCAGCATCTTATAATTGCTTAAATACTTTTCTTTCCAGTTTAACTAAAAACTATAAAAACAGACCGAAGTACAGAAAGCTGTTGGAACACCCATTCATAAAGAAGTACGAAACAGCTAACGTAAATGTTGCGGAATGGTATTCGAAAGCACTGCAGCAGTGTGAATCCCATCTGTGTAATTCTCCGCAAAGAAGGTAATTCCTAAAGATCTGGATATGATTCATTTATGATTTTCTGAATATGTATGTAATAATGTGAAAATATTAAATATGTTTTTATGCAGCTTTTTACTAATGATTTATCGTCTCCCTTAGCGTAAAGGGCATAACTGTGGGACGTTAAACTGAAAGATTTCATTACATTTTTACTAATGCTTTGTGTTATAAAAATGAAGAGGATTGAAGCATGAATTAAGTCTAAAAAAATCAGTGATTTGTTAGTAGAGCATAGCATGCTCTTATGTCTGAGACAAATAGTATAGAATGTGATACCATTAATTGTATACATGTGTAAAGTATGTATTAAAATGTATAATCGTCGGTCATATATGTAGTTTCCGCTTCAGGCTTATTGAGTATTTCTTTCCAGATTTACTCCCCCTCCAGTGTCCCCGTCAGCGCGAAGACATAGTATGTTTCATCACAGGTCTGCATCAGAAACTACGAAGACTAATGGTGAAACAAGGAGACATCCCCTTGAACTCCAACGTTTAATGTCTGATCCTAGCAAGTTCACCGATGTGCAACACAACTCTTACAAAACAGTAGTTTTCAATCAAGGACAAAGTTCAGAATGTGTTAGGGAACCTGTTGGCGTAAATCAGGAATCAAATGTATACGTTACAGGTTCACAAGTGCTCAATTCCGACCATCCAGCGCGCAAAAGGTATCCATCAGATCCTCATAACGGTGCTTTTCAGAGATATTATAGTTATATACAGCAACCAAATGAATGTTGTGCGGTTGATTATGATAATGAAACAAGTAAGTCTGGAAGTGAGGACAAAAAAAACTTTTCTTCGTATCTTAAATTTCGATTGGAACCCCGAAGGCTACCTCCACCTCATCCAACAAGGCATCAGTCGGCAGATCAACCACATTGGGGACAATTTGGTGAACATAGGTGTTTAAGTGGCAGACAAGAAACAGTAGCACAGTTTCAGAGGTTTAGTTCGGAGCCGAATTCGTATTGTCGTATGTATTCACCAGTGCCCGAGTTTCATAGATATAATTCAGAACCACATAAATATTGCCAAGATATAGGGTTACCTTCACCACCTCCAAGACTGAATCGAGTTTCATCCGAAGGGTCTCCGATGAGAAGAAGCTTCGTAGATGTTTCTCCAATCAGAAGAGGGTTTCCTGAAGGATCTCCTTCTCTTTCACGAAGGTTCGATTTTCAAATTTCCAAATATATATATAAAAAATATACACCTTATGTATTCTCCTCGTTGCGCTGTTTTCTTCTATATTGCTTGCAGCATTACTGCATGGTTGTTTGTGGGAGCTATAATTACTTAACAATATATCTCTACAGTAGTTTCTTTCCGCACGCTTTCAGTTACAAAAGTTTAGCGTAATATAAACAGATTTAACTTTTCTCAAGCATGATATGTGTTTAAGATGTTTTTATTTTTCGTTCTCAGTAACTTATTATGTATCCGTGATCTCTTTCTTTACATGTGCGCATTTGTGTTGCTTTTGAAGCTTCTGTATTAGATGCCTTAGTTTAACTTTTCCCTTAATTGATTATCCTTAACAGAAAGTCATTATCTTAGTTAATTATAGCATTTTGTGATTCGTTTTTAGTATGATCAGTATTGTTGTGAATGCATAGTTTTCTTGATTATCATGGTGTTGAGCATTCGAATGTACGAGTTCCTATTAAATTCAATGCAGGAATATAATGAAGCTAGTTCATGACATCATTTCATCAGAAACTATTTCCGAAGGATCATTCACATTAAAGGAAATCAATAAATTTTATTTAGTTTCTATATCATTGCGTAATTATGAGATAATGAGATAATAATTACATTATAAGTATATTAGAGCAACTAAGTTCAGTACAATGAATATTAAACTAATACACAATATTTCGCGTATGAACTGTTCTATGGGTAAGTAAATTAAAAAAAAGGAAAATATATTGGCTAGATTTTACTTTTGTCGTATATTGTACTTACTTCTTCCCACTTCTAAATAACTTTTCTATTTCGTTCATAAATATGTTCAAACTCGCAAGCGTACTGAGCAGATGTGCTCAAAAGAGGTTTCGTAATTCTCAGATTTATCCGTATAACTTAGCTTTGTAAGTGCATCTGATAGCTGTAATCTAGATCTAAACATGTTTTAACTAGTTTTACAAAAATAGCTAATTTTGTAAATACAATCTACTGGTAGTGCTATGGAATTATATTTTTGAACGCTTTAGTCAATACTAGCACAACTTCCAGAACATAGATACATGCATGAGTATGTATCCAGTGCTGCTTCTATACTTGAGCAGAAGGTAGGTGTCACCTGTCCAGACTCCGGGTTGTCATTGTTCTTTTGGTTTACAGTCTACAACAGTAGAAGTGTTTGAATTAGAGATAGAATGTGAATTTATTTACCTCTATAGTCGTAAAGGCCATGATTACATTGCCCTAGAGTATAAGCTACCATGTAGCTAGGATGGATATTTATGTCATGGTAGTTTTAGCGAAACACATTTTTAGCAAAGATTGCTCTCAAATCGCGCAGATTTCTAAACTAATTTAAAATCATTGAAAATAAAATATGATATATTTAAATCATTTTATGTTATGGGACTCGAGAAAATTGTGAAAGTAGAATTTGTAAGGTATTAATGTAGCATCAGTTACCGTAACGTGTAGAGACATAATAACCCTTCACTTTTACTTGTAGTGAACGTAAATTATTGAGTTAAAAGTCAGTAATTAGTGTAGCAACTAATTGAAAGTAAAGAACACAATACTAACCTTGTGTGTTCCAACACTGATGAGTAATATCTACTCTTCTTATCAATATTCCCGGCGTAAATCTCGAATGTCTTTCATCGGGTAGTTTTAAGCTAAATTTTAACAATGTTGATTATTCATATTTTTTTATGTGGAACTTTGGTGATATTCATTAAGTTTTACATTTAATCTGTAACAGTTCTTTAAAACGTTAACAGGATAATATGTCAATGTAATATATTATTTCCTATATATTACATATGACCGTAAAGTGCAGTTTTGAATTAATCAGAAATTAAAATTTTGTATTTCAGAGTAACGATACCCAGCAAGAATCGTGTATTTCAGTTTAGTGATGTCTAGCTTAAGGAACTTGTTGCAAAATTCGTTAAAACATGTGTCTTAATATCCAACCTTCAGCAATAGAATGTTGTATGCATTTAAATGCGATATAATCGTAGACAAAAAGAACCTGGGTATCAATACGGGAAATGGAAATTAGATAAAAGATGGGAGGACATTATTGATAGTTTCATTATCAAGAATTAACCTCACATAGAAGGCTTTTTACATACGGATCATATTCTGTAATGTGTTTAAGGTTGAGGAGAACAATTACATGATTTTCGAATACATACCGAATATATTGATTTATTTTTTTATAATAGACTTATACAGAAGAAATTTCATCAGATTTAGGACAAAAAAAATCTTACGTCTTTTTTTGTACATTAGGAAATTTATTTAAAAACAATCACCAAACTGGATGTAAACTGGTTATAACAACAGTGACATTCTAAAATTACATAGCATTTAAATGCGTAGAAGCTTCTGGTGCTGAAGGTTGGATAAGAAACACGTTCAACGATTTTTTTCCGAGAAGTTCCTGAAGTTAGGTATCGTTAATCTGAAATATAAAATTTTAATTTTTTATTGGCTCAAGTAGCCTCGAGTAGCATACGAGTGCTAAAGCTCTCGCTTTTGGTGCGAGCGGTCCCGAGACACTCGATCGAAAAAGAGTAAAAACATTTCCCAGGCCAGCCATCCTGGGTGAAGTCTCCCTGGGTTTTTCTCATTCACACTAGGCAAATGTCAAGATAGTACCTCACATAATGGTCTCAGATTACTTCCTTCCTTTCCCTTTCTTTTCTTTCTCACCAATTCCCTGGGCAATATGATCACCGACGGACATCATCCCTCATGTATGACGGGCTAACATGGTCTTGGATGCCAGAAGCCTAGACATCTAATTCCTAATCCTAATCATACTGACTCAAAATGCGTGTTAGGGTCATATACAATAAATAGGAAGTAGATACATACTACATAAATTGCCCTGTGAGCATTTGAAGAACTGTTGTAGATTGATTTTTTAAAATAATTAATGCCACCGAAGTGCTTGTATGTAAAATATGAATAACCAACATCGTTAGAATGTAGCTTAAAACATCCTGATAAACGGAGTTCGAAATTCACACCGGAAATATTGATGAGAAGTTTAAGAATAGCAATTACTCCCCAGTACTAGAACACATAAGATTATTATGTTAGCACTCTTTCATGCATCATACATGTTTAAGTATTTATTTTGAAATAGTCCATTTAATAATAATAAATAATAATAATAATAATAACAATAATAATAATACATTTTTCATTCTAACTTCTGTGTGTTTCGAGCTATTTGTATTTTAATATCTTTTCAATATTGAGGATATGTGAGGTGTGAGCATACGGCTTAAGCTGGATCCAAACCACATGTTTACACAACATGATCTCAATTAAACATTATGTATTATAAAGAGTAGGCTGTCATCCATATAGCACACAATATATAGAATCGATATTAGATCCTATCTATCTGAGTATCAACCATCTACTCAAGGATTTAAATGTCGAGGTGTATTACATTGTAGAACCAGGGGCGTCATTCAGGAAGGGGGGAGACAGGGAGGACCAATTGGCCCCGCCTGAGTTTGAGATTTGTATAGTTTTTATCAATAGAATAGTAAATCAGTGAAAAACGCGAAATTTTACTTATATCAAGGGGTCTTTCCACCTTCCTCCCACAATCAAAATCTGAAATGACGCTCCTGTGTAGAACTTATTTAGTAAATATTTAAGGCAACACCCACGTACAGGGTGTTCGTTCACCAGAAAAGCGTACTTGACGGGAGCTGGAATTGAACCAGGTGTCGCATGTCAGAGATGAGTTTTTAACTCAAAAATGAAAATAACACCTTACTGTTTAGTAAAATTATTGTACGCGCTTGAAAGTGTTAGTGCTGCTTCCACTTGATGCCATAGGCCTAACACTTAGACAACTTGAAATTAAAGGCTATAATTTCATCAGAGTCCCTTTGGGTAATCTTAATTAGTTAGGCATGGTCAGCGTTCTAGCCTTTCACGCGGAACACACAGTTTCAATCCGATAGGAATACCTGTGATTCAGAACCCATTTTAAGCTGTACATCTACTCAGCTCACATAGCTTATGTAACTTTAATGTTGAAAACAAACATGATATCCCAAGCGAACAAAATTTTTATCAATATTTGTGAGTTCTGCAAGGTCATAGCCTTTACTTAGTATATCATGCGAAGATTAAAGTTTAATCACAATAATCATTAATGATTAAGTTAAGTGTAGTTAACGCATCTTTGCAGCGATCATTTGTGTAATTAGCACTCTCAAAATTGTCTAAGATCCAACTTTTGAAGTCGGAGATTATCGTGTTCATGAGTTTCAAGTTATTAATGATTGTATAGCTAATGTGTAAGGTTTGGTATAGCAAATAAAGTTAGAAGTAATTTAAGCTTGAAATGACAGCTAGTATAGCATTATATAGATAAATGTGAGCGAATTAGATGAAAACATAGAAGGAGTTGAACGACGAGAATTTTGATAAAAGATTCTGAATAACTGCTTAGCTCAAATTAAATCTGAGTTTAATGTTAGATGTTGGAATACTGCATATAGGATCACTGTGTACACGTCTCCATCCAAGACAGTAATTGTTTATTTAAGATTATATTTACGTGAAAAGTTGTCGTAGTCGGCTGCATCACAAATAGTAAACAGGTCCAATAGATAACCGCACCAGTTCTTTTAAACCCTGGTATGCAGTTTTATTGTTCTTGTAGAGAATTTTTTTTATTCAAAAGTCATATTCTGGTTTTGATTATGTGTAGTTAGCACACACGTTGCTGTGAATAACAACAACTTGCAAATCTAGGTCTTTAGGCAGTAAACATCGATGTGACATTAAATACAGACTGTCTCTTTATTGATCCCTCTGACGGACAACCGATCTTTGATTACGTGTTGCAATCGGTTTTATAAGTGCAAATGACGTGGGGACGCTTTCCTGGTTCTCATGTGTCGATAATCTGTTGTTTTCTTCTCCTGGAATAGTGATGATGTACAGGTTTACACAATGATGATTTTCTTTGAAATAGGAACTTTAAATCGATAATAGACCTTACTCGTGGATGTAGAATGCTGAGAAAGTGTCAGATTTAATTGAAGAGGGGCGAATGTTATCCCTTCCTTTATGGGAAGCAGGATTTAAAGGAAAATACACGATGTGAATTTTCCCATATGTTCCTGTACAATCCTACACTGGCACTGTCGTCTTTTATTTCAGATAAAGACGTGCGAAGAGGCATTACAATTAATTATACATTGCATCTAATCTTCGATGATGTCAGAACAGTCAAAAAAAAAAAAAAAAAAAAAAAAAAAACTAACTATTATTCATTACGTGTGATATAAAATCCTTGCTATCACACATCAAAATTTTGACGTAAACGGGAATCGAACCTCAGACCTTACAATTAGAAGTCCCGCGGTTTACCACTAACCTAACATGAACACTCCTGCGCAGCTTCTTGTAAAGAAATATAGTTAAATTTCGAAGACTGACATTCAAATGCAGTGCAAATATTGTTTTTTCGCCCCTTATCTTTTTCATTCTACTAAGGATGCGAGAACTATGTTTACTGTGTTTTTTTCATTGGAATTGTTGTTTTACGTATGGAAATGCAGGCGATAAAACCAGCATATGCTTACTTGTGTACTACAATAAAATTTCAACATGTCTTATTATACGTAAAAGAAGAAAAACACACCAGCACAGTTTTTCCCAACTGCGAAGGTTGGCTTGGTGGTTCGAACCTGGCATCTTTGGTTTAGTGTTTCGGAAGATGCCCAAAGTTGGACTTAGAAACTTTTTGCCTCTAAATGTGTATAATCAATGCGCTTATTCTTTTTGAAAGAGGGTGTACATTGGACCACCCTTAAGTTTCGAAAATTGTTAAAAATAATAATAATAATAAATAAATAAATGGTCGCTAGGATTAAGGAATACAATTCTTTTAACTTCGATGGTCCGCGTTGTTTTCCTTCTATGAGTTAGAAAAATGAGAAAAAGTGAAGTTTGTGATCTAATTTTCCTGTAAGATATAGTTTCATGGTAAGATGTAATTATATGGATGAACCCAGCCTCCCAGTTTGGTTCAGTGTCTACGGTGGCTCAGTGGTAGACCGTTCACCTCTGGCGCTTGAGGTCCCTGGTTCGATCTCAACTTGCGCCAACTGAACTTGGTGGTGGACAAACACCGTGCGCGTGGGTTTTGTCGGGGCACCGGCATAACCATTGGACGTAAAACTGAACTATTTCATTTCGTTTGTGTTTTAGTTTGATTCATTGAACATGAGTACCTTCATATTTTTCCTAAATTTCGGGAGGGTTCATTTGGTCCACTCCTAAATTTAGGAATGTCAGGAGAGTGTATTTCGCTTACTCCTAAATTTAGTAATTGTCAATAAAAGTTTGTAAATACTTTCTAAGACTTGGGTATTTATTTTTATACATTGGATGGTTTACGTTGATTCCTTACAGGATGAAACATGACCAAAATTTAAATTTGTGAGTATTGACATTGAAGATGAGGACTTTATTATATCATATAAATAAATACAGGACATAGTGTAAGATCGTTGTTGGAAAGTTACCTTTGTTGAAATCTATTGCTTATCCATATTTCTAATATCAAATTTTATGTTCAAAACCTGATAGGTAATTATTGTAACTTACCGATATACATCAACAATCAAAATTGTAGTTACTACTCATAGTCTAAGGTCATAGGTGGGAAAAATTGTTTTTGTTGCAATTTGATTGATCACTTTCTAATTTTAGTTTTTAGTGTATTTATTTATTCTTTAAAAAAGTTCTTTAAAGATTATTCAGTTTGAAAATTTTTGAAGCTTAATATTGTAACTACGACTTACCGTTCCTCGTTCTGCCTCGAACTACCACTACTAATAAAGCTATAATTTGTTCCGTCATTGTTTAATTAACACAAGAGCGTTACTTATATCCTCGTTCAATATTTTCTGCGATTATGGTGTTAATACAATAGCTGTACCCCTCCCCCCCCCCAAAAAAAAAAAACACTAGCGGGCATGGCTCTTACTCAAACGATGATTTTTAAAAATACTATAATCACATAGCTAACAATGCCACCAAAGTGGCATACCACTTAAGATCACGCCCGAATTAATACCTTACCGATACATTCAGTAGTCCCTAACTAACCTAGTACATAAAGTTCAAGTATGACCCCTTAGAAAATATCCTGAGACGGCACTGGCTCAGCCTCAAAAAATTCCTGAGTACGACCATTGTATGAATTAATGAATTAATTTTACCTAGGTTTAGATTAATTTTAGATTAATAGATTAATTTTATTTAATAATTATATTATTAACATTATATAATATTAATTTAATAGATTTTGGTTTAGATTAATAGATTAATTTTAATCACGTAACAACTTTTATCCGGGAGGAAATCTTAGATTGATTCGAAGTTAGTTTGTACTAAGAGGGAGAGAAAGAAAAAAAATGTTATTGCATCATGGATACTTATATTATATTCGGAATAATGACCCAGAATTAAAATAGCCCTTGACATGAGTCATTGCATTTATTATTGATTAATAAGGATTAAATATTTTGGAATGCAGGCCTTGAGATGTAACAGCTGATGATTTAACTGCCTATTATAATTAAAAAGGATAAGTAATTTCATGATCTGTTTATTAGTGAAGGGCTTGAGAATGAAGTAAAAGTTTCTCCTTTATAGTTTATACAGTGAAACCTATCTATGTTGGCCACCATCGGTTCCATTGAAAAGTGGCCAACTTACAGAAAATAAGTGTGATTGGTGTTTTTTAAAGATAGGATTTCTAGTATTACTTGATTGTAAAATTTTAATAAGCAGTGGCAGCATAGCTACTTTTAAGTAATGTAAATAGAGTAATCATAACAATGTACAGTACTAGAAAAAAGTACTACAGTATGTTTAATATATGTACGTTTATCTTTCTGAAAACTAGTCTGGTACACTTAGTTATTCAGACTGAAAGCTCAATAACACAAACAACCATATAATAGAAACATATTTACGCAGTTTATTGAAATTGATATTGAAGCATACTGAGTTATTTAGATTGAAAACAAGGGCTTCAGTGGTAGAGCGTTCAATTCTGGTGCATGGGGGGTCTGGTTCGATCCCAGCTCGCTTCAAGTGAACTTTTGGTGGACAGATACCGTGTGCGTGGGTTTCCTCGGGGTTCTCCCGTTTTCTCTCACTTTCTTCATTCCATCATTTTACTCATTTCTCATTATCACCGTCTACCCAGTTTACCCAGCATAATCGTGGGACGTAAAGATTTCATTTCAGATTGAAAAAAAGAAAAGCGAAATTATAAATTGAACAATTTCTGTGCAGTTTGTGTGTCTTTTTTCGACAATGACAAATATTTTCTGTAGATACCTTTCGAAAAAATGGCAAATCAGTTATTATACAAATTTATTCATCGTGGTTCATTCTAAAAGTACTTCTTTTATTCTTTTTAACACATATACACGTTCTAATTTTGTAGTCAACTACTTCTTGTTAAGGGGCCGCGGTGGCTCAGTGGTAGAGCGTTCACCTCTGGTGCTTGGGGTCCCGGGTTCGATCCCAGCCCCCGCCAAGTGAACTTTGTGGTGGACAAACACCGTGTGCGTGGGTTTTCTCGGGGTTCTCCTGTTTCCTCTCACTTTCTTCATTCCACCATTTTCATTCATTACTCATTATCACCGTCTCCTTTAGCCTAACCGGCATAAACGTGGGACGTAAAACTCAAAGATTTCATTTCATTTCATACTTCTTGTTAATGAGCTAGAAGTGTTTCCTCGGAGCAAAATATGTTTTAAGAACATCTTATGGGAATTCGTATCTCAAAACTTCGCTACCTTTCGACAAGCCGTCAGGTGCCAATACTTAACAATTGAGATGGTTGGTTTTAACCTTGAGAATTTTCCGGAATTACTAAAGCTCCCCGTTGATGAAAGGAGCTGATATAGTTAATGGTTTTTCCAAAACAGGCAGGGTAAACAAATACGTATAACCATTTCCTGAATTCATGTACGTGCCTTTTCATATTCTCATCTTTCTTCACCAACCCTTTATGAGAGTAGTGTTCTGGCCATTGACCTCCAAGAACAAATCGTGCGAATCCATGTTTCTTTGTGTCCAGTCACAAATACAAAACATCTGCCTTTCATATGGGAACAAGAAAGAGTTACGAAAAATAACAAAACGGTATTTTGCGTGGCCAAGATACGCAGGTAAATTTATCATTATCATCATAGGGCAAACATTGCTTCAATGTGGCCAACTTCCAAGATAGACAGGTGGCCAACTTACAGAGTAATAAGTAACGAATGCCTTATGGTAAAATGCAGGTTCAACACGAACTAGGCCAAGATAAGCAGGTGGCCAACTTAGAGATGTGGCCAAGTTCACAGGTTTTACTGTATTACTTAGTGTTCCTGAATCTTCAATAAAGAATAATAAGAAGATGTAAATACCATATTTAATTTTAAGTTTTATTTCTATATCTGTCTGTCTGTCAATCTATATATAATCAACATTTATTGTAGTTGGCTGTCATTTTCTAATTTTGTTCTAAGGAATATAGAAATAAGTTGTAAAGAATCGTGTATTTTGTGTGATACTGACTATAATGGAGTCATTCTATAATGAAGACATTTTACACTAACAAATGTGAAGGATGAAAAAGCTAGAAAAATAAATACTCCCTTACTGTTTATAATTATAGTAAGAAGGTATCGCATACACTAGGAGAGATATCATTTATGCAAGTGTTAAAGAAGACGTAGCAAGTACGAGCAATTCTACTGTAAAGGAAGAAATTAAGGCCAGCTGAATTTTTATTTTTATTTCAAGAAATTGTGCCTGTTAGCGAAGAATTCGAGAATAAGTTTCCTTTGAGAAGACGTAGGAAAATTTGCACACTCTAGCATGTAAAGACAAGTTCTACAGAAAGCTGCTGAGAGATATAATGACCTATATCAAACTTCAACAATGGTGCAACTTTATTCATCGAGGGCCCAAACTTCCTTCTTATCAACCTCCCTAAAAGCCATCTTTAACTACCTGCCAAGTGGAATTTCCGTTCTGCACGCTTCACGGACTACGCACCGTCTCTCCGTCCATGACGGCGCATTTATGGGAAGATTACGTTACTCAGCACCACCCAGACGCTGTTTTCCTCTACACAGATGCCTCTAAACAGTTGCGGGCAGGACGATCTTATGTAGGTTTTGGGGTTTACATCCCTCACATCAACCTGCGTATTACTCAAGCATTACCTAGCTACACTTTCCTTGTTGAAGCAATGGCGATTAGAACTGTACTTATCTACGTTTTTCGTTTGCGTCTAATTAACACCCGCATATGCAGTGATAGAGTATACTGCATTGCCTCCAACCCAGCGCTCCCCCTGTGCTTGACAGCTGGATTCTCCACATCTTAAAACGGGTACATCAACTACAAGGACAAGGATTTCAGGTACTCTTTTGTATTGCTTTGGCCACAGTTACATTTCTGGCAACGAAACTGCGGACAAATTAAGTAAACAGAGTGCTTTTTACACCCTCCGAAACAAACTAGCGGCCAGTACCTTCCTACCACATCTAGAACCTCAACAATAACGAGACTGGTATAATTTTCAACGGCAGGCGCGAGGCGGACCAGGTAAATATTATTAGCAGATGGAACCTACTCCGACTACATGCAGATGGCCTCATCACTCAACTTCGACTCATGCACATCACATCTTATATAGTCGCTTTCGGCTGCATGCAACTCAAATCCCCGTCAGGGTCTTTGGGACACTCCAGTGTGCTACTGTCAGCAGGACATTGGAACTACAGAACATCTTATCTATTCTTGTACTTCTACGGCACGTTATCGTCCTGTATTTCTTAGTTCTTTGTACTCTGTGCTTGGTTATGGTCCCTTTCCTGTTAGCACTATACTCTCGCCGAGAAACACCACAGTCATCTGTCATCTCCTACAGCTCTTCATCCTCAACCACCTCGATCAAATTCTTACCTTGTCCCTGTAATTTACGTCTACGCCATGCCCCTAATCTAACCTAGTCCTTGTAACTCATTCAGCCTTGTACTACCATCGTTTGTTCAAGGGATCCCCTGAAACAAAAGAAGGGGAGGAAAGGAGAAAGGAAGGAAGGAAAGATATGATTAAGCAAGATTATCAGATGTCTTATTTCGGGTATTTCGTGCTTATTAGCAGAACAAAGACTATAACACGAGATATTCATGACAAAATTATATATAAGTAGTTCGCCTAGGAACATAACCAATTTTCTTAGCAGTAAAATGTTAGAAGGGCATTAGCGGCCACGCACGGTTTGTCGATGTGTCGGATGTTGTCTCTGTTACAGAAAGTTAGCCACTTTCTACTGTCACAAGGAGAAACAAATAATTTATTATTTCTTTTGAATAGTTTTCAGTTACAAACCAAAAATAAATTCTAAAGAAATGGAGAAAAAGATTGAAATGAGAAATAAAATATAACTCATTCAGCGAAGTAGTTTTCTCTTGTATTAATATATTATTATTTGTTTATATCTTCGTGTAACTTGGAATCAGTCTCAAATAAAGCACTAGACCATAGTTGGTTGAATACTATTTTCGAAATTCTGATTTTTATAAATGAATAAAATAAGCAATTTCAGCTTTTCATTTTCATAGTTTAAAAGAATGCCTTCACTTTGGCTTTCTGAGAGGATTGATTCATATCATTATTCCTAGTTTGCAAGACAAGATAACTTTCGTTGATGTCTTCGACATATTGTATGTATTTTCTTTATTTTCAGGAGCAGTAAAGTTATATATAAATGTATATAATTGATTTTAAAATGCCGTAATATTTGGGATCACAAATGGAACAAACTGCACTAAGGGGAAGGGGGCTTGAACCGGATTAGCCTCCAGTCAACCGCCGTATAATACAACAAGCGTCAATTAAACCACTAAAAACTCCCAAGTTAGGAAAATCTTAGATTTCAAAATGTGTTGCTTATTCCTTTGTGTCGGTCATAATGAAAACATAGAGGCTTAGATCGGAAGTAGAGGAACTTTACTGTACTCGATAACATTTACATGGTTCCCGAAAAATTTATATCATGGCACTGACAAGGAGACTTACGGAAGTGTCACTCGCCTATTTGAATGAAACTTTCATACTTGTAGAACATCGAAAAATAATCGACAAGGAATTTGTTTTTCGGCAATGGTGAAGATTTAAGGGTGTAAACTACCCATTAGGGGTGGTCTCCAAGCATAGGCAGAAATCAATCTTTTAATATAGAAGAAAACATACTGCCAAGGGGGGTTTTACTACAGCTCATTCAGAATCTGACATCAATATTACAAAATTCAAAATGGCGGATCCAATATAGTGATTACAATTACAAAATGTCTTCTGGTTTGAAAATCTCAGCACTTAGCCGAGAACAATTATAGTTGGCAGGGGTTACTACGAGAAGGTTGCAGACCGATTTGAAATCCCTTTCTATTGATTTGAAACCCCTTTATTTTAACGAAATGCTTGATTAAAGTGAGTCTCTGCACTTCTCCATATTCGGGGTGCTTATGTATAGTGAGTCGCCTCGCCTCACTATATCAGAACGTCACATATCCTCAATTGTTATAATTATGAATTTATTGAAAAAACGCTTGTAACGGACCGTCTCTACCGATCCGTTTACAGAGTAATATGTCATGAATTAATTTCTTAATGTTCATTTTTATTTCAGCTTTTCAATGTTGGCTGATTTAATTTTATTTGTTATTTGCCGGTATTATATCAATCTGTACGTGTTTGTTAATTATCTTGTGTTTATGTACAATGAAATTCATATTCCATTTTGTTTATTACGTCTCTCGTAATATGCGATGGTATTCTTTATCTGCACGTAGAATACTATAAATTGATTTTCTGGGAGATTTAAATAATCTTTGAAAAATTTTTGTAATTAAGTTTAAAGAAGAAGAGAATATGTGTAATATATAGTGTATTGTCTTAAAACAAGACTACTAAATAATTTTGAAATATAATTTTGTGTAATTTTAAACCACAAAATAATAATCTAAAGAGATAAATTACAATTACTTATTCTGCATTCTATATTTTGTGAAAAGGAATTTATTGCCAGAAAGTTCAAAGAAAAAAATGATGGATCTGTAAACCAATATTCTCCGGAATCTGCAGGTAACATTAGCTGTACGAAATTACATTGGATGTAAGATTCATTCACTTCTGAATATCCAAGTTTTTTTTTTTTTCCATTGGTATTTAGATTAGCGTAAATGTCTACGATATCTATCAAATTCGTTATCTACATCCAATTAGAAACTTCTTATGAGGGCACACCGTCTTGTTTCCGAACCTGTAACTTAGAAGGAGTATCACACTCTTCACAGTAATGATATTTCGTTTTAAAAAAGTGTGTGTGATGCTTAAACATTGTTTACACCAAGCTCACCTTATTACAGCAATAACTGTGACAAATCGCAAAATGCAGCACCATCTTCTTCCAAATAACTGTTTTTGTATCACGCATATCTAATAAGATTTGCAAATCTGGGAGAAGAAAACTGATTATGAATCAGTGATTTGGATCTAAATTATATTATTACGGAGATGTAAATTTATGTTATAGCTGTAGAGAACAATATCAGTAGAATGTCTCAAGAAGTTTTTCCACGGCCTAAAAACTAACACATCAAGAGGCTGAATCCTGCCAGTTGTTAGTACAGAATGGTTTCTATTCTGAGGTACTCTTTTGTTCGTAAAATAGGTTGAAAAGTTGATTAATTTTGACCACTCCACGAATCTAAATGGGCTTTACGTTAGACATTGGGAGAAAAATCTCTTGAAACCATGATCTCACAAGACCTGATGTTAATTTTCCCGAATATGGTGCTTTCACAAGGACATTTTCAGATTAAAAGAGGTTGTTTTGGACTATAGGGCCAAATGTTCCATTTTCTCCTGCAAAATAATTAACAACGGTGATAACAGAACACCATTTTTAGAAATAAAAGGCTGTATGATGTAACTGTGAGTCATAAATTTATTGACTGTCCCACATTTTCTACTGTTTGTGTCTCTAAACGCTATAGTGAGAGGTGCAGAGACTCACTTTAATCAAGCATCCCATTAAAATGAGTACAGAAAGGGGTTTCAAATTGGTCTGCAACCTCCTTGCAGAAATCTCTGCCACCTATAATTGTTCTGGGCTAACTGTAAGAATTTCAAACCAGAAGACATTTTGTAATTGTAATCACTAAAGTCTTTCCAGCCTTAGAACAAAGTAGACGTAAACAAAGCGAAATGTATTACTACGCGCCTCACACGTGCTTCAGCAGCGAGAGACGCGAACAGCAAAATCGTCTGCTTGCTTACTGTCGTCGCATAATTTCCAAAGTGTAAGGCTACAGTTGGTTGGTAAACAGTTAACGCACTGACCCTGACTACTGCTATGTTGGAAATATGTATTTGACTTAAATCCTAATATAAACGTGATTGCCTCTGTTCCTGTTGTCCTCTTTCGTTTTTGTTTTCAACACGAGACGAAAATGGATTATTGTCACACATTGTCGCCATGAAACTCTGCATTCTACAATAATTTTAAATGAGTGGGGTAGGCGCGCGAACGCATATGCATGCGCAGTAAATACTATATGTCCAAATACGGGTGAGGTGGAAATAAAGCTACATCTGTTGTTAAATATTATATATATTACGTTTATTATCACAAAATGCAGGATAAATTCAGATATCTTTATTTGTAATTATTATTTTAGTAGGGATTATATTGCGGGAGGATACTAGTGCAGTGAGACCAACAATCAATCACTAGTCATCGACCCACTGGTAGTCAGGTGGGTTTGTTTACATCTACCTTTTTCTAAGCTAGAAAGAGAATATATTGGATCCGCCATTTTGAATTCTGTAATTTTGCGTTAGATTTTGTATCAGCTGTACTACCCCCCCCCACCTCCCCTGACAGTATGTTTACTTCAAAATTAAATGGTTGTTTTCGGTCTATAGTTAGAGACCACCCCTAACGTTCAAATTGTGGTTTCCACCCTTAAATCTTCGCCATTGCCGAAAAAAAAAAAAAATACGTGTCGATTATTTTTCGATGTTCTACAAGTGTGCAAAGTTTCATTCAAATCAGTGAGTGACACTGCCGTAAGTCTCCTTGTGAGTATTTTTCAGTTAAACATTTTGGAATAAAGTATTTCTTCCATATATTTTCAAATGATGTAGGGCTAGCTGCAAAGCGTAGCTACCCAAATAGTATTCCTTCTGAATTGCAATAATATTATTAGTGTAAAAACTACGGATGCTAGAAATAACAATAGCTGTATGGTACGACTATGGTAACAGTAATGGGTTGGCCATACTGAGGATAAAGTGCAGCTCAGTGGAGACTTCTTCGTGAAACAGAGGATAACCTGTTCCCTCGTTTTTGCGCATCTCCAAGTAAGATTTACATTATTCTAAACCCCGCATTTTGTAAGGGAAAACGTCCATTCACTGCCTTATTGCATACAAGCATCATATTATTTGCTCTCTAGGGATGCAACGACGTTTAACATTCAGTTCTTGTTGATGGTGCGAAGAATGTTTTCTCCCGTGTAAACCCAAGCAAACACGAATATAACGAGAAACGGAGGCATCCAGGAGAAGCTGTGCGCTTAGCCTGTTCCATCCTCTGTATTGGCTATAGTGGAATTTAGCGCTTCCTAAAGTTCAGTTTGTTTACATAATTTTAGTTTGCTAAAAAATTGAGCAATTTGTTCATCTTTTGGTGTAACGTTGAGTATAATATTGTATCAATTTTTTAAAAAACAATCGTGAAGGTTTAGTCTGCTAATAAGTTGACAAAGGAACCTAAGTCGCTTTAGAGCAGATGAAATATCTAGTGATCATCAACGTAGGTAGTCTAATGAAGTGGCATGAAGTTGTCAGTTATCCCTTTGTTGCAGTATTGCTTTAAAAAAAAAAAAAAAATAGTCAACTTAGAATACTGTTACAGCTGGGGCACCAATTTCTGTAAAACGTCAAGGTATTTTCTGGGGGAAAGGGGGCGTCAAGGAATTTTCGTGTGTTTCATTGTTATATATCCAAGCAAAGATCCAAACAAATATATTCATACATTCAGTTTCTGCGGGAATATCCTCAACCCCTCGAAATCAGGGCCCGTGGTAGTATGGTTGAAAAATGATTCACCTTGATCAACACATTACTGGAAAAGGATCAGCATATGTAAAAATGAAATGAAATCTTTAACGTCACATAATTATGCCATTAGACTAAAGAAGACTGATGATTATGAAATAATACGTGAAATGATAATGTGCGAGGAAACAGGAGAACCTCGAGATAACCTATACCATGGTGTTGATGATGTACATGTTATCGTGTTCTAATATTACTTTAGTGTGTGTCAATGCCGAAGCGTGTTTTGTTATTCGTGACCTGTGCCCCGATCGAAAATAGCATGACACGCCACTATTGCAGTTCTTTGTTTGTTGCAACGGCAACAGTGGAAGATTTATAGTTGACAGACAGAAGGATTTATAGTTGGGGCTGGGTAAACCTTAGATCTTAATTTTGGAGGAAAAAGTTGGTTCTCCTTTTTGATAATTCTATACAGTATAAACTGAATACTTCATCACCTGAATAACATGGAAACTCTGAGGTATTTGATAAAATATGCGCGTAAATAAACTTAACGTTTTTCAGTTCTTAATAGACGAATTCTTAGTACGAAGATGGAAGAGTAAATGAATCCCATAGTTGTAACGAACGTGCTTTTCAAAGATTCCAGACGGATCTTTAAAAAAATTTCTCCCTTTCAGTTACGTCAGCTAGATAAATGAATACCATGTCCCAATAATCACATCCCAAGATGTTTCGTCTTGATATAAAAAATACAATGACTCATATCAGGTGCTTATCAGCCTATACTTTGAGTAAGTTCGTATTTCAATTTCACTTGAGGCTGATTATTCATTGCAGTTGAAAAAAGCACGAAATCGATGACCAAACAGAGCCGTTTTAATCTGACAGCAAAATCACCTCAAATTTTCTCTTGATTAATGATTGTTAGATGAAAAAGAACCGAAGCGGAATTGTCTTATATGAACCATTCCTACTCTTTCAATTTTGACAGGGGTCGAAGCCAATGCCATCCTCAAGATAATTTCGAAGAGATCTTACCTAAACTTCGTGTACTAATTTAAAAGAGAATACTAAATATATCATTGCGATATTAATTCGGGTGTGATCTTAATGGTATGTAACTTTGTGTCAATTTTTTTTTCTAAGTTATCGTTTGAGTAGCAGCTCCCTTCACTTCTTTTTAAAGGGTAAGATTTCACCAATCGTCAAGAAACAAGCAATGTTGTAAAATTCAGGTTTCATATTAAAAGCATCATTTGGAGATGACTGATGGCCATTAATCCTAAAATCTTAACATTCCGATAAAACCGAAAATTTTCAGGTATCATTTAATATAATTTTCCAGAAAGTGACCATCATTTCGGAAGAAATCTAAAGAAAACTATTTGATATGATATTTATTGCTCTTTCAAATTGTTCCAGTTTATTTTCTTCCTGCGGTAGTCATTTCTGAGTAGTTAGCCGAAAATCAAATAAAGGTGCCTCTTCATTTGCAATTTTTACAAGATGACAGCCTTCGTACAAGTTGGATCAGTGAAGACTTTTAGTATGTTGAGGAGGAACATAACTACAATAATCCTATTTAAAAAGTGTTTATTGTTTTTTTGTCCACGATCGATGCCTATTTCGGTTGGCCTAATATCGCAAGACGGAAAGTCATCTATCTATTCTCAACAGACGTGTATTTCGGTATATAAAGAAGAGTAATTTATTAACTTCAAGTACCTTGTGTTCAATGCAGGATATTTAATATGAACTATCGGTCCATTTATTACAAAATTTCCATAATGTTTATCTAAATTTCTTCAACATTTTCAAGTATTTATCTCATAGTTCATAGTCAATACATGTTATGAAACGTAATGACATTGTAATATTGTGAACAATGTTTTCTGTTTCGATTAGAACTAAAGATGCATATTATTACAGACAAAAAATAAAGTCGTGCTGATGATGGAGGACAGTATGCTTATCACACATCAAATAACTAAGTCGACCATTACTGTTTGTAAACTGTAGACGCCATTAGCCAGAGAATCTAATTTTGTTCTCAGCTGTAAACCTCTATTTTATTAATAGAAAATCAAGAATATCTTTCCATATCTTCGCCATAAGAATCGTATTTCACCAAAGAGAAGAAAGAAAATCGAACCAGTTGTAATGTTGTATTTTATTTTTGTTTTTGATAGCTCTGAAAAAAACAAAGAAATAAAGGAGAACAGAAAATCAGACACGAGTCAAATGGGCGGTAGGCGAGTGTTGGTCCCCTGAGCGAGTGAACAGCTTTTGTTGTTATTGAACCAGACTTTGTTTATATCATTAGACTAACATTCAATCTTTTGGTTTAAGTAGTGAAAGAACGTAGCAACTTGTTAGTGTTAGTTCTCTTTCTTTTTTTAATTGGCGCCACGATGACTCAGTGGTACATCGCTTACTTCGTAAATGGGGACCCTGATTCGATCCCTGGCAAGTTATTTTGTAATGGATTACATCGTGTCCGTTGGTTTTCACGCTGTACTCGTTTCCTCCCATATTCCACCAATTCTCCCATCTTCGTTTACTAGCCTTGATCGTTCGCCTCCCTTAGCCTAAACGACATAACGTGGGACGTTAAACTGAAAGATCTTATTTTCTTTTTTAAACTTAGAGCGACCATGAGAGAGAAGATAATGAAAAATAGTCGAATTTGAGATTTGAACGAATTTACATATTATGTAAGTGCCGTGAAAGGGACTTTTGATGACTCTTCGTCTGTTAGTTCGTCCCGATGTAAATACGTACAGTCGCTTAAATACCATGCTGTTCAACGTATGAAAACCAAATTTTAAACTTAAATGGTTCGAATTTTCTTCCTATTCAAAAATAATGGTAGGTTATTAATGTGTCGATGTGATCAAAATTGTCGATTTTCTCGGAAATGACTAACGATTTTGCTTATTTCATAAATCAATGATAAACAACCGTATAATATGGTATAAATCCTTTTCCTAGGAGACTCACAAAGCGTTTGATGTTTCTAGGTGATTTTTTCAAAAATGATTCAGGCGATTGTGTTCCTATTTTAAAAATAAATATTTTACTAATAACTCTATAATACAAAGTAGGTCTCTTGAAAATGTTACTAGTTTCGTTATAACTAATTTAATTCAACGTCTCCGAAATAACCTCAATAGTGACTAAATTTCTGTTTACTTTTGCAGCTCCTTTTAGTTCAGGATGCAGATCTTTGGATTGTTGAACCTAAAGTTTAACAGCGTTGGGTTCGATTCTGGTAATCCGTTTTCATAGGATAGTCAATTTATAGCCCCTAGTGGTTCGAATCTCATATATGCCTATTCGGGAAGGGATATATAACATGAGTAGATTCGATTCCTTAAAACGTCTCAAAAATCTCGGAAAAGATTGTTGGGTTAATAGCTCTTATCAGAATTGAACTAACTAATTCCAGAGTTCGTCCAGGGAAAGGAAAGAATCCGTATTGTTGTCATTAAGCTTTATCATCGTATTTCATCTTGGTATATCTTACCTGAAAACTCTTACGAAAACATCACTAAAATTGATCACTAGCAGTAACGCGAAATCATTACACAAAATCACATCGTTGTGGAGTAATCACTATTCATTTTTTTTTTTAATTAAACATTTATAATTTGACTTCATGTTTTTAATAATTATGTGCACATTTTCACTCAAAAAATAGCACCAAACAAACATGATAATTTTGGTAAACTTCGCTATTCATACTAACATAGCAACGTTCACAAAAGAAAGAAAGAAAACTTTATATTGTCCGTGTGTCCCCAATACGTGTGACGCGCGCGATGCAACCGACGCGAAAGCGAGTACACTTACATCGACGAAACTTTGCAGAGATTTAACAGTATTAAATTTCCATCTAGAAATATAACATTTTAATTCACATTTTTTAGATTAACTGACTAAATGTGCAGACTCTTGCGCATGCACTTTTTCTGTTACCTTTTTGCCATCTTGTCCTGAAGAAGCAGCAGGTCGCAGCAAACCTCTCACACAAATCTGACACACACCTGCTGAAGTCATAAGTGAGCGAATGGAACACAAATTAAACCTAACTTTCTTACAAGGCTGTCAATATTCTTTATTATAAATTAACGAGAAATGTTACAGTTTCGGAAGTATATCACTTCCTTCTTCAGACTACTATTCCAACTGAAATCATAGATAACGTAACATAATTTGTTATCTCTACCAATCAAGAATCATTTTTTCATTTTTCATTAAAATTCAAAATATATGCCCATTGTTGTGACAATTTTAAACTCTTAACAGAAATAATACATTGTTAATTAATCTTTATATTTCTTTTAACATATATTAACTAAATTAAATACTAATTAACTATCTAAATATTGAAATTTTCTACCTAATATTGAATACTAACTTTTCTACCTAAATATTGATTACTAATTAACTACATGAATATTGAAAAACATATAAATAAAATTTAACCCTATATTGTCCTTATATTCTACTTTTCTTCTTTCTTCCCTTTTCAAAATGTCCTCCCATTCTTCATTAATACTCAAACCCAAGGTCCGTCGACCCTACTGTTCCGCGCTTTTACAGGTCCCTTCATAACTCGCTTTTTCTGCGTAGTCACTTTCTCCAGCTGTAGTGTGATGTCACCGCGGTGAAGCAGGGACAAATATCGTATGCCAAGCCAATGCTCCGCCATAGCGATTTGCAAAGGAAAACAAATTTTAAAATGCGATAAAAATAGACTACATACAGATACAATACGTACTTTAGGATTGTGCAGCACTTGAAGAATAGCTTTGCATCCACTATCTTAAAAGCATCCTTCTTCCGAAGTTCCCGTGTTTTTCTATTCAAAAACCGAATTCTGAAGAACGTCCTAGCCTTGTCGAATAGTTTCAACATAGAAGTGTCTTTCTTAGGACATCAAATGGTCGGCCACCATTCAACTTGGAAAGAATTGCAACTATGTTTAATCCTAAGACTTCAACTTTCAATATGATTTCGAAGTTTAAGTTTTTACTCATAGTCTTATCGGAATCTTCATACATTGACTGTTTCCACACATCTATCAAGCCTCGAATCATTGCCACCTGGACATTTCTGTGTCATTCCAAAATTAAGTAAATCTGTTCGTCATAGGACACGCGCCCATTAACATTCATTTCATCAAATATAAGCACTGGAAATTTTTTCACACTCTTTAAGCAGCGCCCTTGCTCCGTCAAAATTTTCAAAACTGGTGTAAGAATACAACGATAAAATGGTTATTTTTGCATGCAATGTCGAAGTGTTGACACATTAGGTACGCGGATTAGAACATGTGACCGCAGATGATTGTATAATTTATCACTGTGGTGCGTTGTGTTAATGCACGAATAATATCTTAATCAGTCCATCTGTTTTTTCTTGCCATTTATTAGCATATTTATTTGGCCCTGTATAAAACTTTTTCGTAATATATCCACCACCGGTTATTAACCACTCGATTGAAACGATCACAATATTATAGAGGGTGTCTACTGGTCATGAAAGTCATGAAAGTCATGAAAAAGTCATATATTTTGCTTAGTGGTCATGAAAGCCATGAAAAAGTCCTTTATTTACCCAACTGGTCATGAAAATCTGAAATCTCAGAGTATATTTTTATACTTCATACTTTTATACCTCATACTGCATGTACTGAAACAGTTGTATCAGGTCAGTAATTGTGAGAATTTCCCCCACCAGTTAGTGCTGGCTAACTGGTACTTTACTATCTTCCTAGCTGCTCCCCATTTCATCTTCTAGTCTCTGTAATATAATAACAACTTTTTACTGTCCAACTTTGTGATCTGCTATTTCTTTACTTCTAAGAAATGTAAATTGTGTATTTTTGGGCCTTTAGACTTATGCAAATATTATTCGTTTGAGTTTGCAGATTTTAAATTTGATGATCTATTTTTTTAAAACGAATTTCTTTTATAATTTGTTTTGTCTTTGGGCAGTTCTCTGAGTGCTTAATTTCAGACAAATTTCTGCTAGATGGATAATTATACTCAGAATTAAAACTTCAAATACAGTATAGAGTGATTCACTGGTAAGAGCAGGCCCGTATTTAGTGCTATTCTGTGCTGAAGCACAAGGCGGCAGAATTTTAGATTCTTTCTTTAAGATTCACAATAAATGATATTTAAGACTAGCAACCCGCATAGTTCCGATGCACCACTGATGGTAGGGGTTTATTATTACTAATGGTAAATTTTTATCGCCATGGTCATGAAAATGTGAACAAAAAGGTCATGAAAAGTCATGAAAAAGTCATGAATTTACTTTCTGGTATTCCAGTAGACACCCTGTTATATTTTAGGACCGGTCTTTGAAATTAATTCTTTATTATATTTGCTTTCCAATTCTTTTAACTTCGTTTGTAAATATAGACTATTATTTTGGCTTTGTATTTGGTCTAGGAATTAATTCGTGCGGTTGGTACGCACACATTGAAGCTGTAGTACAAACACAAAATACATAAATACCTTAAGAAAAATATTGTCCATCGCTAGCCACCACTTTCGCCCATCTGTCAGGCAATGTACGGATTCCGTGGCGAAAGAAGTCCTCATCCTTGGAAGCGATCCAGTCAGAGACCCATGTTTCGATATCTTCTGAAGAAGTAAACCGCTGTCCAATCAAATCGTTGTTCATGCAATCGAACAAGTAGTAGTCCGAAGGAGCAACGTCTGGTGAATACGGCGGGTGGGGTAAAACTTCCCATCCGACATTTTCTAAATAGGTTTTGACCGGTTTTGCAACATGTGGGCGAGCGTTATCATGTTGAACAATAAGTTTATCATGTCTGTTCTCCCATTCTGGTCGTGTTCTGGCCAGAGCTTGCTTCAAACGCATTAATTGTCGTCGATAACGTTCTCCATTCATAGTTTCACCCGGTTGCAGCAGCTCATAGTACACCACACCTTTCATATCCCACCATATGCACAGTGAATATCTCGTTTTGGTTGTGATGGACCTGGTTCACCTGGTTTCACCCAGGCCTTTTTTCGTTTAGGGTTCTCGTAATGGATCCACTTCTCATCACCCGTAATAATTCGATGCAGAAACCCCTTTCTGCTTTGTCATTGAAGCAGCAATTCGCAAATGTTTTTTCGTCTTTCAACGTCTCTGTGTTTCAATTCATGTGGAACCCAATGTGACATCTTTTGAATCATTCCCATGGCTTTCAAGCGTTTGGAAACTGTTGTTTGATCAACGCCTAATGCTGCTGCAAGTTGTTCCTGCGTTTGACACGAATCCTGCTCGAGCAATGCTGTCAATTCTTCGTCTTGAAATTTTTTTGGCTGTCCAGCTCGCTCTTGGTCTGCCAAGCCGAAATCACCACTTCTAAACCGCGCAAACCACTTCTGACACGTTCGCTCAGCTAGAGCATGGTCACCATACACTTCCACCAAAATACGATGACTTTCAGTCGCACTTTTCTGCATGTTAAAGTAATGCAGCAGGACACCCCGCAAAAACACTTTATCAGGCACAAATTGCGCCATGTTCACTTAACTACAAACTGGTGTTGTTGACGCTTTAATCCACTGCCCTATACTACGAACGATACGCGATGACAGGGGTTTGCAACACATGTGTGGATACACGGAACTGTGGGACGCTCCGTTCGTTGCGCCATCTCTTGTCCACCCGCACGAATTAATTCCTAGACCAAATACATACTGACAGAGTTTAGTTTTTCGTTGGGCCGCGGTGGCTCAATGGTAGAGCGTTCACCCCTGGTGCATGCGTCCTTGGTTCGATCCCTGTGCGCCAAGTGAACTTTGTGGTGGACAAACACTGTGTGCGTGTTTTCCCGGGGTTCTCCTGTTTCCTCCCACTTTCTTTATTCCACTATTTCATTCATTTCTCATCATCACCGTATCCTTTAGACCAGCCCGCATAACCATGCGACGTAAAACTTACGGATTTAATTTTAGTTTCTCGTTCTCTTCACGTAAAAAGGAAAGCTATTCCTTTAGTTCATACTCCTCACTCTCCACAGAACAAACGGAACATAAAGAGTTATTTTTGTTCCGGTCATAATAGTTATTTTATCTGACTGTACCCAAATGCCTGATTTGTTTTTACTCTAAACACCTAGCTTTCGTGCACTTATTTCTTTCATTATTTACAGGAACATGGTTCCATATGACACTGATAAGTTCAGTGAAGGCACAACATCGTGTTTAAACTTATTCTTGAGTGGAATATTTAGAAACTCACGTTTTAAATCACGTTTATAAGCTTCGGGAATAAAATGATCGGAATAGACGCTGGCGTAGGTGTCTTTCCGACAACATTTCTCTTGCCAAACTTTCCACAGAGGATCCGAGGGAAATACCTGATAAATAACTTCGAAACCCTTAATATTTCTACTATGACTGCAACTAGTACTTATCGTACAATTCGACATGCTTATAAGCTAACACGAACACTACAGTAATTAATTTTTCTCAATACAAGAAAAAGAAGAATCATTCGCTTTCCTGCAAAAATCAAACTAACAAGCATGGGTGAATGAAAGGACCTTGGGCGAAAGCTGTTTCTGCTCCCGCGGTGACGTCACGATTTTACTACATCTTCGGTTTTCAAAGAAGGGTAATGACGCGACCTTAAAAGAGGGAAGGAGCAGTAGGGTCGACGGACCTTGACTCAAACCACTATTCAAGTTCATAGCTTTAACGTACACTTCTTTTATCTTCTTCGCTTCTTTCCACTTCCTAACCAGTTGTCTCCCTTCATATTCCAATATTTTCGCTCCTTCCCAGTTTACTTCGTGGCCTATTTCATCTACGTGCTTGTAAATGGCATTCGTGTCTCTCTTCAATCTTACATCATCTTTATGCTGTTTAAACGTTCTTGCATTCTCTTCATGGTTTCTCCTATATACACCTTATCACACATCCCACACGGTACTTCATATATCACTCCTTTCTTACATAATTCCGCTGACGTTCTCATCTTCTTTTTCTTGATGATATCTGTTATCTTCATTCCTCCTTGCCTGTACGTCTTAATACCTTCTCTTAAGAATTCTTCTTGTCTTCTCTGATATCACCCCTGCACTTTCAATACCATGCCATCTTTTCTTCTTGTCCTCTTCTTTCTCTTCTTTTTTCTTACTTTTCTTCCTTCTCTTCCTGCTCTTTTCCTTGTCCTTATCACTGTAACCATTGTCTTTCAATTGTTCCCATAGTCTTTCTATATCTTTCTTCTTTTCATCTTCCTTCGTATTTATCATTTTGATCTTCTCTTCCATATTCCTAATGAAATTAATTTTTGTTCCTTCATCGACATCACTTCTTTTATTGCAGTAAACTTTTGATGCACATTCTTTTTGAAACCACAATGTTATAAAATTTCCTTCCTTTGTTCTCTTTACTTTGATATCTAAGAAATTTATTACACCTTCTTTTTCTATTTCCTTCTCTAACATGATACCTTTTCTTTCATCATTCAATTCTCCAATAAATTTCTCCAATTGCCTTCTGGTTTCTTTCCATACTCCAAAACAATCATCCACATACCTACAGAACAATATTAATTTATCACCACCTTTTTCTATCACTGCTTTCTCCCATTCATAAATTACCAGATCTGCTATTACTGGGCTTATACATGATCCAATGCTCAATCCATCTTTCATTTTTACTATCCTATCAC
Organism: Thermobia domestica; assembly: GCF_964235325.1. Taxonomy (NCBI): domain Eukaryota; kingdom Metazoa; phylum Arthropoda; class Insecta; order Zygentoma; family Lepismatidae; genus Thermobia; species Thermobia domestica. The sequence goes on along the minus strand of NC_137460.1, from coordinate 180,983,633 downwards.
TTATCTTGCAGAAACTATTGTCCCACACAAACCTTAAAGCTTTTTTCATTTTCTCCTTATTCCAGTTTTCAATTTTTCTGTCCTTCATCATCTTGTCTACTACTCTTAGAACTTCTCTCTTGAGGCTGGGGAACATACTTTTAACGTCCACACTAAACATAACAGTCCTTTCTGTTCTGGTTCCTAAACCTTTTATCAATTCTTACACTTCTGCTGAATTAACTACCCTCTTGATATCCTGAATTCCTCTGAGAGCTTCTGCAATCTTTTTAATCTTTTTCTCCAATGCTTCCATGAAATTACTCCTACAGTCTAAAACCGGTCTCAGTTTTACTTCCTTCTTATGAATTTTAGGAAAACCTTTCATCTTTGGTATCCTTCCTTCTTCATCAATAAACTTTGATAATCCTTTCTTCTTACTTTCTTCTATCACCTGTCTTCTTATCATTTTCTTTTCTTCTTTCCCTGCTTCTGCTATTTCCTCATATGTACTGTCATTCAACTGCTTAAGCTTCTCTTCATACCAACCTTTCTCCATAACCACCTCCTTTATCCGCTTGTTCTACCACTATATCTTTCCTGTTTTTAGTTCTCTTTAAACCTTGTAATTCATTTTCATGTAATTCATTTCTTCTTTTTTGATACATTTTTCACTAATTTCACTATTTTTCTTCTTACTTCTTTCACCTTCTCTTTATCTTCTATCTCCTGTAAAGCTTCTTCTGCTCCATAAACCAATTCTTCTATGTCCGTTTTACATTTTACCACCTTAAACTTGTATCCTAGACTTAAAAATTCCTCTTCTTTCGTAATCTCAGAAAAAAAAGAGGGAATGGAAGTGAAAAGATTAAGAAAATTATTGTTTTGGCTTTTTTATTTCACTAGATAATGGTTGTTTGTCATATGAAATATTTTCTCGGTATTTTTCCTCTCTTCAGCTGACAGTTTACGACTCGGACGAGAGCTGTCATGAACATGACGTAGTCTACACCACTGCACAGCCACAAAACACCTCTTAATAAGGAAGTCGCAGGCTGGCTGGTTGAAAGAAAACAAAGCAGTCATTTTCCTTTCTTTTCTTTTCTTTTCTTTTTTTTCTTTGTGACTCAAAAAGAAAACAATGCATTGTGAGGGCGGCTCTAAGAGAACAGCCTAATAGTCTGTGCTCATAAAGTTCGTTTAGTTTTCTTCAAAATTACTATTTTTCTTTTTATTTACATTCATGTGCTCGTATACGAGTCCATTCTTCCTAAGGTAACTACTCATAACACACATATACAGTTTCTTTCTTCAATTTAAGCACTAACACTTCTTGCAAGACTATGCAGCTTCTAAAGCACTGAAAACTTCTGTTGACCACAATCTGAGCCAGTCAGAGAACAGTTACCTTGACATTTCATTATGTTCAACACTTCCTTTCTAATCGTTTTGACACCACAATACATAGTACCCTATGCATCTATTTACAATATGGTATGCCAACTTACTATTCTTGTACAAAGTTGTTCGAACAAACGATTTTTCACTATGGGCTTTGTCATTAAATCCTATTGAGGTTTGTTGTATTCCTAGTTCATCATGAAATACTTTCTCTCTAATGAAACACTGTTTGATTTGCATATGGTTTGTTCATTTGTGAGATTTAGGATTCTTGGGTAGTTTCACCGCTACACTATTGTCAGCTAAAATGACGGGCAAATAATTTAAGTGGGTGGTTTCCTGAAACAGTCTTTTCAGCCAAGTCACTTCTTCTGCTGCTTCTGTAGTTGCGGTCAGTCCAGCTTCAGTAGTTCAGATAGTAATCATGCTTTGTCTTTGGCATGTTCTTCCTGCATGGCATTTCCTGCACTAGCTAACGACACTTTCTGCATACATCACTAGCATTACTGTTGATCGTCCTATCTTTTGACAACTACTAAAATTCTCCTTTAAACTGTATACAATACCTAACTTAGTTGTTGCAGCTAGATACCTAAAGACTTTCCAGTCTTATCACGTCCTTTTCTGGAGGATTTTCCAAGATTCTAGATGGAATGCTGAGTACTCAGTGTCAGCTCTTGTTCCTAACATAGTTTACATTAAAGGTCCTACAGCTTGACGATAGGAGTAATTTGCAGCTTCTTTCTCTTCTGAGTACTTGTCTTTTGTAATAGAAGTTCCTACTAGTCAGCAGATTTTCAAAACTAAATCTCACAATCTTTCTCATGTAGGCTTGTTGGTCGATCTTAATACCACCATTACTTTTCTTCTCTATTTCTAAAGATGATATATATATATATATATATATATATATATATATACATACAGATGGTGATCAGAAAAATGGAAACACCTGTAGTTGGCAACACGTCAGATGTATAGGTTGGCAGTGGTGTCGTGGCGCCCACAGCGCTGGACCGCTGGTGGTGGTGTGTTAGGTCGGTCTCCATACTACGGCAGGCGCAGTGGAACAGCAGTGTCCAGTGCCTGCAGCAGACGGAGGTAGTGTAAAATGGGAGACCTCTCAGATTTTCAAAAAGGGCAAATTGTTGGTGCGCGGTTATGTGGAGTGAGTGCAACGGCAGTGGCTACTGTGTTAGGTGTGTCGCGTGGGACAGTGTCGAAGGTGATGACGGCCTACACAACACACGGGAAAACCACATCGGGGAAGCGGAACAGTGGGCGGAAGAAAATCATGAGTAACAGGTCACGCCGGGTATTAAAGCGCATTGTCACGCAGAACCGTCGTGCCACTGCGGAGCAAGTAACGGAGGAACTCAATCAGCACCTTCCCCACCCTGTTTCGACAATCACAGTCCGCCGCGAATTACATGACATTAACTTACGGAGTCATGTTGCACGGGCCAAACCGCTCATCAGGGACCATAACGCTTTCGCACGACGCAAATGGTGCCGCGACCATGCAGCTTGGACCGTTGAGGACTGGAAACGTGTGATATGGTCGGATGAGTCATCCTTCACCCTATTCCCAACCATGGGCCGTGTTTATGTATGATGAACACCCAAAGAAGCTTATGATCTGCAGTGTCTCCGCCTAACTGTGAAACATGGCGGCGGCTCGGTGATGCTGTGGGCCGCCATATCATGGTTTTACTTAGCGGACGAATCACTGCCAACGATTATGTTGCAATTTTAGGAGACCACTTGCATCCTATGGTCCGGATGTTGTTCCCGGACAATGACGCCATCTTCCAGGATGATAATGCACCCATTCACACAGCTGGCGTTATTGCAGCGTGGTTTGAGGAACATCGAGATGAAGGTCAACATCCCCTGGCACGCCCAATCCTCAGGTCCCAACATAATTGAACATCTGTGGTCCGTTCAACATTGGACACGACTCCGGCGACGATTTCCACCTCCATCCTCTCTCACAGAACTGGCCGATGCCCTGCACGAGGAATGATGTAAAATTCCACTTGCTACCATTCACGATCTCTATGCCTCCATCTCACGTCGCATCAAGGCTGTTCTGAAGGCGAAAGCTGACCCGACACCATATTAATCTGGTAAGTTGCAATTTCGTTCAGGTGTTTCCATTTTTCTGATCACCATCTGTATATATATATTAGAAAAAGTACTCTTAAACTCTCTCCAGAGTTCTAAGAATTCTTTAACTTGCTATTTGATTGATCCCGGTACAAGTTCGTCAGTAACATACAAGGTATTTAGAATCTAATGCACTTTCACTGATGAAAGGGCACTGGTCTGCTTCACGCTTCTTGAATCCTCTTCCTCGAAGAAATTCGCGAAACTTGTTCTTCCGACATACGGGTGCTTGTTTCAGACCATATAAGCTTTTTTTCACTTTACATATTTGATCTGACTTTCTAGTTGGTTGACATAATTTCTTCTGCGACCTCTCCATACAAAAATGCTTTAGATACGTCAGATTGTATTTGCTTCGTCTTTTCACTTATAGCAACGCTTAAAACTGATAGGATCGTTCGCACCTTCGCAACTGGATTGAGTGTTTGATTGTAGTGAATATCTTCTCTGATTGAAGCCTTTCAATACCAGTCTGGCCTTAAAAACTTTTCAACACTTCCATCCGGATTTGATTTCACGTTGTAGACCCAGTTGCAAGGGATAATGTTCCTTTTTTATGGGAACTCACTAATTTCCAGGTTTAGTTTTCTTTTGTAGATTTAATTTCGCTTTCCGCAGCTTCTTGCTATTCTTTACATTCTTCACTTTCCAAAGCTTTTTCATAAGTAGTAGGATATTCAATATCACTCAAATTACTCAGCTAATATGATGTAATTCTGAAATCTCATAGAAATCTTCAGATTTGAACAATCTTTGAAATGTCCCACGAATATATCCTTTAGGCTGAGAGACGATGATTAAAGCAAGTGAATGATGATGGAATAATTGGTGGAATGATAAAATGGGAGGAAACGGTAGTACCCCGTGAAAACCCATGGACACGATGTTGTCCACCACAAAATTACTTGGCCGGGGATCCCAGCCCCCGCCAAGTGAACTCATCATCACCGTCTCCTTTAGCCTAACCGGCATAAGCGTGAGACGTAAAACTCAAAGATTTAATTTTTACTTGGGCAGGGATCGAACGAAGGTTCCCTCCTACGCATTAGAGGTAAACGCTCTATCACTGAGGTACCGTGCCCCTCTATGAGCAGTCTCGTAATGTATTCTTTTAAATGCTTTCAACTTTTTAACTTCCTTTGAAGGAGCATGGTTTCGATCTATTACTTTCCTTAGTTTGGAGTTTGTCATCAGAAAGTTCTCTTTCCTCATGAAGTTGTTGTTCTTGTAGGTCTCTAAAAGAGGTTGTAGCTGGTTCTTCAGTAAATTATCTTGAAATTTCTTGGAAATACACGTGTATGGAGAAAGAAGCTTTCCTTTCTTTTTTTATCCAAATACGGTAACTTTCATTGTTGTTATAACCAATCAGATATCCTTTATTCGCTTTTGTGTTTATCTTTTTCCTCTTTTGATCTGGTAAATGAACATAGCAGGTTGATCCTGTCACTCTCAGATATTTTGTTCTTGACTTCTTTCCTGTCCATATTTCTAAGGGTGACTTTCCTTTCACTGAAGATGTGCCTATTGTACTCAAGAAAGATGTAAATTGCTGTGGAGACTAGCTCTTCCAAAACAGCTGAAGGAAATTCGATTCTGGGTTTGAGTACTTGAAGGTTCTTGCCAGCGCAGTTACCGTTCGCATTTCTCGTTCACAACTTCCATTTTGTTGAGGTGTGTGAGAGCTTTGATCCCTTACGAATTTCCATTTTCCTTTAACGTTGACAGTATTCTTAGTTGTCGTATCGATCACTACTGTCACTGAAAAATCCTTGATCCTATGACCTTGTGTCTTCGGTAAGCTAGCATTTCCTTCAGCCCTTTTTCGACGTTTGATTTCTGTTTAAGAAGTCGTCATACCTAAACGTTGAGTAGTCATCCTTGAAGATTACCAGGTACCGTTTCTTCTGGAATGATTCTTGAAATGGACCACACATCTGCCGAAATGAAGTCTCCTACTTTCAATACTAGTTGTCGTGCACCAAATGGTAGCCTACGAGCTTTACCGTACACGCAGGATTCTCAATTGTTCAAACTCACTATAATTCCAAATTCTTTCTTCATTAATTCTTGAACTTGTTAACTTGTCTTGATGTCCCCATCTTGCGTGATACAGTAGCTCCTAGTCTGACATCGTGACGTTAACCTCTACGGCATTCTTCGTAAACTCTGGTTTGAAGTCTTCCTTGAACAAAGAACCTCCTATTTCTCTGATTTCATGTACTATCACTTCATTGTTTCCCTTAAGAGAATACTTTGATGAGGTGGTATTGATTTCATTCCTCAGATTCCTGTTCAGAGCTGCAAGTAACTGAGGTGGTATTGATTTCATTCCTCAGATTCCTGTTCAGAGCTGCAAGTAACAGAAAATAAACTTCTTATCTTGGGAACTAATCAGATGTCCTGAAGAATTATCATCTTCTCTTTTCGTTTGATGTTTGATACAATCTGTACATTTCCTTTTCCTAATGCAAGCAGTTTCTCCTCCTCCAGCTTTCACTTGACATGGGTGTTCAAAAGCTTGAAATTCTTCAAGCAAATCTGAAGAGTTAGTAACATGTTTAGTAGCTCCGTTATCTGTTTGCCAAGTACAAGAGTCCATTCCTTCTTTATCTTGATCATCTGTAGTGGCACTAAGTAGCATTAATCCTGCACTTGAGTGTTGTAAAATAGCTTCTTTCGTGAATGGTTTGCGATCTGCAATACCCTTCTTACAGGACCTAACCCAATGACCTTTTTTCGTGCAGTAATCAGAGATGTTATCCTTCTTTATCATCTTCTTGCTCTTTTCATGTATTTCTTCTGTTGTAATGACCTGATAATTAATGCTTCTCGCGAAAAACTGTATGCTTTCTTCTGGACAGAGCTACGCACGAACATACACATTGCACAGTTACACAGTTAAGTCGTCAAATGTTCAATTTTCATCTTATAATAGTAATATCGAACTTAATTTGAATGTTCCGAACTCACAAGGAAGAATTTGCACCAATCTTACATACAAGCAACAAAACTAGTAACTCACTCTTTTGATTTCTGAAAACCCATTGACCCACAACTTAACTCATAAGGTTTCTAACTTTGCGGTATGTGAGGAAACCTCATCATTCGATTTCCAAATAAATGCAAAAAGATTCATGAAGATTCTAAACAGTTGATCTTTCCAGTTAGGTTCAAACAGTGATCCTACATACTCTCAGCAATTTTATCATGCGTTATCTTTGGATATACTTCGTCTGTAACATAAGAGTTACCAGTGTCTTCGCAAAACTGTTCGCCTTCCGGCATAGATCACACTTTACATTGTATGCTTTCTTTTGTAATTCAGAAGCACTTTCTTCCAGGGCTTCAGGCTTCTTTAAGTTTCCATCTCTAACATCTAAAGTTTCTTCTTGATAGTCCAGCATGTCACGTAATCTTCTTTTCCAAAGTGACCCATCCGCCTCGTTTCTCAGAGGTTTGATACGCTGTATAAGCTCCATTTTAAATTGATGAGTCTTAGCACTTCACTTTTAATATAAGTAGTTCTCTCCCCCACCTCTCTCTCTCTCTCTCTCTCTTTTTTTTTCTTTCTTTCTTTCTCGCTCTCTCTCTCTCTCTCCCTCTCTCTCTCTCCCACACACACTCACATTATATATATATCTTCAGTGCAGGATCCACGGCTAAAGATGTAATTGAAATACACATAAGGCATAACTTGTCAGCCACATGCTGCCAAACCGACCTTGTTGAAACTTTTTTTTTGTGCCAGAATGCTCCTACTTATATGGACATGTTTGTCATTACATTTTGTTGATGATGGTAGAAACATCTATAGTTTATACGAAATAGTTTCCAAGATATCCCGTGCGGTCTTGCACTATATTTGTTGGATCCTGGAATCAACAGCGCCTGCAGAGTAAGAAAGATTCCAGTACCAACATCTATGAAACTTCATACTCTATGAAAAAGACAGAAAGGGATGATTTGGGGGGAGGAGATAACAATTATCTTAGCTCAATCAGTGTTGCCAGGTTGATACATTTGCTTCCAATTTTGTGCAAACGTCTGAATGAATTGGAAATGTATGAGGAACTTCTTTTGTGTGTAAATTTTTAAAGAAATTTTCTAAATCATTCGTTTATGTTAAATGTCTTTTTAACATCTGCACATTTTTGGGTTTATACGTTCACATTACTCAATAGCAGAGACTCAACCTAACTCCCTCGCTTCCTGTTGACCCATTATATAATTCTCGGAATTACTGCATATATCTTTTCTAAAACAAAGCTGAGGACAAAAATAAATAAATAAATAAAAAAATAAAAGTAAAAGGAAAAAGTTGAAATATTGCATAGAGAGGAAACTTCCTCCGTTGGTTGGCATCTTTGGTTCAAGTGCATCTGACAATATTCCGGGAAATTCCCGACACCCCAAAGCGCGAACTTGATTGCTAGTAGTGTGCTATGAAGATTTGTGTTCTAAGTTTTTCAGTGTAGTTGGAATAGTGTCGAAAAATCTAAAGAAGCCTGGTGAAATTGCAGTAGATAAGTTTAAAATATTTACTAATGTGTTGATTATGCCAACTCATGGGTCAAGGTTCGGCACTTGGATCTAGACTAAAGCTGGAATGATTGGAACGAAACTTGCATTATCTAAAGCAATTCGGCGTAGAATTTATATATATATATAAATAAAAGGGGGACAGGCGCATGCATAGCTTTCAAAAATTGGCCGAATGAGATAAAACTTGCAAAATGTAATTTGTTTCATGTTTCTGAAAACAAATAATTTTTAATTTTTCTTTTAATTTTAATTTTTAAGTAGAGAAAGGAAACATTTGTAAAATACTCAAATTTCCCTTTGCTTAATTGCAGAGTATCGAATGTGAGTATTTGCGTAAGTTAGAGGTCTGAAATTCTATATATAGACTTAAAACAAGGCCACGGAGGTCAAAGACCATATTATGTTTTCATCATATATATATATATATATATATATATATATATATATATATATATATATGGTGCCTTCCATTTCAATTCAGGCAGAGCATGTACCATCACCATCTCAGATATTGTTGAAACTTTTTTTATAGCAACTAGACATGTTTTTAAGAGACCCATATTTTTTTGTTTTGTCGAAAAAAATTTTCCCGCCAAGTAATGGGCCATCAAACCGGGGAGTACAATTTATGAATTGTAGAAGACATGGAAAATGATCAATTTCGGAGCCTCATCATTCGGCTATGGAGACAGGTAGAGTTATAATTCTTGTTGTGGTATGTACATAGGGATATAAATAAACTATATTTTATTATAGTTTGGTTTGCACATGCGTATCTTTTTGTACATAAATTAACAAATGAGCGTCAATTTATCTGAAAAGTCGAAGTTTGCGAATTTTTTTCGAGCACTTCCGGTTCGAATTTTAAAATTCTGTTTTCACGGTTGGTAAGACCTAGTTACCCGCTTTCCGAAAAAAATTTTGTATCGCTTCTGTGGTCAACCGTTTTGTCGCAAAAAATTCGAGAAATTGTAAAATTTTCAAAAATCGCCATTTTTGGGCGCCATTTTCTCGAAAACACCATTTTTTAAAATTCTGAAATTTTGTCAGATGGTTCAACTTTACCTGAATAATAAACACACCAAATACCATTCTCGACCAATGCTTCATGGATTAACTGCAGCCTTTTAAAGTTATCGAAGTTTCGCTAATTTTGATGTCACAGTTAGCAACACTGGGAACAATAAAAGTGCAATGATTTGATGATGTTTGTGATTCATATTCATTAAATGAAGAATAAAAGGTTTTCTTGGCTGGTTTTTTATTATTTTGAACAAAGAGGCTCTTTGAAATAGTAAAATGAGCCCCCCCCCCTACTCCGTTTTCTTAAACTGAAGTAATCTGAGGTGGAAATTACAATTACGAAACACACAAATTTTAAGTTTACTTGAAATGGCCATCCAATGAATTCTGGTGATCTATAAAAGGCTTAAACTATTACCTCAGTATGATTTGGAATGCTCCAGACAAAGTCTCAATTAAGTGCGATGTCATTACAGTGATCGAAAAATGACAAAAAGTTAAAAAAGAATCGAAACATTTTCTTACGCGTTCCAAAGAAATTTACTGAATTTTTAAACAGAACAATCCCAGCATAAAAATGGGTCACTCGGAATTTTATAGTATTCGACTAAAGTGTGTCGGTCCGCAACCTGAGAGGGAAGTGTGTGTGTGTGTGTGTGTATTGTGCAAAATTTAAGTTAGCTGCTACTGCGTTGCTACAAATCAAAGGTGCAACCTGTATTGAAGCTGTCATGAGTGACCTATTTCCTTTAGTAGTATGATCCGTAGAAAATGACAGCTGTCTTCTTCAAGAATGTGGAGAATGTCCTGGAGTGGAAGAAATAAGTGTGGTGTCTTTAATTATTGATCCTGATGAAAATGAAAGTGGTTACGTATGCCATATGGGAGAATAATGATCTCGTTAAAAAAAAACTGTGCCGCTTTCTGTTTTCGTATCGTACATTGCCGGTTTAACTGTAAGAATTGTAATTAATGACTACATCAAGAAAATCCAAAGAGAATCAATTGCTACCGAAAACCACCGTATAAAATTTCAAGATACAAATTCTATTTTACTTCATGTGGACTTCGTTGAAAACTGGACTGTTATTCTGCAAAGTGAAATTCAGAGTTATCACCGAAATATGAAACAATTGACAGTTTTGTTGTAATAAACGTCGATAAAACACACGATTCGGCTCATGTACTCATAGTCATAGACAAAATTCTAAACATACTCGAAGAAAAGCGAAAATATATTTTATAGAAAAAGGTTTGAATACGTGAAAATAGGTGTCTACAATTTCCCAAACCGTGTCAGTGATTTCTGATGGTGCTGCATCCCACTTTAAAAATCGCTTTCAGATGTTCGAGATGCAGACAGGTCCGATAAAGCATTGTTTTTGCAGTGAAACCGGCCATGCAAGGGTCTCTGCGACGGTAGTGGGGAAGAAGGGGGGGGACAAACAATGTGGCAACGCGCCATAGCCTTAGGCTAAAACAGATACACAGTATTAAAACGGCAGTAGAAAAAAATGAAATTAAATCTTTAAGTTTTACGTTCCACGCTTATGCCGGTTAGGCTAAAGGAGACGGTGATTATGAGAAATGAATGAAATGGTAAAATTGCAGAACGTTACGAGCTGGGATTGAACCAGGGACCCCAAGCACCGGAAGTGAACGCTCTACCACTGAGCCACCGCGTCTCCACTAAAACCGCAGGAGAATTCGTGAGTATAGTGCAAGTACAAACTCCGGGTATTACTCTCGTTTTGTTACCTGGAACTGAATTCGACGACTTCCGGAAGAAAAAAGGGAAAGTATGCGACCAGTAACTGGTATTCAATGAAGTTATCTTTGGCTTTCGGAAAATTGCGAAGTTTTTATGGCAGTAACGGGTCACCATGAACTATCTTCATACTTCCCCCAAAATCGAAATTTTGCAATTCAAAGTGTAGATTTAAGAAATCTGCAAAAAGGAACTTTTGTTATATACATATATGTATGATAACCAGTGGTGCGTAGCAGAAATATTATGAATAAATTATGAATTACGTGAAGTGCTGTTTATGCTTCCACATGAACCTTCAGCAGGGTACAGGTTTCCAGAAGAGCATAAGAGAAGTGAAAATAAGTGTTTTGTGACTATCGACAATGTGCTACGCAGGGGCGTATCCAGGACAGACTTCTGGGGGTGGGATTGTAATACTGCTACTTAGAGCTACTTTTAAGAGCTCCAAACTCTGGGATGGGTTTTATTTATATATAAATAAGAAAGTTTCTTCTCCTGGGGGGAGGCGGCAATCGTCCCCCTAGATCCACTCCTGGATGAGTTATGAGTGAACCAACATCTATCGGAGCATCTGCACGGTTACATGCTATTAGCAAAGAAGACAACCACCAAGCAATAGATTGGTCCATGTAAAAAAAAAAAAAAAAAAAAAAAAAAAAAAAAAAAAAAAAAAAAAAAAAGTGAAATTTTGTTTTCTAAGACCATTTTAAGTAAGTGAACTTGAAATTTGTGTGTTTCGTAATCGTAATTTCCACCTCAGATTACTTCAGTTTAAGAAAACGGAGGAGTAGAGGGAGGCTCATTTTACTATTTCAGAGAGCCAGGGGATATAGTTTATTTATATCCCTATCAAAATAATAAAAAAAAAACCAGCCAAGAAAACCATTTATTCTTCATTTAATGATTGTGAACCACAAACATCATCAAATCATTGCACTTTCATTGTTCTCAGTGTTGCTAACTGTGACATCAAAATTAGCGAAACTTCACTAACTTTAAAAGGCTGCAGTTAATCCATGAAGCATTGGTCGAGAATGATATTTGGTGTGTTTATTATTCAGGTAAAGTTGAACCATCTGACAAAATTTCAGAATTTTAAAAAATGGTGTTTTCGAGAAAATGGCGCCCAAAAATGGCGATTTTTGAAAATTTTACAATTTCTCGAATTTTTTGCGACAAAACGGTTGACCACAGAAGCGATACAAAATTTTTTTCGGAAAGCGGGTAACTAGGTCTTACCAACCGTAAAAACAGAATTTTAAAATTCGAACCGGAAGTGCTTGAAAAAAATTCGCAAACTTCGAGTTTTCAGATAAATTGACGTTCATTTGTTAATTTATGTACAAAAAGATACGCATGCGCAAACCAAACTATAATAAAATATAGTTTATTTATATCCCTATGTACATACCACAACAAGAATTATAACTCTACCTGTCTCCATAGCCGAATGGTGAGGCTCCGAAATTGACCATTTTCCATGTCTTCTACAATTCATAAATTGTACTCCCCGTCTTTGATGGCCCATTACTTGGCGGGAAAATTTTTTTCGACAAAACAAAAAAATATGGGTCTCTTAAAAACATGTCTAGTTGCTATAAAAAAAGTTTCAACAATATCTGAGATGGTGATGGTACAATTTTATATTTTTTTGCCTGAGTTGAAATGGAAGGCACCATATATATATATATGTGTGTGTGTGTGTGTGTGTGTGTGTAATATACATACATAGGGTGTCCATAATCTTGTGGGTCAAATTTTACAGGTGATAGAGGGGTCCAATATACGCATTTTGGGATGGGAAACCGAAGGTTCAAAACGGCTAGTTCAAGCACCACTCCATCTTGAAGTTGCAGCAATCTGGGGAAACAAGTACGACGTTTCAATAACAAATGTGTTTATCAAGTCAATGTAACCTGCTTTATTGTGCATAACACTACATCTGAGTATGTAAGGTTTAGCACAAACTATTTCTGCACTGTACGTACCAAAAATTCACAGTAACTGTACAAATTGACGACCACCAACCTCGACGCACGTAACACAACGTCTAAGGAAACTTTGTCTCACTCGCTCAAATATTTCCAGCGCCTCCTGCACAATCAAGCAGCCAGCTAGAGCTCTTGCAAACAAGTCCTCCTCGGATTCTATTAGCGATTCATACACCAAGGACTTGATGTGTCCTCAAAGGAAAAAGTCGAGAGGATTGAGATTCTGGGAGTTCGCTGGCCACCGGGTAGGATTTCCTATTTCAATCCAGCGCTTAGGAAAGGTTGTATCCGAATAATGGCGAACATCCACATCAAGGTAGGCAGGTGCGCTGTCATGTGTCACCCACATTCTCGCGCGGACATCTAGAAGTACAGTCTCCAATAGTTCGGGCAGTACATCACAAAGGATGATAGGTCCATGGTGTATGAACCACCAGTAGAATCCGAGGAGAACTTGCTTGTAAGCGTTCTAGCTGCCTGCTTGATTGTGCAAGAGAAACTGGGGATATTTCAGCGAGTGAGGCAAAATTCCCTTAGGCGTTGTACTACGTGCGTCGAGATTGGTGGTCGTCACTTTGTACAGTTACTGAGAGTTTTTAGTACGTACAATGCAGCAGTAGTTTGTTTGTACTAAACCTTATACCCAGATGTAGTGTTATGCACATTAAACCAGATTACATCGACTTGATAAACACATTTGTTACTGAAACGTCGTACTTGTTTCCACAGATTGCTAGATTGCTACAGCTTCAAGATGGCGTGGCGCTTGAGCTAGCCGTTTTCGACCTTTAGTTTCCTATCTCAGAATGCGTATATTGGACCTTTCTATCACCTGTATAAATTTGACCCAAAAGGTTATGGACACCCTATATATATATATAGGGTGTAACATAAATGCATGACCAAAAGTGACGAGGTGATTGCAAACATCCAAATGAGTAAAAATGTTCCTATAAACATGAGTCCGATGCCGCTTCGTTTCCGAAATACAGGGTGTTCAAATGTCGAGTCCCTCCAATGGCTCACTATGGTAAAGCGAATGGAAATGTCCAATATTACAAGAATAATACAATCAAGTGAATCATGCCTGTGCAAATACATTTACACTAACATAGAGAATGAAACAAATCAACATTTGAGGTTATTGGCTTGTCAGTGTTGCCAACCTGATAAAAAGTGTTATGTTTTCAAATAGCACTAGATATCCACACGTTTCTAAACAACGTCATGAAAACGTTCCTAAACATGGGGCAGATTCCAATTCGTTTTCGAAAGACAAAACGTCTAAGTGTGAAGTGAATTAACGGCGCATAATGGCAAACAACGGCTCATAGATCACAACTCCTGCATGAAAGTGTTATTGCGTCGTTATAAATGAATGCACATGAGAATAACTTACGTAAAAGAAACAAAGTAATGTTATTGGGTAACAATGTTGCCCACTTCGTATGGACGTCTTGTGCTATTTGAAAACATAACACTTTGTACCTGGTTGGAAACATTGACAACCAAATAACCTCAAATGTTGATTAGTTTTATTCTCTATGTTAGTATAAATGTATTTACACAAGTATAATTCCACTTAATTGTATTATTCCTGTAATATTGAACATTTCCATTCACTTTTCCGTACTGAACCCTTGGATGGACTCAACATTTGAACACCCTGCACCTCGGAAACGAAGCGGTATCGGAACATGTTTATAGGAACATTCTTACTTATTTGGATGTGAGCAATCACCTCGTCACTTTTGGCCATGCATTTATGTTACACCCTGTATATAGCATCACCCTCACACAGCACGGGCGTGAGTTTTAGGATACCCGATATATGTATATACTGTATGTATGTGCATACAATATGCATACGCGTGTATACATATACATATATGAGTGCAGCCAGTGCACTAGCTACATTACCCAATAGCCCCCATAGGATATGATGGGCAGTATTTACTAGTCTTTATTAAGGATCTGTTCGAAAGTACGAAGTTAAAACTACTTTCATATCGTTTAAAAAAAGAGTATATAAAAAAATCGAACTAGACATTAACTACATTTATTCAATTGGATCAGCGATATCTTAAGAGAAAAAGAAAAGAAAGGAAGATGATAAAGAAAATGATGTAGCCCTTTGAAGATCAAATTTATTTTTATATTTACCTTAAAACATTTGTTGGCGTCTCTTTTGTTTATATTTCTTATTTATATGCCAGGAATTCAGTGTAAGGCTTTATTATTATTATTATTATTATACATATCTTGTAAACGTATGTTTACATAAAATCGAAATACTTTCAGTGTGACATACTGAGATAAGCAAGAAAGTTAGTTCCAAAACGCTTTGTTTCTGTTACTTTCATATGTGTGTAAGTAAATCTCGAAAACGGCATGAGGTGCAATGTATGGTAGAGAAACTCGTACCTTGTTTATCTGAAGCTGCAAAATTCTTAAAGAGCTGTTTTTACCTTGCGTTTTAATCTACATTCAAGGGGAAGTAGTTGCACTTATAAGTTTCTAGTTGGCGAGCGTTGACAGTAGTTTAATGAAATAGTGATAAAGATGTAATCACCACTCAACGTATCACATGGAGAAGAAAAACATTGTCATGTACACACGTATATTTGTTTTGTTTGAAAAAGAAAGAAGGAAATCTTTGACAACAGCTAAGGTTTAGTTATTGTCGTACAAGTTTCTTCAAGAAACATGGGTTAGTTTGGAAATGAGAGAACAAAGTACAACTGGAATTTCAAAGAATCAACTGAAGGTATTTCAAGATCTTTGCTGGATTTTCTGAGTTGGTCGTCACATTTTTTCCTTCTATTAAATTTCTTGTCTTCTGTTCTAAGTGGCATTATGTACATCTTACATGCATTTTCGTGAAGGCTTTAAATATAACCCCGAGTTTAGTAATAACTAATAATAAAATGTTTGCTTATGTTTCCTAACTAGGTGTTTTTTATTTGGCATATTTTGTTGTATTTTTTGGTTTTGTCGCAATACTTACTACTCTACTTAGGTTTCATGGTGTGCGTATTTTCATTTTTTAAAATTTATTTATTTTACAATTAATTGCATCAAATATTGAGCAATGTCCACATAGATGAATATAATAATGCTTAGACAATAACAACTTTGTAGTATTAATACGTAATATCGTTCTTATAATTCGAAAGCTAATTGATCATAAATCGTTTAGAAGAAAAATTAAAGTATGTCTTTGCTTTCTTGTTCCAACTCCATTATGATAATTCATAAAAAATAATAATAATTGTATTCCAAAAAGTAAAGCTAGGTTGCCACTTTACAAGAATCGTTTAGCTGTCATTAAAAAATCTTGCAACCCGATCTTTCTATTTACTGTTTACAACTTTCTAAAAGCAAGAAAGATATCTCTACCCATGCAGCACTGAAGTCTAGTAGGCAAATAGTGAACCTCCTTATTAAAAACGTGTGTTTTGGCGCGCTTCCCCTCCCCGTCCAAAAGAATCCGTTGTTTCGGAAGCGGCGAAACTGGTTTTCTCTTTATGTAAGCCTAAGGGCGATAGCAGGTAGCAAGCAAGACGACCCAGGAAGTTGTACATGGTTTGACTCCTTGCAAGATGAAAAAATGTTGTATGTCCCTTTCAAGACCATGTTTACATGGAGAAATATTCTAGAGTTGCAAGATTTCTTTTATGACAGCTACAAGATTCTTGTAAAGTGGCAACCTGGCTTAAGTGGTACAAAGAGAGCAAATTAAGTTGAGCAATCCCTGAGGAATGTAGAAAACCTAATGCTGAAGATAAATTAGCGTCATCGCAATTTAGACTGAACTTGATTCAATGTTCGTGTAGAATTTCACATTAAACATTTAGTTATAGTTTACATTTTGATCTAAATTAATATATTTGTTCAATTATAGACTTACGTACGTAAATTGCTAATGTTTGTATGTTTTTTGTTTAAGATGCTTTCAACTAAATGTCCGAAAATAACTAATTTTTGTTTGTTATTTTAGGTATGTTTCGCCGTCACCACCTCAACCTCCTCCAAGAAGATTGTCTGAAAGTAGTTCTGTACCAGGGTCCCCTCAGCACAGACGTGTTGATCACTTCAGAACGACAAGATTTCATTATACACCAGAACCTCAAAGAAGAGTATTTCCAGATCTCTGATAAATTTTCTGACTTTCTCATCACAAGATTTTTCTTGCATTATATTTCTTTCCTTGTCTTCTAAGTTAATATTGCTTTCCCCTCAGTTAATATGTATATTTATGTACTTTTTCTATTTTATTCCATAAAATACCTTTTATTAATTATTATCACTTAGCTGTTTCACTTAAAATATAATAAGGACAATAGAAATAAGCAGGTAGCCCCTGTTTTCTTGTTGCTGTTGTACCCTCCTATTTCTGAATTTTTTGTTGATTATATCTTGATTGGTATTACTATTTTAATGAAAGTACAACTAACTTAATAAATTTTGTACAAAATTTAAACATAATGAATACACTACATATGTACAATATTGAAAACGTAATGACGACTATTAATTCCGATTTTAGATTTATTTATTTATTTTAATTTCAACACGAAACTTAGTGAATAATAAAATTTAAAATTAAGAAGCATTTCCGTGATATTTGTTATAAGTTACTTCATATATAAATGAGTCGTGAAAGTACCGATAAGAGAAAGTACTTTTCTTATTTGAGTTCGAAGTTCTTAGAACCTTAATGTGTAGAAAGTAGTAGTATTACATGTAAACCATTGACACGATTTCCTACAGCAATGTTACTAGCATATTTCTTTTCGTAGCTACTACTGAAAAACACATTATTACTCGTAAGTTGTTAAGTGGAGTGGGAGACCCCGGGATTCCCGGAGGGAGCTCATGTGGTTCGGATTTCACGTTAATCAGTAGGTCCACGTCTCATATAGCCTCGCTGCTGAACGGGACGTTAAACCCAAAATCAACTCAACTCAACTCATAAGTTGTTAAGAAAAACGATTAACAACGTCGACTTTCATGTGCATGATTTCTGAATTGATTACAAGTAGGTACCTTATGTTGCTGATGTACAGGTGGTAATAATAAGGCATAAGACTTCTTTTTGTGAGAATTATTGAATGTGTTTCATTTAATATGATGTATTTACATTGTTATGATCGTCCTTGTTTTATTTTAACGCGTTTCTTTAAGATCGCCGACGTAAACAATGACTTGAGCTATTTTTGTTAAGTATTTTTCTTTTAAACAATGTTCTCGTTTTCCTCCGTAATGAATTCTCTGTATCAGTGCGTTTCTTTCTTTGTATGAGCTATTAATATGATTTCTCATCTGTACTTATGAGGGATACGGTGGCTCAGTGGTAGAGCGTTTACCTCTGGTTCGATCCCTGACCAAGTAAGTTTGTGATGGACAACATCGTGTGCGTAGGTTTTTTCGGGTACTCCCGTTTTCTCCCACATTCTCATTCCACCAGTTCTTCGTTCATCAATCACTTGGCTAAATCATCTCTCTCCTTTAGCTTAATAGGCATAATCGTGTTAAACTGAAAATTTTCCTTTCATCTGTAATATTTTTGCTGTGATTGACCTTTTTTATCTTCTGTAAATCTTCATTCACTTTCATAGTGTTCTGTTGGATCTACTACTTATTGCACTCTGTGATGATTCATTTATATCATTATATTGTATTTTAGAAATTTAAGGTTGTTTTGTAACTAAGTGAACACGATAATACAGAACCTGTAGAAATGTCCGTTTGATGATACAATAATCAAAATATTCCACAAGACTACTGTTTTCTTTGTGAAGCTTAAGAATAAGAATTAAGGAACACACAAGAAATTTGGTGGGCAAGAGAAACTGTAATTTCAGGGTTGTCTGATCATATGTATGTCACTAAGCAGAATATTAAGGATGTGAAAAGTATTGCATAATACTTCATCCTATACGGCATGAAGCGTTTTTGAATCTTGTTAAGCAGAATATTAAGGATGTGAAAAGTATTGCATAATACTTCATCCTATACGGCATGAAGCGTTTTTGAATCTTGTTTCACTGGAACTAAGAATCCAGCATTAAATTTGAATAAATTTAGTTTTGATAAAGAATAATATGCCATATAAAAAATTATATTGAAAAATTTGGACATTCATAATAATAAATTCTCTTTATATGTCTTCATTTAATTAATGGAACTTCATTTTAACAAAAATTCGTTACTTCCAATAAATCCTCCCGTGGGAAAGATAAATGTTCTCCAAACTTATCAGAACAACAAGCTTGTTCCGTCTTCAGTGGTAAGGCAACAAGAATAAAAATGGATGAGAGAAATATATGGAAAAAGGAATACATACCACCAAATAAATATGTTTTCTGTTCCCGTTTCTGTAGAAGACTAAGGTGACGGAGGGAAGACCTGCATTTTAGAGTTATGTAAACTAAATCTGTGGAAAAAGAGAAGTCCAGAAATCGAAATTAATCGTTCTTAGTTGTAATTTTAAGAAATAAGTGAATGGATAAAAATATAACAACAAATCACTGATATATAATTACCACAGATTTTATTGTGTGAATGTCAAGTTACACAGTTGGCAGAACAAAGCTAGCTCACTCACTAATACGATAATACTCGTGCAAGTTTTAATACCGAGTTCCGTAAGTTTACAATGATATTGGTAAACATATTTATTACCTGAGTTTATTTTTTTATTTATTTTTTTAACGCCTTCCTGGTCGTGAGAATGTTTGCTCACCGTGAACATGGTCCCGGGTTCGATTTTCAGTGTGGGTACTTGCTTTGGATACAAATTCGAGTAATAGTTCGGATCTCACTTTAGACTTAAAGGTCCCATCTCATATAGCCTCGGTGCTGAATAGAACCGTTAAATTCCAGTCAATTCTTCTTAGTGTTTTTCTTGTTTCAATTTCCTTCTGTTACATTTTGTGAATATTGTTGCTTGCACATGTTCGGAATTTTAAGCTTTATTTCTTACTATGAAAAGGATGTAATATGGATGACCTTCACTTCACTCCTTAGAGAATGTGAGGGACTTCTGCTTAAATTCTATTGTCCTGACCAATTGAGAAAATAGATTATTTCTTTTATGTATAAAATTTTATTTTCTCTACAAGCTAAAATTTCTGGATCTTGAGAAGTATCAAACGATTAAACTATTACTATGGCTTAAAGGAGTAGGAATCATTTGAGAAATTTCTAAGTTTTTGTCATATTTTGTGCGCTTGAAGAAAGCTTGAATCACTTTCTTATTAACACTGTTTTCAAGATGGTTCAGTTTTACACATAAGAATTTATGTTATTTGACAGATGCTGTGTACAATTTAGTCAATTATGCAGTATTGTATCTTTGTTCAAATATACAGTATGGCAAGAGTAATTGGGCACTTCATGCTTTTCAGTGATTGATTCAAAAAGAAAACAGATTTCTTTAGGGTATTTTGAGTGATGTTCAAAATTCATCTCGAATAATGTACTAATACCTATTTTATATTGGTAATGTTTGTGAACAAGACTTCAGCAGCTTCTGATATTCAAAAAATTTAGTATTACTGATGACAGCATCTTGGAGAACTTTTAGTTAGTTGCATTTATTAATATCAATAAAACATGGTAATTGATTATTCTGGAATGATATGCTTTAAGAGATTATACTAAGTTCAAAATTTCATTCACTTATTGAGCTTTTGAAGTGATAAATGCGCTATTCACCACTGAAGTCACTCATTAATCACCGATGGAATCTCAAAACAGACGAACTGACTCACTGACGTAAGTTCTCTTTCGTCACTACTAGTTTGCAGAAGGCTGTTTATGTTGTACCGAAGATTTAAAATTCAAATGATCAGTAGAAAATATAAATGATTTCAATGATTAACATATTCTTGATAAGATTAGGATTCGAATTTGTTTAATTTAGTAATCCAGCTGTTTTAGAGGCGAGAAGTGTGGTGGGGAAGAGGTTCTGTGTAAGATGATTTTGCGTGATGGTCTCTGCACGCGTAACTGCACTGACTTGAACTTAATATAAAGGATCATCTTACATAACTTACGTGTTGTGTAAGGGCTTAAAGCAAAATCTGTTCAGTTTTGATCAAATTAGTGATTTCGCTAAATAACATTCGATGCACTGCACAAACGGTCGTGATTCAAGTAGATTTAATGCTCTTATTTTAATGTAAGCAAAAAGCTATCGCTTGTGTAGAAAGTGAAACGACTAAAGCTGTTGTATACTTTGATAATTGACAGTTTGGCTAGTCAGGTTGAGTATGGAAACCTGTTTTTGAGAGGTAACCTTCTAATTAGCTTGCGGAGAGAATACAAGAAAGAAAGATGATTGAATTTATTTATTACAAAATGACACAATCGTTCAATTTTAATATGTTCCTATGGCGATAGAAGACACATCACTATTTCTGAAAATTAAACCACCAAGGAAGACACATACAAGTGAAATGCAGTTCATACCACAGATTCACTACATGACTATATAGAAATTATTAGAATTTTACAATTGTACAACACTTCTAATCCTGATAAATTTTATATCCTCCGTGTGTTGCAATCGGAGCCTCTATATGTCGTGGCATATAATCAAACAGTTGTTTGATGTATTTCTGAGGAATTGCCTGCTTTTGTGTGAGCTCACAATTCATCGACACTGTCCGTTGGAGGACGAGAGAATAGGATACTGACCAAGCATATCCTACACATGTTTGATGGCTAACATGTTACGTGACTCGGCATGGCAGGAAACCATCGGTTCCTGTCTTCCTCGAAGAAGATTTAAACATTCCGGGATAAATGTCACCAGCTATTCTACTGCTAAGCGCTATAAGAAGGAAAGGTATGACTTCGGGCTTCACAATTCCCTGATGTGGTGGTCAGTAGTAAAGTTGCTCTCAATGTGCAACAGTTAAAATCACGTACTAATGACGCTCCACATTGTCATGCTTGTCGTCTTGACGTTGTAAAGCTCGATATTTTCCATTGGCAAATTCCACTTATCACAATAGCTTCTAACGCGTATGAGGCCATGATAGTAGGATAGGTTGAAGCGGAGACTTATTCGAAATTACGACAGTCCTTCACTCAGCATACTTTCGATGGTGTTCACGTGCTCATTGTGGACAAGAAAAAGGCATGCGTACCGCCAATATAGCTTTCAACATATCCGTCAAACCGTGGACATTAAGCATTACCGTTTTCCAGCACAGAATTAACACTATGGGCGACGGGGTATAGTCATTCACGGCCACGCGCACAGTATGTTTGTCATGTTGTTGTGTAGTCAAATTACGCGGTATACTGTCGGATCGTCAGTGTGTATGGTTCTCTTTTGTCCATTGTTTCCACACACCCATACTGCATTGTTCATTGTTTTCGCACAGCGTACCCTGTACATGCATCAATTCAATGTATGAGAAACCGCCTATCCGTAGGTCGAGGATGCGACGTCCCATTCGAACGCGATCAGCTGTTTATATCGCATTCTTTAACATCAAGAGGGCATAGTGACTTTTGTCTCCGTTGTACTACCTAAGTATTCCTTACATAGTCTTTTCGTGGTTGTACTCCGAGCAGCGATCAGCCCACACATACGTCATATCGTTTAAGTAATTGTTCTTATGCCATGTCCTGTTCTGTAAGTGTGGACGCAGGTAATATAGTATATAGTGTGTATGTGTTTTCTTCTGAACCAGAAAGAAATTTGCATTTTGAATAGCGATTACTAGAAAGGAATGTCGTCGACTATTTTTAACAAGTAAAATACCATTTAAAGAAGAAAAACATTCTTGCATAGAATTACTGAAATATCTTATTTAGTTTTGTGTGCGTAATGTATATGGGGGAGCATAATGGTAAGCGCCACTTCCGGCGAAATTGAATTATTGGATGGAATGGATTCAGATTGAACCACAGAATAGTGTGTATGTAATTTAAGTTCAGATTTGTACCTGCATACAGCAAGAGAAGTTTGTTTAGTATGTGTCATTGCATTGAATTCCATGGGAATGTTGAACTTTATTTTCCAGTTTCCTCGAAAGTTACAAAATGGCGCTTACCATTATGTTTTCCCGAACCGCCCAGAAGATAAATGATGTAAAATTAAAAAAATAAACTTCTAAAGAATAAAATACAACAAACTAGAACTAAATGAGTAGTAAGCTCTGCGCTGAAATTTTAGAGAAAAAATAACTAAGTTTTAAATTTAATTTGGAAGTGTAAATTTTGAAATAATTTTCTTAGTTTGTTACAGAGATCCTGAACATGGCATACTTTTGCATTGTTCTGCTTCCTCCTCAAAATATTTGACTTTCTGTTAATTTATCTTCACTTTGTAAATTACGTTTTTCCTTCTTCTTTATCTTCTTTCTTCAATTCTTTTTTCTGTCAGTGAGAATACTCGTAGAAGTATCTCATCATCAAGTGAGTTAAAATATTCAGTCGTGGCAACTAAATGACGATTCCACATTGCCCATACTTTCTTTTTACCTTCTTAAAACAGGCCAGCGTTTTACATTGAAGTTATTGATTCTTTTTATAGGTTATTTGTGTCAAAGTTAGATACAGGAAGTGCGAAGACCATTCATTATAGTAGTAAAGGCAGCCAGAAACGTTTACAAGTAATTTTTAAGACAATATAGATCGAAATTAATTGTGTTTGAATAATCACAATTGATGTCATTAAAATATTGTCAGTAATATCTTATGATTTAGAATACAAATTTTATACAATATATGTTGAATTGCAAAGGAATGTGGTTATCGAAATGCTTATTTCAGTGTAAATGAAACAAAATTGACTTACATGTACGAAATATATTGATAAATCTTATTCCTCAGAGAATTATATTGACTGCGTAGTATCACTGTTGATTTGCACATTATAATATTTTTTAAATATATATACAGTAGGAAGTCGAAAATCCGAACTAATTGGGACCACAGGTAGTTCGGATTTTCAAATTATTCGGATATTCGAAAATGACCAAGAAAATGCCATTTAGGCTTAAATATACTATACGGCATGCTCTTTTATCGGTACAATGGTTATACAGTACATACAGTAATTACAATACCGTATGTAGGGCTACTTACATTTAATGTTTCTGAAAAACCTGCACGCACACTAAATTACACTTTCTTGTAACTCACACTTAAAACTTAACTTGTATAAGCCTAAGGGAAAATAAAAATATGTATGACAGTTACATATGAATGAGCTTTTGTAAAAACACTGACTTCACACAACGCCGACGGACTACCCTATTGTTTGTTTAACGCTAGCGTTAAGGCAAAATGTAAAAAGGTCGTAGGGACTGCGTTCGGATTTTTGACGTTCTACTGCATATGTATGTATGTATAATATAAAGCACCTATTCACTCAGAGGCTGCTTTTATGTGTAGGGAGTTTTAATGTTTTAAAGGAGATGGTTCGTAGATCAAAATGAATTGTGTACCTGATCGAATGATGAATGGAACGAAACAAGACTAACGTCACCAAACACGCGCAAGCGGTATTTTTAACTTCACAACCCATATGGGAAGACTAAGTTCCAAACATTAAATCTGCGCTGATCTTCATTGTATCTTATTTAATAGGTAGATTATGATCACAGGAGCAACAGTTTAAAGTTAATTCTAAGCCATCCATTTAGTAAAGTTGTAGCAAATTCACTCCAAAACAATATCCATTCGTTTTAATTGTATGTAAAATGTAACTCACTGTTCCCGAAAGCATTGAGAATAGAATTAAACATTTTTTTTCGTTAAGTGTACAATTCTCACTTCCAACATTTTGTATGCCTTTTGGTTTGGCTAATATGACAATCACGAATACGTAATTAAATGAATTGATCTGAGTAGATGATGTACAAAATTGAATTAATACAATTGAAAATTATAATGATGATGGCACAGAAAATGTGGGTTTATTCCCGATGGGAGCTCATGTAGTTCGAATTGTACGTAAAATCACAGACTTCTGTCTCAGCCTTGGTAGTGGAAAGGGACGTTAGATTCCTAACCGACAGTTTGACGAAACATTAAATTATTTTTGTAACTAAATGAATAGGTTCGAGCTCCTGTAATGTTAATTACCGTGATCTTTATTCCTGGTAATAGTATACTGAATACAGTAGTTACTGAACAGAATTGAGTCCAGAACCACATTCTGAAAAGCTATGTAACTTAGATACCCGAGATCTAAGATTTTGCTTAGTTAGATGATGTGTAATTCAACTTCAGATTTTTAATTAATTCTAAATACGCTAAGGTACTATAATTTTTCTCATATTTGCAATTCAGATTTATCATCAGATACATTTTTCTTTTTCTTTTTTCTATTTTACCTCTCTTATTTTTTTACGTTTTCTCCCTAGTTCTTCCTTTTTTCTCTAGTGAATTGATAGAGGTATCATCTGTTGATAAAGATGAATAACAAAAGAGGTCAGATCACAGATTAACATACAGTAAATGGAGGTTCAGGCTTTGATTATTGGACAGTATTCCCTGAATCGTGCTGAGCGTTTTTATTATTTAGAAAATCTTACTGAGAAATGGTTGCTTTTGGATTTTATTTTCGTTACCAAGTTACGATAGATGATATATATTTGAATCTGGAACTGCGTAGCGTGTATTATCAGGAGTTCCATATTATCGGTATATTGGTTTGTTTCTGTTGTAACCTGTACGGACTTTCTAGTTTGATCCCAGATTTGTTGAACTTTCTAGTGGACATTAGTGAATATAAATTAAATTTTATAGTACCCCACCTTCCGTTTACTTTTATATTCAGCCAATTATTTTGTCATTTATGAGCAATATTGATATCTCTACAAAACATCATAAAGGGATGCTAACTCGAACAGAATATCACTTTTTTTTGACTTACTGTTAGAAACAATCATTATTACTTGTATTTTTTCTTGCTTTTTTGTGAAGTATTATTTTTAAGGTAGTCTATATCTTTTTTCTTATTGTATCCTATAAGAGGAACAGAACCCCATAATAATATGTATGGTATTCTAGATGAAGAACTTTCTTGGTTTCTGCCTACTGCTGAAGAAACACAATTAAAAATATCGATATGTTATTTAATTATGTAAAAGTATGAAACGGGTCGCAATAGCTTGTTCGCTGCTGATTTTTTTTATTCACTTGTGTAATAGCACAAATCCAACTCGTGTTAAGCAGCAAGAATAGAAATGAACACTTAACTTCATCTTAACAATTTATTTAACAAAAACTTCGGAAACCTTGGCAAATATAGCATAGCTAACTTGTCGGTTATATTCGTTCCTTTTCCTTCTTCTTCCCGCTCCTATCTCACTAAACGTTTAGGAAGAGCGCTTTATATTTTACTTTCTTTCAATTACGTTTGTGATATTCTTTTTTATTTTCTGATAAGTAATTTGTTGTATATCTGTCTACGCAATTAACAGTTGATCACATAAATTCATCAAGCAAGATTTGTGGCTTTGTTTGTGTGTTCATGAGTTGGTAAGAGAAAATATGTGTTACTCATCAATCTTTATAATAAAAGTATTTCTCTGCTGTTTGTAACTTCTTTTTTCATAGTCGTACAATGATCGAAAATGTTTGTTAAAATTTTCTTGTATCAAAATTTACAACTCTGTGAAAAGAGAATCTTGTGAATTTGATTCTGTGAAGCATTTTTCCCATATCTCCTTTCACTCTTCACATTTCATTACACATGCAAGATGTATTGAATTATTTTCGAATAAATAAAGCATTAAATTACCATTACCATCAACAGAACGTAAGACAGACAAATTGTTTTTTTTTTTTCTCGTCTCTTTGTTTACAGTCAATCATTTTCGTTGCTGAAGTTGAATATATTCCATATGCGTTTGCTTAACTATCTATTAAGTCCCATTTAATGCACTGTTATTAACGGAGTTGCATAGAGAACACAGTAATAGTTCAATTTCAGTATTTCTTAGTGATGTAATAGCATAATCATGTGTGTTTGGTTGATCCATAAATCTTTTGGTTCTGAAAACTTAATAAACATTGTAAAACATTCTTTATACCTTCTTACTACAAAGTAGGAAGGGTACGTTTAAAATTTTTGCGTAATATACAAGACTGAGGCAAAAGAACAGTTCAGTGAGTATAGGACTTCTTAGAATCCTGTGAGGTCGGTTTTATAAAACTTTTTCCACATCTACTCATATGGATGGAATCCTGTATGTAAAATACATGTGTGTGTTTATATACCTTACGGAAAATATACCTAGCCCTTTAGGTTTCTCAGTATCATTTTCTTAAACCTAAGAAATTTGCATAGTGGAAACTTATAGCAGTTACTCGTGTGCTGTAACTCGAGAAACTTTACTGTTTGTTGCGGTGGATTTTTGTGAGAAATTGAAACTAAAAAATATCCGTATAAAACCAGTTCGTTGGTTCGTTTTGTAAAATAAACATTATTGCTCGTACAAGGAAATTAAACCATACGATTCTATTTTCCACTGAGACAAGTCTATTGAGTATGTTTATGTTCAGCGAAATGTCGACTCCTAGCCTTGATAAGAGCTTTACAACTTCCAGGCATTTGTTTGAGGAATTTGTCAAATTTTTACGAAGCTGTGTGATTGTGCAGAAACACAGAAGAGCCTTCCCGAAAACCTTCAGTGTTTGTTGGCATCTATTTAGGAGTTGTCCTGTGAAATTCATCTTATAATAGCTCAATGGGTGACAATCCATTTGTTGGTGTAAGTTTTTTTTTTTTTTGCATTGTAGATACTTACTGCATAGAAGTATATAACTTAGAAGAATGTTTGGGAATTTATTCCTATTGCACAACAAAGTTACTAACCCTTTATCACAATTTTATCCCCAAAACCATAGATCTGAAGCGCTGGGCCACTATACTATTTGATACAGATTGGAAATGGCTCTACCATAGTTCTGTTGCTTCTTCCGAAACGGTTGATAACTATTCCATTTGTTTGTTTTTCTAGTGAAGTTGTCCATAAACGAACTCATTTTAATTTGATAAAAGTTACAGATTCTTGACGACTCTAAATATAACATGATTCGAGTAAGATAACGTCTTCGGACCTAGTCACCGAATCAATTTTACATATATATATACAGGGTGTTTAATAAGTAATGGTCATAAATTAAAACGTAGATAGTACACGCCAAAACTAACAAAAAAGTCTTAGTAAACATGTGTCCGCAAACGCTTCGTAACGGAGATAGGGGCTGTCGAAAGTGAGGGAAAATGAAGTTTAAAGACGAATATCTCAAAAAGTATGAATCGGACAGAGGGCGTTCCAATGAATCGAAGTCAGACCTGCGCTATGCAGAAATGCATGGTTGATAATTCTGCAATGCGCGCGCAAGGGATTCCCCAAAGAAACGGAGGAATTCCCGGAACATTGTCCAAGGAAAGGAGGCTCGAGATGAAAATCGAGGGCGAGTCTATCTACAAGTAATTCATAACTCGTGGTACTAGGTCGAAAGCTCGAAAAGATACAAAATGGCGTACAATGTTTGCGTGCGGTGTGTGTTTGCATAACCAGCAGGAAATGAGAGAGGCAATGGAAGAAAGGTTGTGGTGCATGTTGTGAACTACTTCAGAGCACATTCCTAAGACGAATGCACATGTACAGAGTAGTCCTTTACTGTACCAATACCAAGATAAAACAAACGATGCGCGAAAATAAATGGAATGGCCGAAAGGAACACTGGTAGAACATGCAAGTCAACTGGAAATACTGAATCGGGGTTGCAGCAGACGTTAAGCTCACCTTGGATACATGATGTTGCGGGTTCAGATCCGTTGAAGTGCCCACTTAATGCAGTGGTTTTGATCCCAGAGTTTCCAAATCGTAGGTCCTGTACTTCGAAACTCCTAAGCTTGTTTAAAGCAGCAATAACTCAATCAATCGAGCGCCTGTAGGTTGCTCATTATTTGGTTCACCCATTGTATGTATACGTAAAGGAAAAAAAAAAACTGTGCACGCAGTTCTTGTCAATCAGTTGGTAAGCCAGGAAATGTGGAATGGAAGAACACTACATTGTTTCGATTACAGACGTGAATTGGAAACACGCTTGCCTTTCCACGTTTGTTTATTATGTTGCCTAAAGGGTTCTGCTACAGGTGTACATGCTTTCGTCGTAGTCGCTTGGGAGAATGATTCAGAGTGTAGAGGTTCGTTGTCTTCACTTGTCTTTCTCGCCTACAGTGAATGTAATAGTTCTGTGTGTTGAAGAGGTGTCAAATTGCTCGTGCCTTTACAGTGTTGTGGATGTACTTACTTTACCGTATTGCGGGGAACAGTGCAAACGTTTCAGTAGTGTTGCAAAGCCACGGGGATACTATTGTGCAGTGTTAATAAGTGCTATTAGTGTGTTGCTAAATTATTGTTTACCTTGCCATTGACACAATGTACAGTAATATTGAGTATGCTGACATGCACTTTATGTACAGCAAAGCAAACGGGAATCCTTGTACGTATGCATTAGTTGTCGGAATTCGTCCTGGAGCCATTTACAACGTACGTCACCACACTTCGATTGCCTCTCTCATTTCCTGCTGGTTATGCAAACACACACTGCACGTAAACATTGTACGCCATTTTGTATCTTTTCGAGCTTTCGATCTGGTACCACGCCTTATGAATTACTGGTGGATAGACTCGCCCTCGATTTTCATGTCGAGCCCCCTTTTCCTTGGGCAATTTTTCAGGAATCCCTCTGTTTCTTTGGGGAATCCCTTGCGCGCGCACTGCAGAGCTATTAACCATGCATTTCTGCATAGCGCAGGTCTGACTTCGATAGTCATTCATTGGACCGCCCTCTGTCCGATTCATACTTTTTGAGATATTCGTCTCTAAACTTCATTTTCCCACACTTTCGACAGCCCCTATCTCCGTTACGAAGCGTTTGCGGACACATGTTTACTAAGACTTTTTTGTTAGTTTTGGCGTGTACTATCTACGTTTTAATTTATGACCATTACTTATTAAACACCCTATATATTATCAAAAAATATACACTTGTTTGTATTAAACCAGAGTACATAATTTCGTTCCTTTTACCATAGTAAGTGTCTTTGCAAAAGCCAATGCTCTGTATGTTGTAGTGCGAAACGTCGAAAGCAAATGTTGATATACGGATACTTCTTCTGCAAATATAATCATCTTGATCCTTTTTCGTTTGAAGATGTTAGAAATAATGCCTTTGTAAGCTAGTTAACCAACCGTTGATTTGAAAGGAAGAAAGAAAAGAAATAGTGATGGGTTTAGACAATAAACTCATATTATTGATTAATTTTATCCAGTGTTACTGTAACCGCCTGTGTTTGTCAAGAGAGCAAACTACATATAGCTGGAAAGAAGTATTTCTTTTCGGCGACCTTCGTTTTAACTTGGCATATTTCTCGTGATCTACATTGTATTTACGCCATATTTCGTAATTTAGTATCAACATACAGAGAAAATTGAGCAAAATAATGGTAAATAAAAGCGAAAAGTTGAACAGAAAATTTTTGTATTTGCTAAATTTTTCAAGCGAATTAAGATAATTTCTCCAAAAGTGCTAGTGGTTTACAAGCTTTAATTCATTTTTATTTATTAAAAGTTATACTGAGGAAACTAAAGGGTTAAGTACTTATGACCAAGAAATATTTGTTTTAAAGATTGGTTTCAAGGTGTATTTGGAAAAGAAAAGAAATAGCATGATATTACAATCTTCATTTTCAAAAATTGTTAGTGCCTCAAAACTTAATATGACCAATGCTTTTAAACTAAGCCTTTGTAACATCTCAGTGACAACTTGTTAATGCCCAAGTCTACAAAGACAAGGTTTCGTAATTTATGAGAGCTGACTCCTGGTAGTAGAAGACTGGAATAAAAAATTGAACAAAAATCTAGACTGATTATATTAAAATGGAGTAAAAGGACGTTGAGGAGTCGTTAGTCTATAAATATTTTCAAAGACTGTTTAAAAGGTCTTTGAGACAGTTTTGTAGGCCTGTTGAGTAAAACTTGTATATAATGTAATAAGCTGTATAGACTTTTTGCTTATGTAAATATGATTATAAATAAAAATAATTAAATAAATACATTTTTTGTTTCATTATATGTATTCGTAAAAATCATAGGAAATCCAGCTCACATGAGTTGAAGCTGTTAGGGTGGCCTTATGTTAAAGGTACTATCCCGGTAAAGAGTGCAAAAATATACGTTTACTCAGTGTACCATATAATTCGTATTAAACTAAATACTTAAGTAGAAGAAATGGTTAAATGTCGACAAGATTAGCTGTAACAGAACATCGTACTGACATCGGACCAGACTAAAGAAAACACATAAGATATCCCAGGGATAAGAATTCGATGCTATAGCGCCTATCTAAACATTTAAGGGTCTCATATAATCTATATATATAAATTCATTTCCGTAGTTGAAGAGAATGTTTTTGAGTCATTGTATATCTAGGACAAATCTGTCCCTCAATTGGGAAAAAGGCAATTTATAATAGAATTGTGATTATAAACAACTTATATAAAATCAAGTTGTCAAAAATTAATAACCGTTAAATAATAAAAATGAAAACAGCCTTCTGGACAATGTGTAGCAGCTTTATCACATAAATCGTCTCTTCTGGTAAAAGAATATTAATTTTCTCCTTCTGTTAACAAAACATGATAGATTCACAATTTGCATATTAAAGGAGAAAATATGTTTCGTAAGTAATTGTGTTAGTTTGTCAAGTTCACAGGTTCATACAACACTACTAATCCCATCATATGCAAAAGAGCCTTCGTTAAGAAGAAGGGCCCTGCCCAAGTTGGTTCTATATTGTAGTATGCCAAAAAGTTTGAGCATTCTTTCAAATGAAATATTGCACTTGAATGCACTTTTTTATTTCTTCAGGGAACTTGTCGCTGAAGAACAAAATTGATGTTCATCACCCATAGGCATTGCAAGCTTTATTTTTACGTGAAATCATAGTTCTTCAAAACCGATGGAGTGCCAAATACACAGTTTTACGGCATTTCCAGAGTCCTAGGCAAGGTCATTAACATTACCCCACTTTGCATGTAAGATCACCAACATATCCTACGTATTTGTTGTAAAATCTTCTAAAACAGGGTAAAATGCTCTTTTTTTTTCTCACAGAAATAGGTAATAAGGGGATATAATTCCATTTGAGTAAATACCGGTCGTGTGGGAAGTGTGACCATCAAGAGGAGTTACTCTGTGTTTGCGCTGATATCTGGTATATAGAGGGGAAGCGAGAGCCTTATCACCATGATGGTGATTTGCTAGTAATGTATACACGACTCCAAAAGTGCATTACCACTTGCAATTCTTTTCCTGCAATAGTAGGCAACCAAAAAGCTTGGAACTTGTGTTGGTTAAGAATTCGAAAGGCGTTGGACCACACCTCAATTCTGTTACAAATATATCAATGTGGCAAACTGCAAAAGGAGAATAAAGTTAATTGTTAGAAATAACGGTTTTATTATTGTGAAGGAAATGGAGGACACAAAAAATTACAAAATAATTTTACTTAAGCAGTCGAAACAAGATGAGTGGTAAAAAATAGATATCAGAGGAAAGCAGTTTTTTTTCCTTTTCCCTCCCCCCAAAAAAATCTGAAATAAGGAAATAGATTGCATAACGTAAAGGTTTAATATAAACGCCTAACAGCACAGGAAACGGAAAGAGAGACAAACACAGACTAAGAAACACCATTAGTATAGTAGATTTACGGGGTACGCATGCAAGATAAACAGGCGGGACCCTACTTGTAAACCCAACTGTTGTTATTATTTTTGAAAACTCACTTCCTTTTCCAATCTCGGATTCTGCCTAAGAGCATGTATGCATGTAGCGGTCATGTGTGCAGTTTTTCTCAATAGCGGTCTTAAAGGCCAAATGGGATGGAAATCTCCGAGAGGGGAACAAGTTCGAAGCACTTGTTTCTCACAGTTGCTTTTTTCTTTCTTACTTTTTCGGGAAGAGAAAAGTTTTGGTGCCTAAGAAATTACAATATGTAATATTGCAAATTTGCAAGTGAATTTATTTAGATTGCTATTTGTGGTAATAAAGAAATCGTCATTGGAAGACATTATTATAAAAATTAAGTTTTGTTTCGTCACCCATCGCAAGTCTGAGGAGTCCCCCCCAAGATCGATATCGAAAATTTAGGATATGGATATATCGACATATTACACAGGCCTAGATCCGAGAAATAATGTTTGAAATACAGGGTTTGTCCGGGAAGTAATAGGACTGATTTTATTCCGCCATGACTGTACTTCGGAGCGTGCGCGCACCGACTGGATCCGGTAGAGGTCTTTCCTAGCTAACGAACGAGCGGCAGGTCAGTTGTCTCCGAGCACACGGAGAGTCAGGACAGGCTTTCTCGCGCGACGTGTTTCTGTGAATGGTGCAAGCCGAAAATGCAGCGTTCGTTAGAGCAGAGGTACGCGATTAAATTCTGTGTTAAACTCGGTAAATCTGCGACAGAGACGTTTGATATGATCAAGCAGGCTTACCCAGATGATGCTTTAGCAAGAAGTGGTGTGTTTCGGTGGCACAAGGACTTCTCGGAGGGCTGAGAAGATGTCGCGGATGAAGACCGTGCTGGAAGACCTTCGACTTCGACAAACACCGACAATGTGACTCGTGTGCGCGAAGTTTTGAACTCAGACCGTCGACCAAGTATTCGTTTAATTGTCCAGATGTTAAATTTACCAAAAACTGTGGTTCATGAAATTATGACGGAGCATTTAAACATGCGCAAGGTGTGCGCGAAGATTGTCCCAAAAGTGCTCACTGACGACCAGAAATTGCGGCGAGTGGAATTGTGCCAAGAAAATTTGAACATGTGTGAAAGTGACCCCCAATTTTTGAATAACGTAATCACAGGTGACAAATCATGGATCTTTGAGTATGATCCAGAGACAAAGAGGCAATCTTCCGAGTGGCACACGCCGGCGTCTCCTCGCCCAAAAAAGGGAAGAATAAGCAAATCCAAAGTTAAAACGATGCTCATTGTCTTTTTTGACATCAAAGGCATCGTCCACCATGAATTTGTTCCTCCTGGACAAACCGTCAACGCCAAGTTTTACGTGGAAGTGCTCAAGAGACTCAAACGAAGAGTCAATCGGAGTCGACTGGAAGCTGCACCACGACAAAGCCCCGGCTAACACCGCCTTTCTTGTGAACAGCTACCTGACCAAGGCCGGCATCCCAACGCTTCCACAGCCGCCCTACAGCCCAGATGTGCCCCCCGGACTTCTTTTTGTTTCCTCGCCTGAAACGCCCGATGAAAGGAAGCATTTTGAGACGACAGAGGAAATCCAAGCAGCTTGCACCGCGGCTCTCAAGGCTATTCCGGAGAATGACTTCCGTGACGCCTTCAATGCTTGGAAATCGCGCTGGCAGCGCTGCATCGACGCAGAAGGATCCTATTTTGAAAGTTTTTAAAGAATTGTAACGATTGGCTCAATATTTTTTAAAAAATCGACTCAGTCCTATTACTTTCCGGACAAACCCTGTATCAATAATCAAAATTAAATATGTTCTTGCATTCCGTATCCAATGTTGAGGGGGAAGGGGGTGAACCCGAACAAATATTTTAAGCCAAAAAATTGTTGAAATAAAAGTAGGCATACTTCTCCCTTAATAGAAAACTTACTGTAATTTATCTTTTACCTCTGTTTCTGATTGTCATCAGAAATCAGCGACAGTACACATCCTTTACATAGTATAGCAATATACTCTATAATTTTTCACACTTAAGCAAACCGAAGATGACATTCTTGAGACAAATTGGAATGTTCCGAATCGAAAGGGGGACATTTTCTAGTCATTCCTAAACATTTGTCAGTTCCGAATATCCACTCTCGATTCCACCTATTTCGGATATAACATTGTAATTCGCAATGATAGAAAGAACACACTAGAGCTAAACGGGTCATCACAGTGACACAGTGAATCGATTGAGACTCGCCTTTGGCGTGGGAGAGACAGGTTCGATTCCCGGCTCATGTTCGGATTCCACGTTAATCAGTAAGCCAACGTCTCATAGCCTCGCTGGTGAACGAGAAGTTAAACTCAAAGTTAACTCGACAGCTCCACTCGATTGAGACGCGGTAATCCACAGGGAAAAAAAGAGACTTTACTTATTTCCTTGACATAGAGTGTGTATTTGTGCGTGAGAGAGAGAGAGAGAGAGAGAGAGAGATAAGAGAAAGATGCAAGACATGATAAGGAAACGTCAAAAAAGATGGATAGAGAGAGACGAATATAAATATGAAAACTACTTGTTACCACTCTGTATGATGACTGCACAATTTTTATTCGGATTCTCGTCTTGTAACTTCTCCAATCAGAGTTGGTAGCAAATGTTTTATGAGAAAAATAGTACCAGATGGGGACTTGAACTGAGATTATCCGTTTGGAATTCTAGGACGGTACCAATACACCAACGGTTACTCTACCCGAAACATTTAAAAAAGGTATTGTCTTTCTTTCTAACAATAACATGAAAAGTAGATACTACAGACCAATTAAGTGTTTCGGATTGTCCTAACAGCTTCCATAGTTATTATTTGCCCTTTCCCAACCAACATTTGTAAATCGTCTTTATCACGATACAGGTACTTGCTTCGATATTCTTACGGATTGCTCGTTTAGTATGAGGTCACTCTTCGATTCTTCACGATCACTGTGAAAAAAGGACCTTTGTCTTGACCAGGATTGGAACCTACGCTTTAAACCTATAATACTTGTGAGTCCAGGACCTTACCCCTACTCTACGCTGCCACCTGAAACTATACATCAAATCTTACTAAGTTCAGTTCTGCTCTTTGGAACGAACCGGCTTCTTTCTGTAACGTTATTTACACCGAAGTGCACGCCGAAATTCATTCATTCGAGGATCTGGAGACAAATTAGTGCCCACTAATAAACGAAATAACATACAACCCTAGAAAAATTACAGAAATAACATACTATGGAGTAATTCCGACGTGCAAATTCAAACCTCATATCGTGAACGTCGCCAACACCTAGTGACACACATGCTGTTAAATGTCGATCGACGCGTTGAAGGATTGCCGCTAATGTGCCACCGGTGGCAGGGTTTCGTCGAGTCGAAAGAGATATCTAGATTCGGGGTATTGAAGTTAGCACTGCGTAGCAGCGAAGACTTCATTTTGCTGCGCGCCCCGATTCGTCGCGGAGAATCGCGAAGGGACCAACACAAACTATCGCCAGTCATGTGCATGTGAATACTATTATATACTGTACTAGCTGAATATGCCCATTCTTCGGATGGGGCAGTATTTGCACGTCAACGCCTGTATCACCATTCACTTCAGCGACTGCGAAATGTATGAATTTGCAACTAATATAGGTCATTTTGCTCTGTTTTTACATGTTTCGTATCCCCCGACCGGCATACAATGGTAGGTGAATTTGGAAGTCATCGCTAATGAAAGCGTCACCATTGGAAGTCTCAGCGACCGCGAAAATTATGGATTTGACACTTAATATCGGTGATTTTGGATTACTTTTACATGGCCGGCCCGCAGTCAAATAGGGTGAATTTGGAAGTAATGCGATCGGAGTTTCACCATTGATTTCAGCGACCGCGGAAACTATGAATTCGAGAGTAATATCGGTCATTTTCTACTACTATTACATGTCCCAGTAAACGTCTCCCCTGAGACACCTTGTTTCGAATTTTAACAAAAGTGCTTCGCCTTGGTCTGGGACCTGGACCAATGTATCCGTGACCAAAATTTGGTAACTCTCGTTCAACATGTCTGGTCCCTAGGTTGGTCCCGGTAGACGCCCCCGTGAGACTCTCCTGGTTCGGATTTTGATAGAAATGCTTTCTCTTGGTCTGGGGACTGGACCAAGGTATCTTTGTTCAAAATATGATAACTCTCGGTTAACTTGTCTGGTTCCCAGGCCGGTCTGGGTAAACGCCTGTCTTCCCTGCGACCCCCTGGTTGGAAATTTACAAAAAGGCGTCGTCTTGATCGGGCCTGGACCAAATTTTGGTAACTGTGAGTCCACTCGTCTTTTTCCCAGGCCGCACACAGACAGACAAACACAAACTCTATTTTGTTTATATTAGATTATTTTTTCCTGACGAATTGTTTTTAAAGTTAGCTCCAGGGGTAAAGAATAACCCCTGCCTCTACATCATGAAGTGAAAAATCTTGAGATGAGTGCGTATATTTGTTTGAATTTTTATGTCAACTGTCACTGAGTAGGATCGCCGCTTCTTCTACACGACAAAGGACTTGCCGCCGCCTTTGTATTTTGCCGCCCGGTAGCCGTGGACGCTAATGGTATTTTCCTTTATAGATACCGGCACACGTTGTATGTTTATCTAATATTTTAATTTAAGTAAGAAGAGAAAGTTTACTTACCTTTGATAACACCACCGCTGCTGTTATTACTGTTGGAATTTGTCGTGACTTTCCTTTATACTTTTACAACTTGCTTTGTATATTTTATTACGTATGTGTGATTTTTCCGCTGGCGCCATTACTGTCGGAATCCATCGTGACTTCCCTTTATACTTTCACAGCATGCCTTGTATATTTTATTACGTATGTGTGATTTTTCCGCTGGCGCCCTTACTGTC
Organism: Thermobia domestica; assembly: GCF_964235325.1. NCBI lineage: Eukaryota > Metazoa > Arthropoda > Insecta > Zygentoma > Lepismatidae > Thermobia > Thermobia domestica. The sequence continues at coordinate 180,946,088 of NC_137460.1, read as the reverse complement.
TGGTTATGCTGCGACTTCCCTTTATACTTTTACCGCTCGCTTTCTATATTTTATTACGTATGTGTAACCTTTGCGCTGGCGCCATTTCTGTCGCGAAATTTTCGCCCGCCCGCTTTGTATATTTGCCGCTCGGTAGCCGTGGACGCTAATGGTATTTTCCTTTATAGATATCGGCACACTTTGTATGTTTATCTAATATTTTAACCTAAGTAAGAAGAGAAAGTTTACTTACTTTTGATAACATTTCCGTTGCCTATTTCCTGGTTGCGGCTGATGGTTTATTGATGTTGACAACTTTTTTTTTTTTTTTTGACGTAGAAGAACTTGTTGCGCGAACGAAAGCAAACAAATATTTCGATACAGCAGTTATAGTTTCCAGTTTTAGGATATATTTATAACCTCGCTTGACTATTTGATGCATGTTACTATTGAATTTAATAAAATAATAATTAATTGGGTGAATATATAAATTTGATATTGTAATTTTATGAAAAAACATAATTATTGTGCAATTATATATTGAAGAATTTTTTTAAAAAAGTACGAGAAAGTATACATTAGTGCAATATTTAACCGAATATTTCTATGATACATGTCAGACATATGGATATTATCTGAAACTAACTATGTTTACAAGCTAATGTTGTATGTTGGTACTTTTATGTTGCTTTTTTTCCGAAACTTTGGCTTATTTGACACTGATTGTAGGTACACCATTTGATTGTAGGATATTTGTTGTACCTTGCAAGTCAGAAGTATGTTTTTTTACACATTTGGATTGTTAATACAGTTTGAATTGGAATTTTCATTTATTATTATTATTATTATTATTATTATTATTAGAATTATGAAAATAAGTTTTATCTTACGTAAATAGAATTTTAACTTAGCCTCTTTGAATTACTACTTCGTTATGTCAGGATATATATGACTGGAAGAGACTTAGTTTTTGTATGTTGTAGGAAATTATTATAAGTATGTGATTGCGTTTTTTGTATATGAAATTGGATATTGAAATAACAGTACATAACATGTAGATGCGATTGATTTTTTATTGTATGCCCCTATTATTTAAATGTGAAATTACACGTCACAATTATTTGATATGTATAATACACTTATTATGTTGTTACTAATTTTTAATTGCGGAAACCATATGATTTTAGTTTACTTTTGGATGGTGATATTCAGATTTTAATGTTTAGTGTGTGTATCCTACCAGTTATGTAATCGGCAAGATCAAACAAACAATTTGAAAATGCGTATAAGTCTTGTTTAACAACCTAATTTTGTGCTGTTTAGATTTTCATATTATATATGCATAAGAATAGACATTCCATACATAGGATGAATATATTTGAAACTGAAATTGTATTTTTAGATATTTTGGAGGGTGGATTTTAAGGATACCCATTTTTTGTTTTGTTAGATACTTATTCTTTTATTTAGGGTGCTACATTTTTATTTATAATATTAATGCATAGACATTTGGGATATAAGACCCGAATTTAATAATTTTATTACTAATTTAATACAGCTTGTATTCAAAATAATGGTGACATTATGGATTTTCAAGTCAAACGTGAATTTTACTAATTAAACTATAATTACTACGTATGGCACTAATTTTACTAGAACTTGCAATGGTTTTAAGCTGTTTTGTTTGCATGAAATTAATATTAGCGGTTTGATTTACATTGGAGTTATTTGAATTATGCTTTGAGAATAGATTTTTTTTCTTTATAATGGGAAACTTTATAGTTGAATTTACTTAGAAATCCTGTTGCAGCGTTTGAATGGTATATACATTTATAGCATGATAGTTATTGTTTTTGTAGGTGAAATGAATATCTGTTTACTGAATGAAGATATGATTACAGAAATATTTGATTTTGATAATATTATCAGGAATTGAACTAAACATTTTTACGCTCCAGAGGTTACAATCGAACACTAAATAATTTTAAGTTTATCGTCCTACAATTATGCATGTTAAGATAACTTGTATTAGAACACTTTGTGATTTTCCCTTTTAAGATGAATGAAACGATGGAATGAGAATGTAGGAGGAAACGGTAGAACCATGAGAAAATTCCATATATATGATGTTTGTCCATTACAAACATACATGGTCCAGAATTGAACTAAGAATATTGACGATATTAACTACGAAGTGTGTTCACTATAAGTAAGAATAGAAGGTATTCCATTGTTTGAAGCGAATTTAATGGGAAATTGTTGAGGGGTAAAAGTTATTCACTTTATGTGATAGATAGTGTTGCAGAACTATTTATATATTATGTGGACTTACAATGAATACAGTACCGGGACTATTGATTTAGGCGAAGATTATAGTTGATGCCTTTTATATGGAGTTTTTTTAGTTTAAGCTTGCTGAGGACTGTATTATACTTTGAAGGAAATATACTACGGATATTTAATCTTGTACTTACAAGTGAGCTTGATTCACAAGCCTTCTGGTTAACACTTGGATGTGGTAGCTGATTATTTATTTTCTATGTTGCACAATAATATTTTAATGTATATGGTTTATTTGACTCATTTTATATACATTTAAATCACTAACAGAATTATTATAGGTAAAAATTGTTTTTGTCTCGAAATTTTATATTGTGTTTTGGTTGCTTACCATAAAAAATATTTTATGGAGTATATGTGAATTTTACTAGAACTTGCAATGGTTTTAAGTTGTTTTGTTTGCATGAAATTAATATTAGCGGCTTGATTTACATTGGAGTTATATGAATTATGCTTTGAGATTAGATTTTTTTTCTTTATAATGGGAAACTTTATAGTTGAATTTACTTAGAAATCCTGTTGCAGCGTTTGAATTATATCTAAGACTAGAATATATTGTTATTGACATAGTATTTGACATAGGTTTAATTGAAGTTGGGAATCAGAGATTCACAAATTGACATGTGACACATATATGGCACATTGATATTTAGTATAGTGTAGATATATTTAAATTTACAATGCACGATAATATTAGAATTTGACATAACTTGTATTGTGGTAAAGGATTGCCATACAGAATCATCATATGAAGATTTGATTGATTACACTTTATATTTTGCTGAACTAGGTCCTTTACGAAATTAGTTTTGTATAGAGATACAGATTAACTACACGCTATTACTGTATGACTGTGAAAATGATTGATACTTTATTTTTCGGATATTAGATATACGGGTTATTGGTTTCTAGAAAAGAATTCACGGAAACTTGTGTCCATTAAGATTTTGGAATTTCAGATTGCAAGATAGAACTTTGTTGATGTTATTTGGTTTATTTATGGATGTTGATTTAAATTTGTTGAATTATAATTACACTATTCAAACTTGAAACCTGTTTAATGTATTATATTCATGTGACATTACCAGAAATAACTACAAATTAGTTTCTTATATCACATTAGGCCATATTAGAAACTATTTATCAGAATTTGTAACTATATTTGAAATAAGATTGAAGACAAAGAACTATGCTTGAATTTAACGATGAATAATATTTACTTATTATACTGATTAGAACTTTAATTATGTGTTATGGTACCACCACTAATTTACTACTTTACTGTTTACATATTACATACATTTTAGGATAAATTAGTTTTTTTTATAACTATTTGTAGATATTACAGTAAGATTAGAATTTATTTTATATTGAAATATGACACAATATTAAGTATGAACTATTGATAACTAATACTAATTACGGTTTACTAGGAACACAAGTTCACACTATACTTTGTAGGTTTGAAATTACTAGTCTTTTAAGAAGTAGATGGTTACTATGTTTTAAGAGCAAGAACAATTGATTTGTACAATAGTGACAGCTATTATACTGGATTGGAGATACTCTATATAACTTTAATTTATTAGTATTGCAGTTAGCAGATAGAAGTACATTATTTACAAATATTGATGATACCGACTCTTTTAATAATTTATAAATGGTATGTTTATTAATGTCATTTAGATTTAACCGGAATCAACCGGAATCAACTAAAGTAACAGTCTTAACTATGACCAATATTTTGATCCACTGGAGAATGTTTTTGAGTTGATATAAGTGAAAATGTACGGTAGAGACTTATTATATCCTTGGAATTATAGTTTTTACTAAGAAATGCTACGATTATGAATTATTATGATCTTGAGAGATATATTGATATGTATTGCTTTAATAATAAGAATTAATTGATTTAGAATATTAGAATTGACAGATGATTCCTGAAATATTGTTATTTATTTATTATTTTAGATACAAAGCACCACAGCTAGTGACAAGCATTATCCTCTTGAACTACTAAGCACATAATTGACAGATTGCCACATAGTACTTTATAACATAAATAAATAGCAATTACATGTAATGCTAACTGAAGAGGGCACTATCGACATTTAATTAATAGATAGCCAGGCTACCATAAATACTGACAACTATTGTTTTGTTTAAAGATATTTAAATATAATTGACAGATGGGTATGTTTTGCTTTTATAATAAGATATATTTGGTTTACATTTATGGAGACACTTTTGTTTTCGGCATTAGTCACTTATTCTAGATATGAGACAGCGCAACTAACGACAGCTATTATTTTATTTGAAGTATTAAATACGTGAATGTTAGCGTGATTTGTTTTTGTTATAAGATGTATTTGCTTTACATTAAAGTTGGATATTTTGATTATTACAATACTGAAATCTATATATGTTAGATAGAGGACAATACAACTAGTGACATCTATTAATTTATTTGAATTATTAGAATGTGTGAATGCCAGTTTGATTTGTTTTCTTTTCATTATAAGATATATTAGGTTTACATTTAAGGATTGATATTTGATTAGTATGATACCAAGACTATTCATGTTAGATAGAAGGTAGCACAACTAGCGACATTTGTTGACTTATTTGAGTTATTAACTGCATGAATGTCAGATTGAATTGTTTTACTTCAAATATTCATTTATTAAACCATAAATATTTTAAAATGATTGCATAGTAACAAGGTATATTGATGCTAAATACGACTCAGTATACGTCATTACCATGTACTACTTCGTATTTAAATTATTAGATTTTGAATGACAGACTAGGACGTTTTGCTGTTATACTAAAAGACTAATTATTTTGAATATTTATTCATTCAATCAATAAATACTAAAGGATATGCATTATATTTTCTTTTACATAACTTTATATTTCAATCATTTTGCTGCTTATATTAACTTGTTATTGTAGACAGTTTCTATTGTTAAAGAAATTTGATAAGATAAATATAATTGTATAAACACAGTTAAATTGAAATTATATATTTATAGCCTACATATTGAATAAGTACTGGTTTGATTTACGAGTTGATGATGAAGAGTTGAACAAACACACTGTGAATTTTATATTTGTATATCGGTAAGCATAACATTAAGGATAACTTTCTACGAATATGGAATAATTTTCTTGTACTGAGGAACAATGTATCCTTATTGAACAGAAATATTTCAAATACATGAAGTTTAAAGAATCATAAGAAATATTTACAAGTAATTGGTAAAAAATAAAACGATGAGACCTGACTTTATGATGTTGAGATATATGAGGAGAATATGATGGATAAGAAAATAGCAATTTTTACTTATGAAGACTCTTTATGTAATTTTTGTTTAATAGTGACATCAAGTATTTTTATTTCAGATTGATTACAGATAAAAATTATATACTATTTTCACTACTGATGAATTACATGATAATTTAATTGTATTATAGATTATGACACTTACAGTATTAAGTGCTTTGAAGGTTTGAAATCCTCCCAAGACAATGTTTGTAAATAGATGAATGTTATGTCCATTTATAAATGCTATAATCAGGGGATCATCACATTGTAGGATTGTTCATAGTTTCAGCACATACAAAGAATAATTTAATTATTAGTAACTATAAGCGCTTGTTTATCTTAGGTGACAGTTTGACACTATATTGACTTTAACAATTGCATAGAATTGTTTTCATTATAATGATCCCTTTATTTTCTGCAAGATATGTTTTATGTTACGTTTATTGATTTTATCTCTTCAGTATAGTGACAAATGGTTTAACTGTATTGTGATATTTGAATGAAAATGATAAAATGATAACAACCAATTTGTTTATTATTAGAGGTTCATTTTGCCGAAAAGTATGAAGGATATGAGGGTGTAATGAAGGAGAAGATGGATTGATTGTGTCGGCTGGATATCTATAGAAATATGTGCGAGTGAGTGGTGTGAAGATGTCTTGAAGGAAATCAGCAAAATCATCAGCTTTGGAGTAGTCTCTCTATATAGGTAAGGCTTCATTTGATAGTTGATATGCTGTTTTACTATGTTTTTTGCAAAGAGCATTGAAATGTTTTCAGTACTTGTTAGGACGAGTGACGTTAGAGAGTATTACAGATTTTATTTCGACACCGTAGCTTGTAACCACAGATGTAATTTTGACCATTTTCTGAAGTTGTTGGTGATGACGGAGTGATTTTGGATTTATTTTTTATTTTTTTTTTTTGTACGTTGATAGTTACGCTAAAATTGTTGAGAGCGAGTGATAAATGTGAGATATTTAGTTGGCAATGTTGGTCGATAAGGCGTTGATGTAGTTACTGGTATGTAAAGTGAACTAGCCTCTTGGATTGAAGATATGTAGGTATGAATGTTATGATACAGTGCGTCCATTGATGCACGGTTGTAATGGGTCTACTGCTGCCGATAAATGTGTTTTGTATTGTTTACAGTTGAATTTGTTAACGGATGCTAGTTCTTTGAAATTCTGTAGATTGAGTCGTATGATGAGTACTAAGTTGTAATTTGATTGGAAGAGGCCCACTTCCTATTGGATTGAGAACATTAATTTGGATTTGTGAAATGTGATTAGCAGAAGTAATGACAATATCCGGTATGCTTTGTGGTACAGGCCTAGTGGGTTTGGAAGACTTTGATCGATACCAGGTATGTAAGTTATGACAAAGGTTTGAAAGGTAGATTTGTCTCTTTCTGATCTGCTGTACATTTTGAACTTCTTCATAATTATGAATTTATTATAATTATCGGAAATGTGTTGCACGATTACAGTAGGTAGCGGTTTTACAGGTCTGATATAAACTGTAGCAACGATTATAGTTATATTACGGAAGTATAAAGTAATGATGGGATATTCAGGAAGATCTGGCAGCCTACAAAAGTGTTGCCGTGATGGAATACGTGGAGAAAATTCCACAACTGTTTATCCATTTGTGCGTCTCCTATGAAGGTGCTACCCTGTAGGATTATTGTATATCCAGAAAAATGACAGATGATGGACGGAGTGAGAAAGGTTTCGTTAAGGATAAACACTACAGCTCTTTTTACCACTAACAGCGCTTTGAATAAAGCTTTATTTTGATGAATGGATCTAATATTGATAAATATAAAGACTATATCCATGACCAATAGGTTGGACAATAGTTTCCAAAGATAGTGTATAAAAATATATATTTTGACCAGAATAAGTAGTATGCAGAAAAGGGTTATGGAATATTTCTTTTGCTGCATGTGTGATTTGTTTTAAGTCGTGTGAACGATGAATTGGTTGAATGTTTTTGAAGAGTAAGCGTTAGAAAGGCAACAATACATTGCGTACTGTTATAGAAGACTCAACTGATTGTAGAACGTTTGCAGATTAGTTGTATATACGTAGTGGTACCACATACTCAGGGTGAACTTTGGTATGAATGGATTTGCCTTTACACTTGTAACTATATATCGGGTGTTGTTCATGGCAAGTGTAACAATTTTGGCGGGGTTGTAGATTGGGGATATGAATGATCGGACCGATCACCAGATCAATAGCTGCAGACAGACGTATTTGGACATATTGCGGTAGAGTGTTGATTATATGTATAGCATTTTTCGCATTGAAGTGTTAGGGGAAAATGAAACCTTTGAGTTTTACGTCCCACGGTTATGCTGGTTAGGCTAAAGGAGACGGTGATGATGAATAATGGCTGAAATGGTGGAATGAAGAAAGTGGGAGGAAACGGGAGAATCCCGAGAAAACCCACGCACACGTTGTTTGTTTACCACAAAGTTCACTTGACGGGGGCTGGGATCGAACCTGGGACCCCAAGCACCAGAGGTGAACGCTCTGCCACCGAGCCACCGTGGTCCCTGAAGTGTTAGGGGGTGCTGATGATCGTGAAAGTTTAACTTTGTTTTTTTTTGTTATAAATGTATACCCCCAATAGTTAGAAGAGAATCATTAGTGGTTTGAGAAGGTGTTAGTACTTGAACAATGTACGTGGGATATGTAACATTTATAATTTGCATAACCTTCAGGAGTGTGTGTCCTTCGTAGCTAAGTTCATCCCTTGAATTTCTTTATTGGTATAAGGATCAACACACCGATTCATCACGGAAAGGTGAGGAGGACGGCGAGGTGGGGGCATTTGCTTGCCTTGAGATGTATTACGGTTAGTAAGTTTAGCATTTTGTCGAAATTTTCTATATGTACTTTGTTTTTTTTTATATATATATATAATGCTGACCAAGTTTGCATTTTGCTGTTTGAAAATAAAGCCGTTCCTAGTTTGACTATTTCTTTGAGTGACGCACGAGGAAGGTACTTGTACAGTTGTAGAACAACTTATCTTGTTTCACAGTTGAGAAACATGATTTGAAAAGGGTTAACAGAAACGAGTACATTGATTGAGATAAAGTTTGAGGTAAAGTTGGAGCTATAGTAGAATTTGTTTACATTTCCATAGTATTGTCCACTATATTTGGTGTAACGTGTGCTTTCTTTGCAGCTGGTGAGAATTGCAAGCGGTTAGAATAACTTTGTATGATTGAAGAACGGGAAGCCATAGACATAACAGAGCTTGTGGTATTACCAGATATAGTTAGTGACTGCACATGCATTTCTTCCACTTTAGTGGAGCAACCAGAAAGTTTACGCTAATTATTGCTAGCGAGTAAGGTTACGATTGATACTTTGATACATTTTGGCAGTTTATACTTGGGAGTTGGCATCAAGAAAGGTATGGTAGAGAATTTTTTATTATCGATATATGCACCATATTATAATGAACAATAAACATTGATATGTTATGAAATATGTAGAGTTTAATTGACACGTTAATATGTTTTAAGTTCTGATAAGAACTATTTGATTTATAATATTACAGAACAATATTTGATTGGTATATTAGTGTTATTCATATGCAATAGATACACCATAGCGTACCTAGTATCAATAAGTATATTATTTGAAATATGACAACCACACATGATAGTTGCTAATTTAGCTTCTAAAATAAGATATGGTTTATGAATTTTTGGATTAATGAAAAAATGAAACGAAATCTTTGAGTTTTACGTCCAACGGTTATGCCGGTTAGGCTAAAGAAGACGGTAATGATGAGTAACGAATGAAAAAAAGTGGAATGAAGAATGTGGGAGGAAACGGGAGAACCCCGAGAAAACCCATGCACACGGTGATTGTCCACCACAAAGTTCTTATGGATTTGATTAATACAGAAGAACTTTGTGGTCATTACTTCTGCTAATCACATTTCACAAATCCAAATTAATGTTCTCAATCCAATAGGAAGTGGGCCTCTTCCAATCAAATTACAACTTAGTACTCATCATACGACTCAATCTACAGAATTTCAAAGAACTAGCATCCGTTAACAAATTCAACTGTAAACAATACAAAACACATTTATCGGCAGCAGTAGACCCATTACAACCGTACATCAATGGACGCACTGTATCATAACATTCATACCTACATATCTTCAATCCAAGAGGCTAGTTCACTTTACATACCAGTAACTACATCAACGCCTTATCGACCAACATTGCCAACTAAATATCTCACATTTATCACTCGCTCTCAACAATTTTAGCGTAACTATCAACGTACAAAAAAAAAAAAATAAAAAATAAATCCAAAATCACTCCGTCATCACCAACAACTTCAGAAAATGGTCAAAATTACATCTGTGGTTACAAGCTACGGTGTCGAAATAAAATCTGTAATACTCTCTAACGTCACTCGTCCTAACAAGTACTGAAAACATTTCAATGCTCTTTGCAAAAAACATAGTAAAACAGCATATCAACTATCAAATTGGGTAAGTGGGGACAGGCGCGTTTTTTAAAATTTGGTAAAAAAATATGAAAATAGTTCCTCAAAAGTTGAAGAGTTTGGATATAGCTCCATTCGTCTGGAAGAGTGGTATTATCTAATATGAAGAGTATAAAAGAATACCCCTATGCGAAAAATGGGTCCATGTTCTAGCATGCGATCAGCTTTCGTAGCGTTTGGCTATCCTGAGATAATTGTCACAGAAGCACCTGGAGAAAACATCGTACGGTTAAGAAAAGATGATAAAGTACCTATAAAAATTGAATGTACTGTGATATGTTTGTCAGTATATGTACAGTTGAGGTCAGGGCAGGTTCTAGACATTTCTTAAGTGTAAGCAAACAATATTTAGCCCTCCCCCACCATCTAAATGATAATAAAAGAGTAAAAGGTTATAATGAACAAAAATTCTTCAAATAATTGTTGCAATTGCAAATTTCTTCAATATCTGTAGTCTCCCTGTGAATATTAACGAAAAATGGCGAAATTATAACTAATTGATTGTGGATGAATACTGAACAATGTTCCTAATCAATAGCATTTTTTATTAAATAAGTGCAAGACACAATTGAGATATTATATACATACATACATATACATATATATATATATATATATATATATATATATATATATATATATATATATATATATATAGATATAGATATATATATATATATATATATAAAAGATGTATTTTGACAAGTACAATTGAAACATGAAAGTCGAAACAGAATAAAACTCATATTTCAAGTCTAACATTAATACAGGTTTGAATTTTGACGAGATATGCTCTTATGCTTAACTAAAAGCATATTTACATTTGTATTTTCTAGAGATACAATTATGGTAATTAGCTTAATTTCTTGTTTCTTTATTAGTGATAATTTCATGTTAAAAAGACACTTTTCTGGCTTTCAATTTGGCAAAATCTCCTAATATTGCATCCATATTCATTTCATAGAGTGTCATTTTCAGTAGCCATCAAAGCTAGTCCATTTAATCGTTCTTGAGATAGTTGATCTCAAATAGTTCTTTATTAATTATAACTGAACTTGTTTAATACACAACAAATGACAAAAGTGTGTGCTTTAATAGATATTTAATTTACCTTTGATCCAGTGGCGGTACTTCAAAATCAGGTCCCCCGAAAAAAATATTTTCAGGTCCCCTAAGGCCTATAAAACAATTAAGTCCTTTCATGTCTCTCTCCAACATAGACTTTCGAAATCAGACATTGAGTAACACAATGTAAACACAAGCAGTGGCGCACTGAAGATTTCTCTTTTGATTTCGGAGTAGCCTACAAAATCAGAGCCGGCTCTATCATATGTGCAATGCGTGCATTTGCACGGGCGCCAAAATCTGTCATAACTATATTATTTAAAATAGATATTTCTTGCTGGAAACAGACTTAATGATGGTGGGGTCAATTTACTAAGTTGACCTATTTGAATACTATATTCATAAATCATGTTTAGGTCGCATTAGTTTAAGGTCACACCTACAACGCTAAAGCAAATGGCCAAACAAATTCCAGCATAAATTGCTTGATTATTATCAAAAATAAGAACTCAATTCTCGAATGGTAGTGAACACCTGTTTCATTTATGTGGTTAATCAGTTTTGATACGAAAACTAGTCATGTCTTTGTCACAAACAAGTTCCTTATCATTGAAGGTCGAAATAAGTTTTAATTTTTTTTAAAAACAGATATAGAAGGAACATCAATAAATAGAGATAAAAAACGTAGTTGTACTGGAATTGCAAACTGATATATTGAGATTAGAGCTCGATATTGAATTCTATAAAAAGGATTACCACCTTTCTTCTGTAGGTGTATTTGCTTTATCTTTCACTGAGTGCGAGTGCCATTTCCCTCCCCTTCGTTGTTCATGATAGAGTAGCACACTTAAAATCGTGACTTTTAAGAGTTGTTCTTACTGGAGAAAGGGGGTGGCAAATGATGCCATTGCACGGGCCGGAAAATTTGCCCTGTACAAAATGTTACTAATTTTGTGTATTTGTCTCCTGAAATTGTACTAATTTTCTAAAAAATTAGAAGTTCTGGAGGATCCAAACTTCTCGAATCACCTCCGCCGATACATCCCTGAACTAATAATCAAAACCCGACATTGCACTAGGACTATTACCAAATGTTTAAAAATATCGCTTCATCTAAATTTGATACGAGAGAATCGATTGATAATGATTGTTATACTGTTATAATACAACGAGCGTATGTATACGCTGCTGTGATTGACAGTAAGAGTTCTGAAAATAAAATGTTACTTATAATCCTAACGACCTTTCCATTACAGTTGCCCTTTCGAGTTATATAGTCTACGCATATACTGCGTGAAAACTAATTCTGTTCAAACAAATTTTGAAATACATTAAATTTAACACAGATCCGTAACCGAAAAGGCCGTATCGATTCCATTTTAATTTGACAATTAAATTACTGCAATCAAGTAAAATAAATTTAAAATTTCCCAACTTTGTCGACTTTTGGACGCAAACAAACATGTGGGGTGCAAGGGATAGTGATGTGTCTCTTAAAGCCTCTCCTATCCCATCGCCATCCTCACCTTCACGTGGTGCACCCTACTTCCACAGATGAGGCTCTGGCGACGGCGTCGGGAAGTTGCGCTCCCATCGCCCAGTTCTACGGAACTGCAGTCAGCCACTGGTCCTCCAGGTTGGGGGTTAGGTAGGGCTGATCACCCTGCCTGTAAAACCTATCGATCGCTAGCAGCAACGTAAACCTCGGATGAAGCCGGCTGGATTTTTGGATTTCTACCACTGCTATGTTCTTGATATGACTCTGGATTGTTTGGATGACGCTCGGACCTGGGATCATGAGACGGCGGAGTGAAACGTGTGCGCACCCAGCGGGGCCGGATGGAGTGATGCCCTGAAAGGGAACGCTGGGAGTCTGCGACACAGGGATCTCCAATGGAACATGGATCCCTACCCTAACACGGTGGGACGTGGGTGTCTTCAAGAGTACCCATCAGTCGGTGGTGCAAGTGGCCCTGTCCCCTTGTCAAGCCTGACTTGAGGTGATAGCTCAGCTTGCTGACAAGGGTCATGCAGGTAGGACCTGCCAGCCTCGTTGGCCACCATGGAACTCAGACGGGGAAGTGGAGAAGATTTTGGGCTTATTTCGATTATGGCTCCGCATCGCCCTGCTTCGAACGCAGCTCCCGACCAAAGCAAAGTAGATTAGAATAAAATCATCCTTCGTTATCTGATAATTAAGGATAAAAGTGCAGAGACAGCTGTGTATCTCCAACTCTGTCACATCGCCACGGGTTCATTCACAGATGGGCATATTAGAAAATTACGTAATGGTACTTTAGATGTCTATACCGTCAGTGACAAACAATCACGGCTGCTGCTGCAATGTGAGTCCCTCGGCACAGTTTCTGTCTTGATTGAAGGCAGGAACCAGCTCAATTCCAGCAAGAGTGTGATTACCTGCTGTGACTTGCAGGATGTACCTCTTGATGAAATCTGTGCAGAGCTCCGCGACTCCCATGTTACAGGAGTCCAACGGATCCACGTGAAGAAGAATGGACAACTAGAGGCGACACATTCATATATCGTCACGTTCGACTTGCCCACCTTACCTCCTGCTTTGAAGGTTGGCTAACTCCAGTTGAAGGTCAGACTGTACATTCCTTTGCCGCTGCGCTGCTTCAACTGTCAACGCTTTGGCCATTCTGCGCCTTCTTGTAATGGGACGGCCACTAATGGGAACTGTGGTTGCCCTCCATATGGTCCTGCTCCTTGCACGGTGGATCCAAAATGTGTAACAACTGTACTGCTGCCCATTCTGCTTGGTTCAGAGATTGCCCCAAGTTCCGGGAGGAGAAAGTCATCAAGGAACTTATCGTGACCGAGAGAGAGATGTTCACCCTCGCGAGGGTGGCCCTCTCGAGGGCATCCTCACCCTCAAGTTCCCTCGCCCACAGTGACGCGAGGGCGAGGACAAGTTTTGGCCACGAGGGCGAGGGTGCGCGAGGGCAAGGACAAGCTTCGATGGCGAGGGTGAGGGTGCGCGAGAGCGAGGAAAAGCTTCGACGAAGAGGGTGAGGGTGCGCGAGGGCGAGGACAAGTTTCGGCAGCGAGGGCGAGGGTGCGCGAGGGCGAGGACAAGCTTCGATGGCGAGGGTGAGGTTGCGCGAGGGCAAGGAAAAGCTTCGACGGCGAGGGCGAGGGTGCGCGAAGGCGAGAACAAGTTTCGGCAGCGAGGGCGAGGGTGCGCGAGGACGAGGACAAGCTTCGATGGCGAGTGTGAGGGTGTGCGAGGGCGAGGACAAGCTTCGATGGCGGGGGTGAGGGTGCGCGAGGGCGAGGAAAAGCGAAGGCGTGAGGGCGAAGAATTCAATAACGAACTTTTTAAATGAATTAAATGTAGACACCGTAAATTGATAACACTTAGTGTAATGCACGTCATCAAAGTCAGTTATTAGTTGATCAATAATTTTAATTGATCTTAAATTAGGATTATCGTATAAATCACTACTGTTAATGGTTTAATTGAATTGTCAATTTTGTAAATAAAATCTCATTCTAAGATAATTACGTTAAGTGTAGATCGCAACTATCTAGGCCAGCCCACAAACTGTTTTTAATTGAAATCCTACCCGTTTTCCAAGTACCCAGTTACAAAACTATTAAGCCAATACTGAAAACTAAAAACGAAAATATTTATTGCAATTAAACGATTAACACGATTGGTATTATCGGACGGGAGCACGTTGGCTCAGTGCTACAGCCAATCTCTGGTTTCAGGGGTCACTCGTTCGATCCCAGGCCAAGTGAGTTCGTGGAGGACGATAGCGTATACTTTGGTTTTCTCGGGATTTTCCCGTTTTCTCATTCCACCTTTTTTTTTCATCATCATTCACTTGCAATTCCATCAGTCTCCTTTAGCCATCGATGGCATAACCGTTGGATGTTAAACTAAAGATTTATTTTATTTTATTTTATTTATTTATTTATTTATTTATTTATTTATTTTGGTATCTTTGAAAGCGTTTTTAATATAGTGTAAGAATATGCAGCGCACAGTCTTGAAAAGGGAGACTATTTTGGGCGTCCAGTAGGCCTCTTTCTGTGATCTGTTACCCTTCATTATCGACGTTTATATTATTATTATTTTTTTTTTTCGCTAAATAGGATATTAAAATAGAATGATTTGGTTCTATATCGCAAGTTTTAAAGCTCCCTGACAACTGATATTTAGTCAGCAAAGCATAGGAAAACTTAGAAATAAAGAAGCAAAACTACCTGAAGTATTCGGCTATGGTTCATCTAATCATGGGCGTCGTAACGAGGGGCTTGGGTGGTCGCGTTCCTCCCAGATTTTCGTCACACGTATGTAAGCAAACGAAGAAAATAAAAGCATATATTCAGGGGTGTAGTCGAGAGTATACGAAGGTGTATTGCTCAATCATAGTCATTTGCGCATACTTTCTGCTTCAAGGCGTGTAGTACTATATTCAAAGCTAGCATATATAACCTGTGAAATTTTTAAGACTAGCGTATACTCTGTGAAAATTTTAAGACTATGGTGTACGCCGTGTGAAATTTTAGGACTTGAGCAGGAAGTTTTTGATAGTCCATTATTGCAACACAGCCCCTGCCCGCTGCAGCCCCTACTTATTCGCCTCTACTTTCTAAACATTTTCTATATATTTTACATCCCTGGAGTTGGTGGCCCCGCATCGTGGAGGTTGTGGGGACATTATCTAAGCCTTTGGTCAAGTGACCTTACATTTGGACCTGTCAAGTGACCTTACATTTACATAGATTACTATTGAGATAAGTGGGTAAAACTGCATTCAGGTTTACACCTATAATTTCATGATTCTTAGTGTTCATCCTCCCGAAGGGGAACTTTCGAAGATGTCCTCAATTCTAACTATAGAGAAACGTTCTCACACAACAGAATAAACATAATTTCAAACCGTTCATGATCTATACTTAGAAAAAAATAGCACTCTACTAACGTAATTTGCTTTTTTGGAAAATATAAGTTTTACTTATGAATATCTGGGAATCAGTCGATCTGTCTGTATTCTGACGTATTAGAGTTAATGTCCCTTTATAATTTATCACCGATGCCGTGGCTAAATGGTACGTGAATCTATAGTTTATGATAGGATCCGAACCACCATAATGCGTTCAAACTTCACTCAAGGGAATCGAACCTGAGACTTGCTGCAAAGCAGACATGCTTGCTAGACACTATACTAACTTCCTTTGTATATTTCAATATCATTAACTTTCAGTAATCACCGGTAATCGACCTATAACCAGAGTCGAAGTCTAAGAGGGAGTTATTGAAAATGTTTAATTATCCTAATTTTGATGTGAATATTTCACTTTAGAATATTAGCGTTTAAATACTCCTCTCTCCCATACAACCATTACACACGCTAATACTATGTAACAAGCAGTAACGACTACATATTATCAGGTGCAACATTTAATCAATCAACATATAACATATAAAGCTTATAAAATTTTAATTAGTAAGCTGGATTGCATCTTATGAAAAAAGTTGAATAATTTCCACCTTATATGTTAGTTGTTTGACGTAACGTAAGCATGAAGGTAAGCTTAGATCTTTGTTCGAAATTCACATTGAAATGATATTCGCAAAGAATCTTCAGTGGGCTGAATCTCTTTCGTTCCAGGTTTTCTATAAAACTGCGATAATCGTAGGACGTAAAAATGAAGATTTTATTCCCCAGTCAGAACTTTTAAACTATTCTATCTCTTCAAGTCAATAATTGTCTGTTTTGCATTATCACTTTTCAACCACAGAGCAAAATAATTCAGTCACTCTACTCCTGTTTTAATGATGTATGGCAGCGTGTAACAAATTGTTGCGAGGTCCTGGGCAAGAAAAGTTTGTGATCGCCCTTTCAGTTTTTAATTGCTAATTATAATAAAATTTCTGGAAATCAATTAATCTACACATTTAATTACTTGTGCTAAAGAAAATAAAGGTTTGTTCTCTTCCTTTCCCGTTCCACCATTTCTTTCATCATCATTCACTTGCAATTTCATCCATCTCCTTTAGCAGTTACATAACTCTGGGGCGCTAAACTAAAGATTTCATCTTTTCTTTCATTACTACAATCTTAAAGTTTGCACGTATTAAAGTTTGCACGACATTATTAATTGTTGAATTGGTGGATTTATAAAAGTCAGTGCTAAATCATTTTAGGCTCGATAATCTTTCCAAGGCCCCTAGAGGCGCTAAGCTTTGAGCGTGCCATTTAGGGAGGAACGGTGGCTCAGCGATAGAGAAATTACCTTTGTTCGAAGGGTCGCATGTTCGATTCCCGTCCAAGTAAGTTCGTGGTGGAGGACATCGTGTTCGTGGGTTTTCTGGGGATTCTCCAGTGTCCTACCACATTCTCATTCAACTATTTCTTTCATCATTCACTTCTGTCTCCTTTAGCATTTAGCTTGCATAAACGTGGGATCTTAAACTAAAGATTTCATTTTTCATTTGCCTTTACGTATTTGTAGTGTAAGGAATCCTTGAGACAACGTTTGAAAGATATCATTTCATAATTGTGGGAATTACTGAAAATAAACTTTCCAACAATGATAGCTGCCAAAAATGAAGCAAGACCACAGTGATAAAGTGCACAAATTGGCCCCTAGGGGAGTTTCTTAAGACAAAGTTTCATATTTATGGCAATTAACATTGTTAAGGTAGGACAAATGTATCTCTATTAGTGGTGAATATTAACAATATTTGAGCATCGAAATTAACCTTACAAGCACATTGACACATTTCACTTTATATTTTAAAATACCAATTAACTTAGATTCACATTCAAATCAATGAAGTCATTCATGTTATGGGTTAGAGTGGGTATATATTTCCCAGTGATAATTCAACAATAGTGTTCTGATGTATTTTATTTGTTTGCTGACGGAGTTTCAAAATTAAGCTCTTTAGATCTTTCCCTTTGAATTTGTTCAAATTCCTCAGTTACGCTACATACATCAGGGATGGCCAACGTGTTGACTATCAAATTCTGACAGATAGTCCGCGGCAGTCACTCTACCGCCACTCATCAAACCTTGATTTCACCCTCACCTTCATGAGAGCCGCCCTTGTGTGGCTGAATACTTATGCTTGCATCATAGTTCAAGGAACATTTTGAAGTAAAGGCATTGGATACTGTTGATAAATGATGTAAACGTCACTATCGACCGAGATCTCCATTGTAACAGTTGTTCCATTTTAGGTGTTCCACAGTAAGTTATACGATGATATGTTTAGTTTCCTTTCTTTAGGACGTATATTAAGCAAGGGCGGATCCAGGACGGACTTCTGGTGGGGGTGGTGGGTTGTAATACTGCTACTTAGAGCTACTTTTAAGAGCTCCAAACTCTGGGGTGCGTTTTATTTGTATATATAAAATAAAGAAGTTTCCTCGGATCGGGGCGATCGCTCCCCCCCCCCCCCAGATCCGCCACTGATGATAAGGAAATAATTCAGCAAATAGGTTGAATAATTGATGCTCTGATCCTCACGAAGGAGGCTCTCCGAGGCCTCTTCACCCTCAATGATATGAGGGCGAGGGTGCACGAGCGCGAGGAAAAGTTTTGAGCACGAAGGCGAGGGCGAGCGAGGATAATGGACAACTCCTATCGCAAGGGCGAGGGTGCGCGAGGGCGAGGACAAGCTTCGATGGCGAGGGTGAGGGTGCGCGAGGGCGAGGAAAAGCTTCGACGAAAAGGGCGAGGTTGTGCGAGGGCGAGGAGAAGCTTCGACAGCGAGGGCGAGGACAAGCTTCGATGGCGAGGGTGAGGGTGCGAGAGGGCGAGAAAAACCTTCGACGGCGAGGGCGAGGGTGCGCGAGGACGAGGACAAGCTTCGATGGCAAGGGTGAGGATGCGCGAGGGCGAGGACAAGTTTTGTCCGCGAGGGCGAGGACAAGCTTCGACGGCGAGGGTGAACGATAGCGAGGGCCAACTGCTACTGCGAGGGCGAGGGTGAATGAGGTCAAAGTAAAATGAACATCTATGGACCGAGAAGATCTCTGCAGCTGAGGCCCGCCGTCGAGCTGCGCCGAAGTCACCTTTTACTACCAGTTTCTCTTCCTTGGTGAAACGTATGAAATCTATCTCGTGCGACTTCTTCGACTGCTGCTGCCTCTACTGTTTCTGCGCCTCGGTCGCCCGCCAGGGATACAGCCCCGCAGTCCTCTAGTAAAGCTACTGCTGATCGCTCTCTCTGCGACCAGTTTCTTAAGTCCTCTACTCCTGACACACCTAGCAAGCCTCTGAAGAAAGAGCGAAAGAAAAAGTTGATGACCCCAACTTCTCAGTCAGCATCCTCTGATCACACTGGAAGTCTAAGTCATCCCGTAAGCCGTCTTCGAGCCCTCCCAACGCAAAGAAGATTAAGCAGAAACCACGCAGTCCCTCTGCGAGCAGTGTTTCGTCTATGGAGGGGTGGAGGATGACGACTTAGATGCATTTCAACTTTTGACTGGTCGTAAAGGGAAGCATGGATCGAAACTGTTTATTGTCGAATCTGCTTAAATTATGGTTTTACTCCAGTGGAATCTCAACGGATATTCCTCTCACCATGAGGAACTTCATCGGCTCCTGTCAATGTTGGATCCCGTGATCTGTCTCCAAGAGACTCACTTCACGCCTACCACCACCTGTTTAGTCTCCGGATGCACACTATATCGTCACGACAAGATCACGGCTGGTCGTGCGACCGGCGGCGTCGCTGTCGGAGTGTCCGACTGCTAGCATTTCTCTATGATGTACGTTACGAGTCCCCTTCAGATTGTTGCTGTCCGTCTCTTTCTGCACCACTCTACCGCCATCTGCTATGCGTACATCCCCCGCACCGATGCCTTCACTGCAGCCGATCTGGAACACGTCTTTCACCAGCTTCCAGCCCCTATTGTCTTCGTGGATGATTTCAACTCTTACCATACCGTGTGGGGATTTAGCCGGACGGAATCTCGTGGTCGTGAGATTGCAGCTTTTCTTGCCCGGACGAACCTGATTTTGTTGAACGATGGAGTCCAACGCGCTTCACTACTGCTACAGGGACCTTTTCTCATCTGGTTTTGTCCTTCTGCAGCCCAGCCCAGGGAGCTCAACTTCCGTGGCGTGTGCATCCAGATCTTTGTGGCAGCGATCATTTTCCATTGGTACATACTGGGCTTCAGCTCCCACAAGCTGCACCGTCGTCTAGATTCAATCTGCGGTTATCTGACTGGGCACGATTCTCTGCCAGCTTTGACTTTACCCCGACCTCCATCAGTCTGTCGAGGAACAGTGTGCGGCTTTTCAGCGGAGTATCTTGTTGGCAGCCGATGCGCATATTCCCGTTCGTCGCAGCGCGTCGTTTCTTGGTGATCTGCAGAGATTGGCCAGGCTATCCGTGCACGTTGACGAGCCTTGAGTGATTTTCGTTGGACAGTTTCGCCGCCTCCGTGCCTGAGCTAAGTATGTCATCAAACAGGCCAAACGCCGCAGCTGGCGCGTGTATGTGTCTTCACTTTCTGCCCAGAGTTCAGTCTCCGAAGTATGGTCTAAGGTTAGTCGTCTACAAGGGCGTTCTCCTTCTAGTGAGCTTCCTGCTTTGGTTATCGATGGACTCCTAGTCACCGACCAAAATCTTATAGTGACTGAATTTGGTCAACATTTTG
Organism: Thermobia domestica; assembly: GCF_964235325.1. NCBI lineage: Eukaryota > Metazoa > Arthropoda > Insecta > Zygentoma > Lepismatidae > Thermobia > Thermobia domestica. The sequence goes on along the minus strand of NC_137460.1, from coordinate 180,925,173 downwards.
CTGCTGTTTCTAGCTCTGCGCATTATCCAGCGGCCTTCCTGCCCATCAAGCATCGTGACGAGTGTACGCCTCTTGTCCTCCGCTCTGCTAACAAAGAGAGCTACAATACTCCGTTTACTGCTGCGGAGTTATCTGCTGTTCTACGCTGCACGAAGGACAATGCGCTAGGTCCGGATCATATACATTATGCCATACTTCGGCATGTCCCGCCTGTAGGTCACCGCCATCTCCTAGATCTCTTCAACCGGCTCTGGCTGGAGGACAGTTTTCCTGTTGCTTGGCATGAGACTTACATTATCTCGATTCTAAAACCTGGCAAGCTTGCTACGTCTTCTGCACACTACCGACCCATCGCCCTTACCAGCTGTCTCAGTAAAGTTCTGTAGAAGATAATCAACAAAAGTCTCGTTTGGTTTCTTGAGCATAATGACTTTCTTTCCAACTTCCAGTGTGGCTTCCGGTGCTATCGCTTCACGACAGACCACCTTGTTCCCCTGGAGACTGCGATCCAGGACGTCTTTCGTCACCGTGAACATCTTGTGGCCATCTTTCTTGATTTGGAGAAGGCTTATGACACTACTTGGCGCTATGGGATCCTGCGCCAACTGCATACTTGGGGCCTCCGTGGCCATTTGGCTGCTTTTCTCCAGAACTTTCATCGCGAGCGTTCCTTCCGAGTGGAAATTGGATCAATCCTTTTTGCGCCGTTTCGACAGAAGAACGGAGTTCCGCAAGGCAGTGTGCTCAGTGTAACGTTGTCTGCTGTGGCTGTGAACTGTGTGCTGCACGAACTTACACCTTTCCTTCGTGGTTTGCTCTACTTGAGTAACTTCACGATCTACTGTCGGTCCCATGATTTTTGGTATACGGACAAAATCTCGCGGCCGAAACATCGCCGCCCAAAATCTCGCCGGCCCAAACCTCGCTGGACAAAATCTCGCCGGGCCAAAACCTCGCTTCCCAAAACCTCGCGGGACAAAATCTCGCCGGGCCAAAACCTCGCGTGGCCAAAACCTCGCCGTCCAAAACCTCGCGGGACAAAATCTCGCCGGGCCAAAACCTCGCGTGGCCAAAATCTCGCCGCCCAAAACCTCGCGTGGCCAAAACCTCGCGGGACAAAATCTCGCCGGGCCAAAACCACGCCGCCCAAAATCTCGCCGTGCCAAAACCTCGCCGCGAATGAAACTTTTCTTTAAAATTTACCCAATGTGTTTCCTAATATGCAATTCCACATTACAAATAATAATAATAATAATAATAATAATAATAATAATAATAATAATAATAATAATAATATACAAAACATCGTGTGCGTGGGCTTCCTCGGGTTATTCCCGTTTCCTCCCACTTTCTTTATTCGATCATTTCCTTCATCCTGGTCATCTACGTCTCCTTTAACCTATAGGACATAATCAAGAGACGTCGTAAAAACTCATATATTGTTTCATATTTTCATAAATATTATTAGATTTTTGTTAAAATTTTAAGTTTTTGGATGTTCCAAAGTTCACGAAACTAACCTCGTTAGTTGTCATTACTTTCCTTATGCAGACTTTCTTTCCCTATAACCAGTTTAAAAACATCCTGTCGCCCTACCTTCACATTGAAATCCTCTAATACAGAAATAGAATTTTCATATGGTATCGCGGGACTTGGTCAAATACCCGTGATACTTATTCTGAAACAGCGTCTTTTATACCGTCATCCTTATCATCTGTTGGAACATTTACATTTTGATCAGGCGAGATTTTGGGTATGGCGATATTTTGGGGCGCGAGGTTTTGGCCCGGCGTGATTTTGGCCCGCGAGGTTTTGGGTGGCGAGGTTTTGCCCAGGCGAGGTTTTGGCCCCGCGAGATTCTGGCCCGCGACGTTTTGGGCGGCGAGGGTTTGGCCAGGCGGGGTTTTGGCCCGGCGAGATTTTGTCCCGCGAGGTTTTGGGCGGCGAGGTTTTGGTCCGCGAGGTTGTCGCCGCGAGGTTCTGGCCGCGAGGTTTTGTACCCACCCTTTGCACTATTGCATGCCAATTACAACTGACGCTCAACCGCCTGCATCAGTGGTCCCTTCGCTCTGGCTTCAAGTTATCCTCTGCCAAGACCAACTGTGTGAACTTCTGTCGTCTCCGCAACTGTGCTTTTGATCCAGATCTTTCCTTGGGACCTGATCGCCTCCAGTATGTTGAGTGTATTCGTTTCCTGGGCCTCCAGCTTGATCGCCGTCTTACTTGGAATCAGCATGTTCGCGCCTTGAAGTATAGCTGTCTCCGCTCCATGAACTTGTTGCACCTACTTTCTCATACCACCTGGGGTGCTGACCGTGTTGTGCTGCTTCGCCTTTACAGAAGTCTCATTCGATCGAAGATTGATTACGGCTGTGTGGCTTATAGTTCTGCTCGTCGCAACGTACTTCGCCACTTGGACACCGTCCACTATCTGGGTCTGCGAATTGCCACTGGGGCACTTCGTACGAGCCCAATCCTTAGCCTGTACGTCGAGGCTCACGAGCCGTCTCTGTTGCACCATCAGCAAATCTTGCAGCTAAGATATCTACTTCATCTGAATGCCATTCCTGATCATCCCTCTGGTTTTCGTTGGAAGCTGGTCCTCGCCTTCAACGTTATCAGGCACTGCCTACAGTTACCAGGCATTTTGGAATCCGTGCCTTGAAACTTCTGGCAGATTTTGCTGTCAAGCTACCTCCACTTGCTGTTTTGGGTTTCCTGCCAATTCCACCCTGGCAACTGCTTTCACCGGCGATCAACTTCTCTTTGGCGTAGTTCAAGAAGGTAACTACCAGTGACCAGCAATATCGCCAGGAATTTCTCTCTTCCATGGCCTCCTATCCGGGCTACCGCTTTATCTTCACCGATGGCTCCAAACAGGATGACTCTGTTGGCTGTGCTTTTGTTCTGGACGTCCACTGTTCCCGAGTTCAGCTTCATCCTTTCTGCACCGTGTACATCGCAGAATTGGTAGCCATTTTGGAAGCTCTTCAACATGTTCGTCGCCGCCAGCTTCGCGCTATTGTAATCTGCTCCGATTCCAGCAGTGTCGTTCATAGCCTTGCCGATGTCACGTCTCCGCATCCACTTGTTCAGCAATTACTACTTCAGTGCCAGGGCCTACTTACTGAGGGCTATGATCTTCGGTTTTGTTGGGTGCCAGGCCATGTTGGCATCCCTGGAAATGAGCTGGCCAACATTGCTGCGAAGGAGGCTGCTCTTCATGGTCGCTATTGCCGCCTCCCTGTCCCCAGCACTGATGTTCGTCACGTCTTTTCCCATCTTGTGCATCAGCGCTGGTAGTCATCATGGGATCAGCAGATCAACAACAAACTCCATGCTGTGAAGCCCCGTCTTGGAGTCTGGTCGTCGAGCCCTTCACGGTTGGAAGAGAAGACTTTGGCTCGTCTTCGGATTGGTCATAGTCATTTGACACACGGATACCTTCTGAAGAGAACTCTTCCTCCTGACTGTCGCCTCTGTGGTCAGCGCTTGACTATTCGTCATTTTCTTGTGGACTGCGTGACTCGTGCGCCAGTGCGTGCTCAGTTTGGCCTCCCTGCTGACCTCCGAACTCTGCTCAGTGATGATCCTGGCATCGTCTTGAAGGTGTTCCGATTTCTGCGACATCAGCAAGTTTTATCATCCATTTGACCTTTCCGTGTGCTTCTGTGACTGTGCAGTGTTTTGTTCTGTGCGTGCACTGCTTTTAACATTTCTTGCATTATTTATTATTTTATATTGTGTTTTTTCTTTTTCTGCACTCAGCCTGGTGCCCTGAGTGACTGTTTTAGTGTGTTCCTTAAGACCTTCTCTTCTACGGACAGTACGGTGTTTTTTGGTTTGTTTGTTTGTTTGTTTAGCTGTTTGTGTTTGCGTCTCTTCGCGTTTACTGCTGTCCTCTTACCCGGAGCTAAAAGACCTCCGTCACTGCGCACCCACCCCAGCCTTTTCAATTTAATTCAATTCAATTTGTTGACTTGCAAAGCTTCGTTAACAGTAACTGGTATTGACAACTCCCCCGTCTCAATATTTGTAGGATTATTGCTTTCGAAATTTTGTCCAGAAGTAAAAGAAACTTTTTAAAGACTTCGGTTGCGTCTCATCTTTTTTCAAGTTTCGTAGCTTTCTTTTCTGATGAAATGCTCACTTGGTTCTTTATCGTTGGACATTAATATTACACGAAATACAAAGTACTATTGAAAAGTAAAAACGCACATCATTATAAATAAATACAAAGAGAAAGAAACGACTCAGGATAGAAACGAAAATGTTGACGAATGACAAATGAACTATTAGACATTAACAAAGTGAGCATTAAGCTGTGGGCAGCGATTGTGAGTTACTGATATTAGGAACTTAAGTTAAAATTTCCCTTAGAAATGATCAAAAATTCCATTTGTTTCGCCTGCTTTTTCTTAGAATTCGCCTCCCTCCCTGGACGAAGGACATGAAAAGCCTAATCGCTTCAACTTCGATAAAGTGCATTTCATTTACGCTGACTTTTCTCAACTCTTAACTATGGTCATTGAATCTAAGCACTATGCGGAGACACTATTTATGAGAAGGCGGAGCACCCTTGAAGACTGTGATAATGTCACACAATCCACAACCAACACGTGCAGTTAACTTCGTTTTGTTTATTGATCCATCCCCATTTCAGACATATTTTTCAATGATATGCTCTAGCAAGGTTGCGGAAGAGTTGTTGGGAGATGAATGAAGAGTCTGTTATATTTGTATTTTGTACGTATGGTGGATTGTGGAAAGAATGCTGCCATCTTTAGTTGTACTCCCAAGCTAAATTTTCCTACATTTTATCTCATTCGTAAGATCGTCCTTTTTCCCACTTTAAAAATATTTCCTAATCTCCCTGCGCCGCGGGAAATGTTTTTCAAATTAACATCACTTGTGAGTGTGACATTGGCGCCAGTTGATGCACGAGTTCATTTCAATTTTGGAGGAGTGTTTGACAGCCAACAACACAAAGATTCAACTTGATTGTCCTTTTGATGTATTGTATCTGTATCTCAGTCTGTACAATATTTATTTCAAGCTATTTGAAAAATTTTTCATCATAACATTTTCTCTAATAAATATTCACATTTAAAACACAAAATTCATTTTCCAGTTTGGCGCCCTCTTCAGTTGGCGCCTCCTGCGAACGAGTAGTTCGCAGGATTATAGATCCGGCCCTGATTGAGGTGTCCCCACTTACCCCACATTTTTGTACAATGGGGTAAGTGGGGGCAAATTTTATACCTGAGAGTAAGTGGGGACACGGACACAGATGCAAGTATTTCCGATAATGAATCGAAGATGATGAAGACAGTGCAATGCTTGGCTTAAAACATGTGGAAGAAAATGAGTATTATACAGTTGATTACGTGAAAAATTGGTATATTGGCAGTCATGAACTCAGCAAGAACGTATATGAAATGAAGTTCCTTGAACGAATTGGCATGCAATTTCACTTTGAGAACATGTAGATACTGTACACGAAAGGGCTATTTTCTATGACAGTGACACTGATCCTAAGTTTGACAGTATGATGCGTTTCGTAATTAAGTCTTCTATTGTACCTGATGTTGATAAACACTATCCTTTCTTTAAGGCAAAACTGTAGACTACATATCTAATTCACGCAGTCAATGTTTTGTGTAGACCCTATTTGTATCCTATAAACTATAAGTAGATTTGTATTAGATGCCTTACAATGCTCGGTAATAATCACTTTTTAAGGCAACAACCTATGAATCTACATAATCTTGAGAGTGTAGCCTACATTTGTTCTTATTTGTCCATTTTTAGAACTGTTAAGGACCACTAGATTTGTTAGTATTCAGTATTTGGCTGGTCTTTAGTTCAGAGACGTACCTCATCAGGAGCTCTTTTTTTTTAAGTACTAGTTTGTTTGTCTGCACTTTTCCCGTACCAATACCAAGCCTCAGGGCAAACTGTAATAACATGTTTTCCATTATTTCAATGTTTCTAGAATAAGTAAATAATGTCCAGCAAATATTTCTAATATCAGAGTTTTCTGAACAATATAAAACCTATTTTTGAAAATATTGACATTACTTTTTTGTTGTTGGTTTTTCATTTGCCGTAGTGCCATTTTCAAAATGTTGTATCTGGTTAGAACTGCAGCAGAAATATGAAACTTGGACCTATCAGCAGTAGACAACAGGTACTCCGTCCCCACTTTTCCTTCTTTATTGCCCGTGTTAACGTATGAGATGGAACAGGGTTGTCCACACTTACCCCAAAAGTCGATTTTTAATAAACATGTTATTGTGGAACAAGTATTACATTGCTTCAAAATGGACCCTATGCTTATCAAGTACTGATCAAAGTTAATATGACCATACTTTCAGTTTGATAATCCGAAAACTATTATTGGTACAGTAATTGAAAGTTGAACTCTGCGAAACGTGTTCCCACTTACCTCAACTCCCCGTAAATTACGTGATTCTTTTTGCAATTTTTAACAATCTTCACCTCTCTAAGACGTTTCTAAAGTTGAGATTTCTAGATCTCCCTTTTCCTCTCTTATGTGTAGGAATGCGCACGAGTCGAGACAAATTTAAGCCTGTCTCGACTCGTCTCGACAAAATGTTGTCTCGACTCGTGTCTCGACTCGAAAATATGTTTCTGTCTTGACTCGTGTATCGACTCGACAGTCTCTGTCTCGACTCGACTCGAATTCGAGTCGATACAAAATATACGAGTTAAAATACACACACACACACATCAGCCAGACCATTATGACGACCTACCTAATTGTTAGTATGTCCACCTTTTGGCACGGATAACAACGGCGACGCGTCTTGGCATGGTCGCAATGTTCCTCGGTGGGAACGCTGGAGAGAGTTGGCACCACATATGCACACACAGGTCATCTAATTCCCGTAAATTCCGGGGAGGGGGTAATGCGCCCTCACGTCACGTTCAATCACATCCCAGATGTGATCGATTGGGTTCAGATACGGGGAGTTTGGGGGCCATCACATCACTTGGAACTCGCTCCTGTGTTCCTCGAACCACTGCATCACACTCCTGGCATTGTGACATGGTGCATTATCTTGTCGAAAAATGCCACTACCGATGGGAAACATGGCCGTCATCAAGGGGTGTAAGTAGTCTGCAAGCAGCGTGCGATACGCCTCGGCCGTCATGGTGCCTTGCTCGAGCTCCACTAGACACATGGATGCTCACGTGAATGTTCCCCGGATAATAATTAAGCCGCAGCCAGCTTGTCACCGTCCCGCAGTACAGATGTCAAGGAGCTGTTCCCTTGGAACACGACGGATTCGCACCCTCCCATCGTCATGATGAAGAAGATATCGGGATTCATCAGACAATGCAACGCTCTGCCATTGTGCCAATGTCCAGTGGCAATGGTCACGTGTTCTTTTCAGTCGTAGTTGCCGATGTCATGATGTTACATTCGCACATGAATGGGTCGTCGGCTGCGGAGGCCCATCGTTAGGAGTGTTCGGTGCACTGTGTGTTCAGACTAGTGTTGTGAAGGGTAAAAAAAAAATTTTTTAACGATTTTCCCGAACTAGGAAAAAACGGAAAATTTGGGTATCATCAGAATCATCATTATAGTTAATCACAGAATAATTTTAGTTAATATGTTAAATCAAACATATATTTCATAGAGATATCTTCCTTGTTCTATGTAAAATTCCGGAAATTTTGAAACCATTAGAAAAAAAAATCATTTATTCGCAAGTATTGGCATAAACAGGAAAATATAGTTTAAAAACTATTTCTTCGCCTGATGCTAGTAATCTTACTTGCTGTAGCATGTCTACAACATATACAGTGGGAAGTCGAAAATCCGAACTAATTGGGACCACAGGTAATTCGGATTTTCAAATTGTTCGGATTTTCGAAAATGACCAAGAAAATGCCATTTAGGCTTACATATACTGTACGGTATGTTGTTCTATCGATACAGGGGTAATTCAGCACATACAGTAATTACAATACTATACGTAAGGCTACTTACATTTAATGTTTCTGAAGAACCTGCTTGTACTCTAAATAACACTGATTTTGTAAGTCACACTTAAAACTTATAGACCTAAGAAAAAATAAAAATAAAAATATGTATGACAAACAATTACATGTAAATAAACTTTTGTAAAAACACTGACTTGACATAACGTCGACGGACACGCTATTGTTTGTTTATCGCTAGCGTTAAGACAAAATGTAAAAAGCTTCTAGAGACTGCGTTCGGATTTTTTACGTTAGGATTATCGACGTCCTACTGTATATACAATGTATTTCGCTAACGAAAAAACAAAACAACAGGTTTTAATTTTACTTTACACACATATACCGCACAAGTGAGTAAATTTGAGCAGCGAGAAATATATTAAAGGGTTGAGTATATGAAAATGTGAAAGTTCCGTTAGTTATTATTACAGACTAGCAGAATATCTGTTCTTCGCACGGGAAGAATACCTTTCATTTTGGACACAAAGGGCACCAAAACTGTCACCAATGAACTTATGGAGCCCCAAAACTATGAATTTGACATTAATATCGACAATTTTCAATTATCTTTACATGTCATCATCCCCGTTAGAGTACTAATGGGGCAGAATTTCTGGATTTAAACGGCATCTTCTGTTCATCTCAGCGAGTATGGATTCGAGGCCATTTTCGATTATGTATATATCAAAATCTATCTATCTACCTATATATATATATACAGAGGCGGATCCAAGGGGAAAACCCCCTTCACACTCAAGTATACACTGTATAAAATGGGCTTCAATAATCCTGCTTTACACTGGATAAAACTGCAAACTGTGGTTTAGCACCTTGCTTGATCATATCCTCGATCCGCCACTATATCTATATCTATCTATCTATCTATCTATCTATCTATCTATATCTATATCTATATATATATATATATATATATATATATACAGGGTGACCGCGTGACTATGTTACAAAATTTAAGGGATGATTCCTGATACGGAAACAAGAAAAAAAGTTCAAATAAACTTTTGTCCAGCGTACATAATTTCGGAGCTACAAGGTGCCGAAAGCGTGGGAAAATGACATTCAAAGCTCTATAGCTCGACTATGGTGAATGATAGAGCTAATGCGGCATGGTCACGTCAAAGACACCGAAGCTGCTGTATTCAAAAATGCTTAGGTCGAGATCGTGCAATTCGTGCCCTAGGGATTCCCCAAAGAAGCGTAGGGATTCCCGAATAATCTGTCAAGGAAGATGGGTCGAAAAGGATACGGATGAATAGCTGTCCCAACTGCTAGCAATAATGCGTCTGTACTAAGTCGATATCTCGCACAAGCACAAAATGGCGAACAGTTTTATACGTGCCATGTGTGGTTGCATAACGCGCACCAAATAAGAGTGGGAAACATTAAAGGAAAATGTGAATAATTTGGTACAATGGTAAATACATGATATTACGTTGTCCCATCATTGAACAGACGCTTTTAATAAAAGGTAATAGTCATGAAACGTACTAAAATGTTGTAAAAGGATCACACTATTAATCTTTCTTCCATGTATGGTTGTCATTGAAAACAAATAAACAAAACTGAGCGAAACAACCATAATGCAAAAGAGGTTGTTTCCAAAAAACAAAAGTCACAAGAATAGGAATAATGTGTTCAATCAACATTTTACAGCAGGATTGAATGGAGCCAAGAACATCATAAATGGCCTGTAAACGAGACAAATCTTCCAATTATCCTACAATAGGTGATGGACATGGCATCCCTCTATTTCAACACAGGCGTTACAGCGTCGCAGTAAGTTCTGACGCATCCGCTGTAACAACCCAGAAGCTGTTCTTATAGTATCACAGGCAGCGAGTATTAGTGCTAATAGTTCTTCTGCGTTGTCTATAGGCGTTTCATAGACATGTGTTTTGACATGACCCCACAAGAAAAAATCAAGTGGATTCAAAACTGGGGAACGTGCAGGCCAATTACAAGGACCGCCTCTTTTAATCCATCTGTCACGAAACGTTTGATTCAAATACTCTCGAGCACTAGCTGAAAAGTGGGCTGGGGCGCCATCATGTTGAAACCACATCCATTGAAGAACACTGAGAGGGACATCCTCTAATAACTCTGGAAGTAAGTCTCGCAGGAATCTCGTATACACTGAAGCAGTTAATCGTGGTGGCAGTAAATATGGACCTATTATCTGATCACTGATAATACTCGCCCACATATTTATGGCGAATCGGTCTTGGTGACCCCTTTCCACAATTGCATAAGGATTTTCGTCTGCCCATACATGACTATTGTGACTATTAAATATTCCGTCTTTCGTAAAACAAGCTTCGTCGGTGAAAAGCACGTAGGAAGCAAACCGGATCAATTACCGAGCGTTAGAGAAACTACTCACAAAACCGAACGCGAGGTTGAAAGTCAGTTGGACGTAAGGCCTGAATCCTCTGCGGATGATAGGGGTGTAACTGTTGCTCGTGTACTACTTTCCAAACAATATCTTGTGCTACTCCCCTTTCACGTGCTACTTTCCGGGTACTTACTGTTGGGTCTTGGGCGAAACGATCAAACACTTGTTCTTCAAAGTCCGGAGTCCTTGTGGTTCTTCGTCTTCCTTGGTCGTAGTATTGAGTTTGTAAATTCCCCGTGTCTCGTAAACGTTGAAAAAGTCTGGCAAACATAGTATGGGCTGGATGTCTTCTTTATGGATACTTCAGTCGATATAACCTATCAGCTTCTCGACTGTTGCCATTTGCTTGACCGTATACAAATATCATGTCCGCAAGTTCTGCTATCGAATACTCCATTTGATCTCACATTCGAACAAGCAAAGCACAAAGTGCACTAAGGAACTCGTACCTACGAACAAACCACAGGAAGAATGACCTTCCACCTTCCACAGCGCTTATACTTTCCTTACCTTCGATTGTTTTCTACGACAAAAGGAAGAACAAATGCTTGTGATCTAACCGGCAAAGTGTGGCGTACTTCAGGTGATAACACCGTCTGTGAAAACAAAATATCTTCTAAACGATAACAATATGTCGACATGTTAAGCATTCTAGACAAAATCTCGGCATCAGTCGTGCAAAACATCGGAAGCAGCGACTAAAACAAACATCTTCATAAATTGTTTTTCCGTGTTCTTTTTCAATGTTCGGGTAACGCACATTACGGCTAATGATAAGAAACGGGTATTTTACTCTTGTTCTCTGGCAGTGGTCAAATTAACATGGGATGGCGGAAAAATCCTCCTCTCGTAAAAAGTATCCTCGGCTCGTATCATCAAATAAAATAAGATTTCTGCCTGGAAGAAAGCACCCATATCTCCCGGTTTTCCCCTTAGTTTTACTTGCTTTCAACGACAAAATAACATGGAAGAAAACAATGTTAGAGTGATGTTTGTACTACATTTTAGTACGTTTCATGATTATTCCCTTTATTACACGCGTCTATACGTACAGCGGTGGACACTTCTAAATGGTACACCTTAGCCGTAAATCTCCATATGGCTGTACCATTTAGAAGTGTCCACCGCTGTACAATGAACAGGGTAGTGTACTATCATGTATTTATCATTTGTACCAATTTATTCACATTTTCCTTTCATATTTTCCCACTATTATTTAGTGCGCGTTATGCAACCACACATGGCAGGTATAAAACTGTTCGCCATTTTGTGCTTGTGCGAGATATCGACTTAGTACAGACGCATTATTGCTAGCAGTTGGGACAGCTATTCATCCGTATCCTTTTCGACCATCTTTCTTGACAGATTATCCGGGAATCCCTACGCTCCTTTGGGGAATCCCTAGGGCACGAATTGCACGATCTCGACCTAAGCATTTTTGAATACAGCAGCTTCGGTGTCTTTGGCGTGACCATGCCGCATTAGCTCTATCATTCACCATAGTCGAGCTATAGAGCTTTGAATGTCATTTTCCCACGCTTTCGGCACCTTGTAGCTCCGAAATTATGTACGCTGGACAAAAGTTTATTTAAACTTTTTTTCTTGTTTCCGTATCAGGAATCATCCCTTAAATTTTGTAACATAGTCACGCGGTCACCCTGTATATATATATATAATGCTCAAAAAAATTAGGGGATCAGCTGAAATATCACACAAGACCTTAAGATAGTGTATGGATAAGCTTATGTTTGATTCATATATATCATACAAGAAGGAATGCTTTAAGATACACTAAGAAAAGTGGGTCACATACTGGTGTTGGGACACGGAAAACCTTGTTTACGTGGCTCATGAAACAAGACGGTTATGTGTACACCTCTCGAACTGCTCACAAACAGGCAAGGCAACAACACTGATTGTTCCTTAATATGTCATATTATCACTTCGAATAGCCAACACAGCCTCGCACCTGCGTGGCATGGATTCAATCAGATTATCGATCAGTTCTTGGAAGATGTTTTGCCACTCATCCAGAAGAGCGACTTCCAGCTGTAGAATGGTTGTTGGAGGTACTGGCCTTACGGCAATTCGTCTGCGAAGCATGTCTCAGACATGCACAATTGGGATGAGATCCGGAGAGCATGCTGGCGGGCGAGCATTGTTATAAATGAAAAGGAACGAATCACCAATGACACCAACATAAGAAAGAACAAGAGTTTTCAGGATTTCATCCCTATACCTGAGAGCCGTCAAAGAGCCATTTCGGATGATGTGGAGATCAGTACGCCCACCAATGCTGATTCCTGCCCACACCATCAGTCCACCACCATGATACTGGAACCTCTCTCGCACAAACATGGGATTGTGTCGTGTTCCACACTCTCTCCAGATGAGAACACGTCGATTATCAGGCTCCACACTGAATCGAGACTCGTCAGAGAAGAAAACATTGCCCCATTCATTGCGTCCCCACCCACGATGTTCCTGTGCCTACGCTCTTCGATCAAAAGCGTGTCGTGCATTTAATGGGACACATATCATAGGCCTACGTGCGCAGAGACCACCTTCTGGAAGGCGATTGCGGACCGTTTGAGTGGATATTGTGCGTCCTGTTGCTGTTCGGAAAGCTCGAGGGAGCTGAGTTGCATTCTGACGCCGGTTTCGACGGGCTGTTAACAAGAGATAACGATCGTCTCTGGCACTGGTTGCTGGTGGACGGCTCTGTCCTTGTCTTCTTCGAAGAGTTCCAGTTGTTTGAAATCGATTCCACAATCGGGAAATCACACTTTGTGCCTCTCCTATGGCATGTGCCACCTTCCGCTGTGACTGGCCAGCTTCCAACCTGCTGACAGCTCGCCATGTCAGCGATTCTGGCAAATCACGTTGTTGCGCAATTTCACTACGTGGATTTGTGACGCACTAACCACAATGAGAACAAAGATATCCTGGAGCTAGAATGTGTTGGCAGCGCCACACTACAAAATGATCTCTGGTAGCACCACGTCACCGATCACGTGCACAGATGTTTCAAACGGTTCGTTTTCACGTTGTGCGTTCATGCTAGTCGATTTTAATCTGAACTGGACAAGATACAGTGTTGTCACATTATTCGTAAGAAGTTTTATATGAGTTTTCATCTGATCCCATAATTTTTTGACCAGGATATATATATATATATATATATCTTAGCTTAATATACGCACTCTTCGCATGTGGGCAGTATTTGGAAGTCAACGCCTGTGGAAGAATTACCCTCATTTCGGCGACCGCGACAACTATGGATCTGACACTAATATCGATCATTTTGGATTAGTTTTACATGTCTCGGTATCTCCCGATGACTCACGCCCCGCACTCAATGGTAGCTGAATTTGCAAGTGATCACTAATGAAAGTGTCACCATTTATCTCAGCGACCACGAAAACTATGGGTTTGACAGTAATATCGGTCATTTTGTATTACTTTTACATGTTTCAGTATCCCCCCGCTCACTCCAGGCCCGCATACAATGGTAGCTGAATTTGCAAGCGATTACTAATGAAAGTGTCATTATTGATCTCACCGCAGAGATGGAGTGGGTCAGTGGGTCATGTTTTCCGAGTGGGTCTGTGGGTCGTGGGTCAACAGCATGTGACCCACTGTGACCCACCACCCACTGTGACCCACTGCGACCCACCACCCACCATGACCTACTGCGACCCATCACACACCGTGACCCACGTCGACCCACCACCCATCATGACCCACTGCGACCCACCGACTCAGCATGATCTACCGACCCACTCTGCTCATGGCATTGTAGAGAGTATCTTCTGAAGACTGGTAAATTTGTCTTTGTTTTACTTTCAAGACCGTCATATCCTTTCCTTTTCCATTTGTTTCTATTTACTTACCTGAGGTAAGTATATCTAACCAAGTGAAAAAAAAAACTTCAGGCAGTTTTGGATATTGATATTTTTAATTGTAATAATAGCAATAGGACTTATGCTACTACTTGGCTTTCGAGACCTGTGAGTTTTTAGACGAGCTAACTACTGGAAAAAATGCATTTTTGAATAACTGTAATATATAAATTATTATATAAAAATGGAATGTAACTGTGTGTGCCTGATCGTCACGGTCAAATTGCAAAGTCAAATGCAATTACTTTTGGTATATAGTTAGGCCTTAATCCAAATTGGGATGTTATATTGCTTTCATTATAATGCATAATATCCTAAGGAGGTAGTGAGGATCCGAATTTTTACGAAAAAAAAATTAGTATCTCGTACGCCGTTAAACTTACGGACCTGGAATTCAGTGTATTGAAAATAAACAGAATGTGTCCTAGCATTTTTTAAATTTTCCTTTATGGGGGGGAAGAACTTTCTATATATGGAAAATTGTTGGTGAGTTGGTTTGTAAAAATGATCGAAAACAATCGATGTTATTTAAGAAAAAAATCAGAAACAAAAAATACAGTGTTTGGCTTCATCCATTGCTTTCTACTATAATAATTGCTGAAGCTTATGTTTATTATATGGAGCGCTTACAGCACAGGACAATCAACCCATAAAGTTGTGAGAAAAATAGGCATAAAATTTGTACTGTAAGCTTAATTACACGGAAATTTTAAGTTTGCATTGTACGAACAATTATATGGAAAATTTTACACTTTACTTACCTTGATTTGGAACTTCCAAATTTCATCCTTTTTTTCACTGAAAAGTATCGATAATTCAACAAGGAAATAATTATACTATGATAATTTAATTGAAATTCCTCGTAATTTGACACATGGCAAACAGCAATGTGGTATTTGAAGGGGAAGAAAGAGGGAAATTCCCATTTACCTCTGAACACTTTCCAGGAACCCCATTCCCTTTCGCTTTCTAGAGAGGGAAAGGAACTTGGTAATGGCATCAAAGCTTCATGTGTAATTACAAAAATTAAATTTATAAACAAATAAGAGATCATCAGTTTATCAGGCTTTAATTGATAATTTATTCACAAGATTCCCTATCGAAGGCGTGGTAGATGTTTCTGTTTTCCATGAGTCGACATTGCCAACTGACATGGTCGATGTGGAAAAGATGTTGTATGGTGATAGAGAGATGATACTTTTTGCTGAGTATTTCAAAACTGACCAAGAAAAATCGTTATCAGACTTAAGTCTAACAAGCAGATTGTCGATGAGGAGCTGCAGAAACCGGGTAGAAGTATTATCAATTTCCACGGGATTTCCCCTTATGAATTTACAGACGACTGATATTAGAAATAGACTAAGTGCTCAAACATTGTCTAACTTGTTTTTCATCAATGTTAATGGCCCACCGCTAGAGAAGCTTAAAGTAGACGAGCTAGTTATTTCTTGGCTGAAAGATGGACATCATTCCGCTGCGGATGATTTACCACGAAAAAGTTACCAACAGGAAATAAACCCGATTTCAGATTTGTTTTAAGGTGGAAAATTACGAGTTATGGAAAATGTATACTTGTATTACTAATGGCTTATTTGTGTTAATCAACTTTGTACCTAATTTTTAATAAGTCTCTTCTTTGCTTTAGGTAAACTACTTTGAATAAATATTCATAATAATTGCTATTATGCATATTTGTAACTTAAATTTAACGTTGTGCTTTAGTGATTACACAAATTACAATTATGAGCATACTTTATGGAGATGCTCTCACATAGGGTACCCGAGCACTTTTATACACTATGAAAAACAGATTTTTCAAGTCTTTTACGAGAAAAATACTGTGAACTGAGAAACCATAACCTTTTCTATATTGTACAGGGGTATTTTCCTACAAATAGAAGTTTCTTTTGGAATGCGTTCAGAAATTAACACTTGCAAGAATACTCTCTTAGTACAAGTAGCCTATATTTTAGGCACACACTAATTTCCCCCCACCTCGGACTGTTTCAATTTCCTCAGTGACAAGCACTTTACCATATTATATCGTAAAGGTTAGATCCGCCGTTATTGTAACAGAGTGGTGCTTGAGCGATTGACTAGAAATTCAAACTGCGATTAGTGCCAATTTCACACTCTTGTATTATTACAAGTGTAAACTCTTTAGTCAGTACAGAAGAGGCCATGGATCGTGTTGAGTTGATGACGATGGATTTTAGTAAGTCAGAGTAGGCCACAGTCGATGAGAAAGGTTCATGGTGGGTGGTGGGTCATGGGTCATCGTGGGTGATGGGTCAGAGCGGGTCACGGTGGGTCGTGGGTCAGAAAGAATCACGGTGGGTGGTGGGTCAAGTTTTCATTGACCCATGCCAACTCTGTCTCAGAGATCGCGAAAACTGTGGATTTGATACTAATATCGGGCATTTTGGATTATTTTTACATCTCTCGGTATAACCCTCCCCGGCTGACTCCCGGCCCGCATGCAATGGTAGCTGAATTTGCAAATCATCGCTAGTGGAAGTGTCACTATTGATCTCAGCGACTGCGAAAACTATGGATTTGACACTAATATCGGTCATTTTGTATTACTTTTACATGTCTCGGTATTCCCCTCCCGCTGACTTCCGACTGTGACGTGTAGTCACATTAAAAAGTGGAAAAAAAAAGTTTGTGAATCTTATTGCAAGTGGTAATGTTTTGCTTATTCTATAAGAGATGGCAGCAGTAGTAGTCTCACTGCTTGGTGTGCTTGACCACGCCTTCTCTTCCCCGCGGCTTTCGAGTGCCGTACCTGTGGTTTGTTCATAAGGGAAAGTAACATCGGATAGGAGCAGATGGGTCTTCTGTTAAGTGTTTTTCGTTACACAAAGTTTGATTTGCTTCCGTCATGCTGTGTGTGTGTGTGTGTTAAGTTAAAAAGGAAAGTAGAAATATGGAGTGCATAAAATTGTAACACGTAACTAAAAATCTAAATTAGCTTGAAACTGAATACGTTGAAATTACTTCTTTTTAACAAAAATTTCATTAAAGGCTTTTTTAAAATACGTTAAACATAGAGATTAATTTGACAAGACCGATTTAAAAGGATGATTTTTGTCCTAGAATGAAACTTGCTTAGTGAAATTAATGCAAATTAAATATTCGAGAGTAAAAAATCAGGTGCTTAAATTTGTCGTTATAAACTATTAGGTAAAATTGATAAGGTTAATAGTAAGATAAAGACGTAGGTAATGTTATTCGACTCACGTTGAAGAACGGGTATTTTCTTATTAAACTTAGTTGTTTTCATTCTCTTTTTGCAATTTTGTGCGTAAAAATTTTTCAAAGCGGTTAAGATTTTTAAAAAGGGAATTATTATTCCTTAAAACTAATACGTCTTTTGATTAAAACCAGATTAAATATAGCACTAAAAACTTCAAAAAACGGTAAAAGTGGTAAAGAAGGGAGTAATTGACTGTAGTTAAAAACGGTTAGAAAATACAAGAAGTAATTTCTTCAGATAAAGGGGAAATTAAACTTAGGTTTTGTTGTTTGGGTAAGAAATTAAACTTGTTGAGAAACATAAAATTACTTGAAATACAGTTATTAAAACCGGTTCATTTGACTTTAATAAAAATGAGACGTACACAATTGATCCTTAAAAATTATTAATTGCGTTGAAACTTCTGAATTAAAAGATATACTTAAATAATTGTGTGAAAGAGTTGAATGTGAGTTTGGGTCAAAATAGGCAATCCATTTCTTCTATAATACGGAAGTAAGTACGTAACTGCTGAGTTTTGGTAAGTATTGATTTTTATAATATTTTTTGTAGATATTAGTTAGATGTACACTGCACTGAATGTTGAATGAAAGTGATTATAACTTAAGCGATAAAAGTACTTTAAAAATTAAAAACTGAGTGAATGAGTTCCGAACTAAAGATTGTTATAGTTAATATTTTTGGAATTTGAAGCAACGGTAATAGTGGAACTTTACCATTTGCAATTTGATATATTACTACATTAAGTTTTCTGTTTCTGAAAGATAATTCACCTTACAAGAAGTTTTCTCTCCTCCTGCAAATAATAACTTTGATAAATTATAATAAATTGTTTGAAATTTAAAGGCTCTTTTGATTATTGCAAGAAATTACTCTTTTTATTAGACAAGGTTAAATTGTGCAGTGCACATAAGTGAATGTGATGTGTGGAAGCTATTGGATATTTTCTTGTGTTTTTCTTTTCCAGGATGAATTGCACTTTTTGCGTTTAGGTCTTGAAATATGCCTTGCATATAAGACAGTTGGCAATAAAACCTTTATGCTCTTTAGTTGCGAGGAAAAATAAGTTCAGTTATTTTACAAAACGCGTTTGCGCATTATGTTTAACAGAACCGGTGAATTCCTCAAGTATGCGACAATTAATAGGTGTTACTTTCCCTTATGAACCGCCAACAGAATTTGAATGAGTAATATACAGGGTGTCATAGCAGTAGATAACTATTTTGCAAGTTTGAGTAACTTAAAGTAAAGTAAATGTCAGTTTTGATTAGAACTACGGTTTTCAAGGGTATAGTGCTCAAATTAAATACATTTATAAGAAATTGATCAGCAATTAAGAATTATTGAATAGGTCGGAGTACTGTTTGGATATTTATTAGTTGGAATAATTATTAAATTGATTGTATCGTTTGGTAATTGCGATTGGCATTAAGTTTTGAGTTTCTATTAAATTTGCGGCTTTGAATGTTGTTTAGATTAACCGTCTATGCAGTATATGCTATTGCGTTGTTCAGAGAATACAGAAAAAAAATATTGGTTAAATGACTATTGGAATTGAACTTCGCTTATATCCCAGTGAAGTACGAGAAATTTGGTCTGTAACTTTATTCCTGCCCTTAGATTTTGTAACTGGGTTTTCGTAAAAGAACGAAATCGCGAGTAAAGGCTGGTGAAATCTCTCATGCGTGACGTCTACATGTTGGAGTCTGGTGCGGAGCAGCAGTAATATTATATTTTGTGTTAACCCTAGAAATACCAAGGGGGGGTCAATTTTGCCCGCGCGTCTTTTTTTGTTCAATTTGAATACCTTAAAATGCTTTACGGATTCTCATTTTTTTTGTTATTGTTACTTTTGATAGAAGATCATTTTGGAATTTTTCCACCTATGTTTAAAGCAGTGTGGTTTTATATAAAAAAATATACATGTTACGTGGGCTGATTTGACCCCCCCTTGGTCATAGGTGCTACCCATTCTTTTATTTTTTGATGATTTCTTAATTTTGTTTTTTATGTCCAAAATTTAATTCTTTTAAACTATATTGAATTTCCCTTTATATAAACACTTAGCCTTACATAGAGCCGGCCCTAAAATACCATGATATCTTTCTGATTGGATAAGATAACCAAATGGTCATGAAAGTAAGAGTCGCTTTTATATAAAGTGATACATTACTTACAATAACACAATGGACCGATACTATACTTCCATTGAGTTAGCTGGCGAATTATACACCAACAACAATCTGACAGTCGTTGGAACTCTCCAACTGAATAGGAAAGGCATACCAAATGAACTGAAGGACACTAGAGATCGTGCAGAACATTCGTCAAAGTTTGCGTTCACTGACCCTTCTACCGGTAAGCCACCTGTTACGCTAGTGTCATATATTGCTTCGAAAAAACCACTACGAAACATACTTATGCTTTCCACCAGCATAACGACGATCAAGTGAACCCAAGTGAATCCAACAAACCTGATATAATTATTTACTATAATGAAACAAAGGGTGGGGTGGACATCATTGACCAAATGGTTCGACAGTATTCATCGAAGCGGGGAACAAGAAGATGGCCTCTCTCGCTTTTTTACACACTCGTGGATGTTGCTGCTCTAAATAGCTACACACTATTTCTACTAAATTTCCCCGAATGGAATAGCAACAAAATGGAAAGAAGACGACTGTTTCTGCTACAACTTGGGGAATCTCTTTTAAAACCGTACATTGAAAAATGGGTCTTGAACATAGACGGCCTCAAAAAGCCAGTAGTATCAGCAATGGAAAGCGTTCTGGGAAGGAATGTTCGTCCAAAAGTATGAGTGGGACAGCATATAAACGAGAGTAACTTACATCTCAATAATTTTAAATTTTTGCCTAACCTTACATAACCTGAACTTTATATTTTAATAAATAAAACAAGCATTTTCGTATAATATATCAGTGATTTCACGCATTTTTGGTATATATACACTACCAGTGCTGGAAATATTCTCGGTTTTGAAATTTGTTCAACAGTTTAACCATGAGTCAATAAATAAGGTCAGCAAATTACTTGAACCGAGCGCGGGCAAATTTGACCCCCCGTTGGTACTTCACGTAGCTGTCGCGAGCATGGTCTTTCTAGGGTTAATAATAAAATAATAAAATTGATTATAAATTGTTTGGTAATCTTGATTGTTAGACATTATCTATAGTAAATTTTGATATTTATGAACTTGTGTGATTGTATGTGTGAGAGAGTAGTTAGAAGTAGATTAGTACTATTATATTCTGGTTGCATATTTATAAATTTTTGCATTGTAATCCCTTTCCTGATTCCTTTAAAAAAACATTTTTTTAAAATGGCTGAGTATTCGTCTTTTTCGCGCAGCAATATGAATTTAGAACCTGAAATCTTCTACACTGTTGATAGGACGGGGGAAGTCGAACCATTAATTACTTCAGATAGTGCGTCTAGTTCTTCTGGAATGCCTTTTAGCTCAGCTAGATTAAATGAGACGGCTTATTTATATAATACTATTCCTAGTTATGATTCTGATTCTGATTCGAATGAGTTACAGCAAAGTTACTTAACTGTTTGAAATAATTCAGAAGTAGGTAATGCTGCTTCGAGGTGTAGTGGCGGTCTAGGGGTGTCAAGTCATGTGCCTTACTCTGATCCTAATAGAGTTAGTTTAATGAGTGCTTATAGGCATAAAGGATCAAGTCAACTCAATACAAATAGGAATTTAACTAGTAATCATGAATTACGGAGGGTGAAATCCGAAACTTTGATGTCTCCAATGAAAGGTAATCCTTTTGTGAAATATGATCAAGGAGATGCCTGTAACTTAAAAATTCCTTTTAGATCGTCCGGTATAGGTACTAACTTGTCCCTTTCTAGTGCTCTTAAGGATCATGAAACAGTAGTTAAAGAAGTTGATTTTAAAACCCCAACTATAGGAAGGTTTCAAAATGGTGGACAAAGTTTAGCAACTAATAGTAGCCAGGTTCAAACAACATTAAATCAAAAATTGTCGAAAGTCGGTTGTGATTCTAATTATGGCCAGGCTGAAACTAAAGTCAATCTGCCTTTTAAGTCAAACGTAGGTTATGCTTCAAATATTCAGAACCCTGTTCAGAATTTCGAGGTAACTGGTGGATTTGGTGTACCGAATAAATTAATAGATAAATTTATTTTTGACAAAATAAATTAAACAGAATTTAAACGAAAGGATTGGTCATTTAAAAAACATTGATGGCTCAGATAGTGTCCTTGTGTTTGAGCTTCTGGTAACTTTAAACGAGTTGATAGAAAATTATGAATTTCCCTTGAGATTAATATTATTTGCAATTACAACTAAAACTAGAGGTCTTCTGTTGGAAGAAATTAGGTCATGTATTCGGCTTCAGTTGGGATGGAATGATGTTAGAAATAAATTATTTTACAGATTTGTGTCTATGAATGCTAGGTCAAAGCTTATTTCGGAAAGAGTATACAGGTGTATGAGATTAAATGAAGATGTTATGGTATTTATTAATAGTATTTCTCATTCAGCTAAAGTTTTGGGAGTTGGTTCAACTGAGTTTGATATCGTTTCTATAATCCTACATGGTATACATCCTAGTTACCGATTTAAATGTTTTGGTAATAATTGGCCTAGAACATTACATGAATTAGAACGAGTTGAAACATATAATCTGTATAAACGTTCTAAATTAGAATTTTTGAAATTTAATTCTAAATCAAGAAATGAGAAACAGATTTTTTCTGGAAATAAAGGTAGTAATATGTTGACTATGTCAACTCAAGGTGGTACCGGGTTCGAGTTTCGACCTGATGTTAGGAAGTCAAGCTCAAATCAGGGAAATTATTTTAGAAATTCTTCGATGAATGGAAATTATGGTGGAAACAAAGGGAATAAGATTAACGGCGATAGAAATTTTCAAAAATTTGGTAACTTTTGTCCTTCGAAACAACAGTTTAGGAATGATGGTAAAAAATTAAATTTGGATAATGGACATTCAAAACAAGGTTATAATTATAATAGTTATAAAACCTCTGACTCAGATTTCAATAAACGGTCAAATAGAAGAGTGGTGCCGGCCAATATTCAAGGAAAATCCGCATCATTTGTTTTTGGGAAAGTAAATGGTCTTCGTGTAGCCCTTTGTGTAGATTCAGGATCATCATTAAATTTGTCCAGTAAAGAGTTTTTGGACAAGAATCTTAGTAATAGGGGAGTTGTAAGTCAGCAATGTGAACCAGTTAAGGTGGACTTGGCAAATGGGAAACAACTTATTAGTAACCACGTGATTACTCTTCAAGTCGAAATAGCAGGGATGAGAAATACTGTGTCATTCATTGTGGTGGATAGTTTACCATGTGACATTCTATTAGGGGTGCCATATTTAACTGTGGTCAATGCCATAATTGATTTGTGCGATGAAAAATTAATTTACAAAGATACTGGGAGATCCGCTAGTTTGTGTTGGATAGATGATCCAGAGGTTCGAGAGACTGTAACATCGAAAGTTAAGATGGTGCATCCGTCAAACTTGGTGTGCGTATATCTGCGTGGAAGATCTTGTCCGTCTGGTTTAAATACTCAAATTAAGAGTATTTTACCGGAGAAGTTTTGTGGGACTACCTCTCCTGTATTTGAAAATTTGAATAGACCTGAGAATTTATTTAAATTGGGAGTTGGTGATAGTAGTGAGGAGGTGCATTATCATGGTGCAACATCATCTGGATCAAAGGGTTTGGTAGATAGAATTGAAAATAAGCGTAGTATGTCTTCGCAAACTGTGAATGATTCATCGATGGCATATGTTACTTCGAGTGGTGGACATAATCATCAGAGTGAGTGGACAGATAGTTTTGAGAAAGAGTTTGAACTTCGTTTTAATAGACTTACTGGGCAGTTACGTGGAGAATTACCAACATTGTCGGAAACTCCTATTGAATTAAAGCAAGAGTCTGTAAAGAAAGAAGACGAGTATTCGGATGAGACCGATTGGATTGAAACTGATGTTAGAGATTTTATAAATGAAATAAAATCTGAATATGCTGATATTATTAGTAAAAGAATTGGGTGTCTTAAAGGTTATAAATGTAAATTATATTTGAGGGAAAACAAATTTATAAAAGAGAATCCTTTTCCAGTACCTCGTGATAAGCGTGAAAATTTTGTTAAGGTTATTAAAGAGTTAGTTGAACAGGGTGTTCTAAAAGAAGTAGACCATTCAAATTATGGCAGTACTTGCTTTATTGTCAAGAATAGAGATGGGTCTTTTCGTCTAGTTGCTAACTACATAAAACTTAATAATATCTTGGCAGATTACTTATATCCTGTTCCTAACATGGAGGAATGTTTAGGAAATGTTACAGGGTGTAAATATTTTAGTAAAATTGATTTATCTAAGGCATATTTTCAAATTGAGGTAGATGAGGACAGCAGAGACTCACTACAATAGTTACTCCTTTTGGATCTTATCAATATTGTAAATTACCCGCTGGAATAAAAATTGGTTCGAGTGTTTTGGCCAAATGTATGAGAGATGTTCTGGGGGATTTAGAGGATAAGGGCGTTTACTCTTACTTTGATGACGTCTTGCTTGCCCACAAAACAAAGGAAGAACATATGAAAATGATAAGGTTAGTTCTTGATCGTTTGCGAAAAGTTGGTCTTACTATCTCTCCAACTAAATCTTTTTTCTTTAAAAAGAAATTAATGTATTTAGGGTTCATTGTTGATGGAAATGAAATTCAAATGGATCAGAGTAGGATTGATGCAATAATAAAATTATCACCTCCTAAAACTAGAAAAGGAGTTCAAAAAATATGTGGGTTAATGCAATTTTATGCTCGATTTATATCTGGTTTTCAAGATATTATTGCTCCTATCTCAGAACTTAGATCTGTAAAGAAACCTTTTGTTTGGGGTAAGTTACAGCAAGATGCTTTTGACGAATTAAAAAGATTGTTTTCAGAAAATGTCCTAAAAAGTCCAGATTTAAATAAAAGGTTTGTGATTCATATAGATTCTTCAACTCGTGGAATTGGAGGGGTAATTTCACAATATACTGAAAATAATGAATTGAAACCTGTTGGGTTTTTCTCTAAAAGGCTTTCGGAAGCTGACCGACATAGGTCGATTTATGAACTAGAATTTATAAGTCTAGTTAAAACTATTCTACGTTTCAAACATCTTTTTCGAGAATTTGATATTTATACTGATAATAGGGCGCTATCTTGGATAACTAATAATCCTAAGAGACTCCTAAAATACGGCTCAATGGTTGAACAATTGTCTCAATTCTCCTTTAAGATTCATCATATTGGAACCAAGGAGAACCTTGTTGCTGACGTTCTTTCAAGGGTGTATGACCCTTATAATTTTGAAATGCAAAAGGAGATAGTAGGACTGCATCTTCTGAATAAATATATCTCTTGTATAAATATTTGGAATTTGCCATACCTTAAGGAACCACTTCAAAACTATCAACGTAAGGATCAGCAATTACAGCATATAATAGAAAGTTTTGAAGAAGGTAATCCTGTTGAAGGTTATGATTTCCATAATGGTTTTTTGTTAAAAAGAACACGAGCTGCAAGAGTACCTATGAAGATTGTTGTTCCTTCTGTCTTAAGGTCATATATTTTAGAATATTTTCACCAAGAAAAATTAACGGGGGGACATTCTGGGAAGCAGAGAACGTTAAGGAAAATCCTGAAAAGGTTTACTTGGGACCAGGTAGTAGATGATGTAAAAAACTATGTTAGATCTTGTGAGACTTGTCAAAAATCTAAACCTTCTAATGTAGCAAAAATGGGACGCTTGGGTTCAGTAGTTGAAACAATGGTAAATGCTAATTGGATGATAGATCTTATAGGGCCCCTACCTAAGTCTAATGGGATTTCATTTATACTAATTGTAGTTGATAATTGTTCGCGTTTTGTTATGCTTGAAAAGTTAAGAAAATTAAATTCAAAATTAATTTGTGATCGCCTTTATTCGTTGTTCATTAAGTATGGATTTATTGAAACTATTTCAACTGATAACGCTTCTGTCTTTACATCGGAAATATTTGAAAGATTCTGCTTCGGTTTGGGGATGAAACATATTAAATTGAGCCCGTATCACCCGGAGGCGAATATTGCTGAACGTTATGTGAAAACTTTGAAAGTGAGTATGAAATCATATTTCGTTGAATGTCAAGACAGATGGAGTTATTTTTTGGAAGAATTACAGTTCAGTATGAATTTGTGTGAACATGAAGGTATGAAGGCTGTTCCTTCAGAAATATTTTTAGGTCGTCCTCTGCTTAGTCCATTAGAAGCTAGATGGAAAATATCAGATTCAAACATTGATGGGGGAAATCAGAAAGAGGTTTGGATGAAAGCTATGGAGAACATGAGAAAGAGTTGGGAGAAACGTAGAATATTATTTGAGAAAAATAGAAAGGAAATAAATCTTGAAATTGGAGATGAAGTTTTGATTAAAAATCAAGCAAAATCTTCCTTAAAGGATAAATTTGCCGAGAGTCTTTCTTAAGTATGGGTGGGCCCATTTAAGATAATTCGTTTTCTTACAACTAACACTTTGTTAGTTGAAGATGTTTCTGATGTAAACATAAAAAGAAGGGTCCATGTATCTGACGTGAAAAAATTCTTTCCTAGAAGAAATCAGAATTGAGTTGTGCTCAGATTTTGTAAAATAACTATTAAAATATGGGTTTGTTGTGATAGGTTAGCAACCAGTTAAGTTGTAATTATTGTCTGATACAAATTATGTAAAGGGTAAGGAATAAAGAATAAAAGGTTAAGATGATTCCTTCAGTATTGCTAGTAGTAAAATGCTTATAATTATCATCTCCGACCTATCCAATAAAGTTAAGTTTATGTATATAATAATGTATATATGTTTTGTAAATATTTTTATTATATTGTTTCTTAATATTTTCACAGAGGCTGGTCCTTGATGAGGTGTGAGTGTCCTAGTCATGTATTCATTTCCTGTTTGTTTTTCATGTGCCTGTCAATTTGGAGCTGATGCAGAATTGCATTCGCCTGATTGTATTGGTTGTCCTGTGGAATGTTTTGTTAAACTTGGTACCAAGGATGAAGATACAAGGATTTGAGAATGAAGTCGACTTCAAAAATTATCAAAATTAGTTTGAAAATTGAATCTTTAAAAATTTAAACGAGAAAAAAATAAGACAGACTTTCAGATATTAAAGTTATCTATAGATATATATATATTTTTGAAATGTTCATCTTGAAGTTGTTATTGTTATAAAAATTTTTCTTGTTACATATATAAAAATTTTTATTGGGCAGGAGAGAGGTTGTGACGTGTAGTCACATTAAAAAGTGGAAAAAAGTTTGTGAATCTTATTCCAAGTGGTAATGTTTTGCTTATTCAATAAGAGATGGCAGCAGTAGTAGTCTCACTGCTTGGTGTGCTTGACCACGCCTTCTCTTCCCCGCGGCTTTCGAGTGCCGTACCTGTGGTTTGTACATAAGGGAAAGTAACATCGGATAGGAGCAGATGGGTCTTCTGTTAAGTGTTTTTCGTTACACAAAGTTTGATTTGCTTCCGTCATGCTGTGTGTGTGTGTGTGTTAAGTTAAAAAGGAAAGTAGAAATATGGAGTGCATAAAATTGTAACACGTAACTAAAAATCTAAATTAGCTTGAAACTGAATACGTTGAAATTACTTCTTTTTAACAAAAATTTCATTAAAGGCTTTTTTAAAATACGTTAAACATAGAGATTAATTTGACAAGACCGATTTAAAAGGATGATTTTTGTCCTAGAATGAAACTTGCTTAGTGAAATTAATGCAAATTAAATATTCGAGAGTAAAAAATCAGGTGCTTAAATTTGTCGTTATAAACTATTAGGTAAAATTGATAAGGTTAATAGTAAGATAAAGACGTAGGTAATGTTATTCGACTCACGTTGAAGAACGGGTATTTTCTTATTAAACTTAGTTGTTTTCATTCTCTTTTTGCAATTTTGTGCGTAAAAATTTTTCAAAGCGGTTAAGATTTTTAAAAAGGGAATTATTATTCCTTAAAACTAATACGTCTTTTGATTAAAACCAGATTAAATATAGCACTAAAAACTTCAAAAAACGGTAAAAGTGGTAAAGAAGGGAGTAATTGACTGTAGTTAAAAACGGTTAGAAAATACAAGAAGTAATTTCTTCAGATAAAGGGGAAATTAAACTTAGGTTTTGTTGTTTGGGTAAGAAATTAAACTTGTTGAGAAACATAAAATTACTTGAAATACAGTTATTAAAACCGGTTCATTTGACTTTAATAAAAATGAGACGTACACAATTGATCCTCAAAAATTATTAATTGCGTTGAAACTTCTGAATTAAAAGATATACTTAAATAATTGTGTGAAAGAGTTGAATGTGAGTTTGGGTCAAAATAGGCAATCCATTTCTTCTATAATACGGAAGTAAGTACGTAACTGCTGAGTTTTGGTAAGTATTGATTTTTATAATATTTTTTGTAGATATTAGTTAGATGTACACTGCACTGAATGTTGAATGAAAGTGATTATAACTTAAGCGATAAAAGTACTTTAAAAATTAAAAACTGAGTGAATGAGTTCCGAACTAAAGATTGTTATAGTTAATATTTTTGGAATTTGAAGCAACGGTAATAGTGGAACTTTACCATTTGCAATTTGATATATTACTACATTAAGTTTTCTGTTTCTGAAAGATAATTCACCTTACAAGAAGTTTTCTCTCCTCCTGCAAATAATAACTTTGATAAATTATAATAAATTGTTTGAAATTTAAAGGCTCTTTTGATTATTGCAAGAAATTACTCTTTTTATTAGACAAGGTTAAATTGTGCAGTGCACATAAGTGAATGTGATGTGTGGAAGCTATTGGATATTTTCTTGTGTTTTTCTTTTCCAGGATGAATTGCACTTTTTGCGTTTAGGTCTTGAAATATGCCTTGCATATAAGACAGTTGGCAATAAAACCTTTATGCTCTTTAGTTGCGAGGAAAAATAAGTTCAGTTATTTTACAAAACGCGTTTGCGCATATTTAACAGAACCGGTGAATTCCTCAAGTATGCGACACGACCCAGATCCAATTGTAGCTAAACTTGCAAGTCATCGCTAATGGAAGTGTCACCATTGATCCCAGCAACTTCGAAAACTATGGATTTGACACTAATATCGGTCATTTTGGATTACTTTTACTTTTCTCGGTAATCCCCCCCCCCGGTGCCCCCGGCCCGAATGAGGAGAATTTGGAAGTTAATGCGATCAGAGTTTCACCATTGATTTTAGCGACCGCGAAAAGCATGAATTCGACAGTAAAAAGAATCGTCTTGGCCTGGGCCCTGAACCAAGGTACCTGTGACCAAAATTTAGTAGCTCTCAGCCTAGACTCCAGGCCTGTCCCGTAAACGCCCCCCTGAGATCCCCCTGTTTCGAAATTTGAAAAATACGTACGTTCTGATCTGGGGCCTGGTCCTAGGTACACCTGACCAAAATTTGGTAACTCTCGGTCCACTCGTCTGCTCCCCAGGCCGCACACAGACAGACAGACAGACAAACACACATACTCTTTATTTTATTTATATTAGATTAGATAAATTCTTGCAAATTATGCCAGATTTTCATATTATCGTTCCGAATTAATTTTAAAGACCCGCTCCTACTTATCTATATATATATATATACAGTATATCTATATTTATATCTCGTATCTATATGTGTATATAACAAAGGCAGGAATTACCCCCTAAATAACGCTCCTGGAGGACCCCTTTCTCAAAAAATTTGCTTTGTTAGCAGTCTGGGGAAACACTTGTAGAAACTTCAGTTTCCGTGACGAACGATTACAGAGACCTGGTGAACCAAAAAAAAAACTCCTTTAGCGATTGGATTTAAAAAATAGTTATCCTCAGGTTAGTATTCACTGAGAACATTGTTATAAAATTTAAATTTGATGGGTAAATCAGTAGACTGAGTACATCCACATCGTATTCACTGAGTTGCGAAATTGTGTACCTCCAGACATGGACAGCCGAAGAAAATTTTGTACGGGGACATCTTCAATGTTTGCTATATTAGTCTGGAATTTAATGTGCATGGTTTGCTATATTACGTATACATTTTCGTGAGCCAGGGAGGTTCATTCTTATCAAACACGGAGATTATGAAGGAGCGGATCTACTGTACAAAATATAATAAAAACATCTCTTTCGGATTTCTATCATCTCGCAGTCCAACCCCGAGACGGAAACATAAGAGATAGACTTTTTTGTTTTTAAACAAGATAACGTGCCAAGCGACGGCTTTACATTGTGAAGATTATATTAGTGAAAATTAAACGAATATAATTTTACAACTTATTATACATATTACTAAATGTTGAGCTCCCCGTTGCTATGTGGTTACAGGGGCGTCATTTAGGGGGCAGGGAGGGGCAATTGTCCCCCTCTGAGTTTGAGATTTCTATAGATTTATCAATAAAATAGTAGTAAATCAGTGAAATACGCGAAATTTTACTTATATCAAGAGGTTTTGCCCCCCCCAGCAAAATCTGAAATGACGCTCCTGTGTGGTTAGCGTATGTGCCTTTCTCGAACAAGGTTTGATTCATGGTAGGAGCTTATGTGTTTCAAATCCGACGTTAAACTGTAGGTTCACGTCTTGTAGAGCTTTGCTCCTGAAAGCGACGCTAAATTACAATCGAATTTAATATTACTAAATAATAAAAAAATAATGACTTACCAAGATGACGTCAATTTGGCAGTCATCAAATCCATTTTATACTTTCACTTAATCCAGTGAATATTAATATAACAATTACAAGACATACGCACATATAAATACTCAGAAACAAGCACATACACACGTACACATACACAAATATGAACACTTTAAACCTATTTACATGTGGTGGACTGCGCTGCATCAAGCACTGTTACCTTCGTCATCATCTTCTCATGTATCTGCATTATTTGACATTCACAGATTTGTTATTTGTACGCATCATTCATTTTATTATTTTCGGGAGGGTTCAGGGTTCTTTCTTCATTTAAAGAGTCGGTTCTCTGTATTGGAAAGAGAATCAGGGAAGGAAGGAGGAATTTATATTTTATGAATGAATAACATTTTAAGAAATATATACAAAACATGCCACTTCCGACGCAGCACTGAAGCATTTCTTTTGGTGGTGTATTACTAGTGGTCCACTGACGATCATACCCCCTCCCCTCTCAAGTTGTAAAGTGAGAAGGGACAGAAACATTCCAGATAACCTCACATTCAGGGTTCAGTTGACAATAATAAAACTATGGGTAAGTAAACATCTTGTGCAGAGTCACGTTTTGCTTATTTTTAAACATTTCTGTGAATTCAACAATACAACAGCGGTTATACTAACTGGTTTTATTACTCCAACCATCGCTTCAACTACGGTCAGTGTACCATCTAAATTTTCGTTCTTTTTCTGTTCTCCAGAGGGAAGTATGAAATAATGCTAGATTTTGCCAATATGTTAAAGTCAAGATGCTAGATACTAAATGGAAGTGAATTATTTTAGATTTAGCACTAAGATGCTAGATATGGCTTCACTGCCGGGCTTTGATATCTACAGAAGTTTCTGCCAAAGCATACAAAGAAATTATAGCACAATAGTTTCGATAACATCTATGTGGTTCCTCGGTAGGCTACACATCCGGTAAGAAGCTCAATCCTAGTTGTAAAATTGGTAGGACGAAAGGGTTCCTGGCCAAAACAAAAGACTCGTAGCCGGCTTGTATAGATAATTGAATTCAAATTTTCAAGTATCCATTTACTGAATGCCCATATCGTGTATGCATGCATTTGCATGCATTATTTAATAAGTAAATAAATTACACACACAATTAATTATGTCAATGATATACGGTATTTATTGGTAAAAAAAACCTCTCCAAACAATGAAGATTAATCTTAGACTGGAGAAATGGTTATCCTTCGTTTTCATTATCATTTGGCCATGAAACAAACGCCTGACAGATGTATAACCCCTATATACAACTACGTGATGTTGGAATACATAACTCGTAGGGTATGATGCTTTACTTTCTCAAAAATTTCAGTACTTCTAGTGTACCCCTAAAAATGTAATAAAGAACTAATGGCCAAGTATTTTTTTTTAAATATTCAATTAGAACTGGACAATTTACACAAAATTTGGAATAGACAAATGAAAACGGCACGTTTCTAGTACTTCTGGGTTCGAGATCTCATTGTTGAAAGGATTGGAAACAAACATATAAACTTTTCTGTGAGGAGAAACATATACGCGTAAATCTAGTATTTTAATATATAGATAATAATTGGAATAGTTTTATTTTCGAGTGCTATTTTTTAATATTCGCAATATTGAAATTTTTGAACTTACATTTTTCACGTGTTTCATAAAAAAAGAAGAAATATCATTACTAGTAAAATTAACCTAATACATTTTTATTTTTTTAATTTTTCCAATTTTTCCTGAAAGAAATCGAAAAAAACGTTTTTTTTAAAAAAAAGGTTCAAAATTTCTGGAAATTTGACAACACTAGTTCAGACACACTTGTACTTTGCCCAGCATTAAACTCTGATCTTAGTTGCGACGCAGTTTGCTGCGTGTCCTGTTTTACCAGTCTGCCCAGCCTACGACGTCCGACATCTGTAATGAGGTGGGGGCGCCCAACCCCTCGACATTTGGACGTCTTGGTTTCGCCACTTGTTGAAGACAATTACCACAACACTCCTCCAACACCTGACAAGTCCTGCAATTTCCGAAATTCTCGTGCCGAGTATTTCTGAGTGAGTACTTTCTTCAAAATAATATTAAAAATTATAGAAAATTTTTTCCAAAACGCATACCAAAGATGTACGCTACATCGCGACTCGGAGGTCGACCGGAGGGTGAATTAGTGGTCGCGATGATGAACAACTGAGTTTGTTTTTACATCGATTTTCAGCGGAAGCATCGCTGTGGCTCGTGTTCTCATTGGCTCTCCTGAAGCGCTGCACGGAATAAAGTCTTCATTTATTTAGAATTTCTTCTGCAGAGGATTGTGTGTGTCTATGCTCGACAGGTTTTGCTGCACTATTATATTTGATTATGAAAGACATATTAATAGAACTAATGAGGAATGCTCAAGCAATATGGAATAAGAAACACAAACAACATCATAATAGCCACGTTTTAAATAGAGAATGGAAGAAAATAGCAACTGAAATGGGAATGTCAGATAAGTTATTTATTTGAGAATTATACTGTAGCTTATTATTATATAAGGCAATGGCGGTCACAGGGTTTCGAGCCGAAGTCCGTAAATTGTAGAATTTTTAACGAAAGAAAGAACCTACTGTTAATCAGGGTTGTTTTGTTTAAAACAAATGATTTTGTATACATTTTAAAAATTTTGTTTTAAACACGTGTATTTTTAAGACTTGTTTTAAACATATGTTTATTTTTATTTTATTTTATTTCTGTAAAAAAAATCTGCTAGAGAAAGAAAACTGTAAAAGTGCTCCCCATTCAGAAGACTATTTTCTTCTCATGCGAATGCTTTGATTTCTCGTGGCTACAGCAGGTCAATGTGGTGATCTACAATTTGTTTTGTCTCCTTTTTCCCCTTATTTTTAACATATATTATATTGTTTAAATGTTTCTCAGTTAACTTGCGAGAAAGTGTCGTAGTCGAAGGTTGGACTACTTGAAGAACTGATATTAATTAATAAATAAAATAATTATCATGGAAACAAATTTTTGTGTTGTATTCAGGAAACGAACAAAAGGTTATTTCCTAAATTGCGATTCTGAAATTAAAATATCACAGGCATTGGCTGATATAGTACAGTACAGTTGGATCTCTGTCTCCGTTCAACTTGGAATCGTTTAACATTAGTTTTACGAAAAAAAAAAAAAAAGACGTCATTTGGAGAAAATTTATTAAAGTAATTCAAACTCCATCAGATAAGAAAACGATCATACGAGCCCGTTGCAAAACGTTTAAGAAAGAAATGGTTGATTTAGTTCAAAGAATCATTATGAAAAATGGAATGTTGTGAAAAAACTGGAAAGCCAAGCAAATAGTAAAAGTGTCGATCCGAATATTGCTTCTGATGGTTCTAATGATGAATTTGCTGTATAGATTTTGACTGTGATCCGACGTAAAATTTCAAAATCAGTGGTTCGGATTCCACTTTAAACAAAAGGCCCTGTCTCATATAGCCTTGCTAGTGATGCAAGACTAATCAATCAAACTAAACAAACTAATTTTATGCGTTTCGAACAAACTTGAGTTGCAGGATAAATTTGGCTCCAACTCACTTTTTATATAATATATTTAGATATGGGACGTTCAGAGCAAAAGGAATATAAGTACATTTTCAGAAAGGTTCACATTTGCTCAGCAAACGTAGTATCTTCGTAGCCAAGGGTACGAAATAAATGTAACGAAAACCACGTGAATGGGTGTGGACTAGAGTTTTATAGGACAACCGCTAGATAGATGGAATGGGGAAGGAGCATCGGCGCAAATCTGTCTTCAACAACGGCGTAAGACCGTTCCCATATTATCTATATAAAAGCGATGTTCAAAATATTTATGAAGTGGAAAATAATGCTGTGAACGATCACGGAGCAGAATTATCTTGAGTGGCGTATTTAGGAGGCTATCGGGCTCAAGGCCCCCCCCCCCCCCCCGAAATAAATATGTTAGTTTTTCGCATTCCACGTACAACAATAATCCTTCTTACCATTTCTAAGAATGTCATTGACTTTCATTTTCTTATGCTCTTTGTTCAGAAATAATACTGTATTTGTAAAATTTCACTCCATGCAAGAACTGCGTCCTTTTGTTCTTTCTTTCGTTCTTTCTACTTTTGTTTCTTTTTCTTGACGTTACTTTCTTTTGTTTCGGTTATCATACTTTATCGACCGTTGTCAGTTGTGATTCAAGTCGGCCGTCATTAGTAACATCAAAACTAAGATGAATTGATAAGAGAAACTGGTGTTCCACACCAACTTGCGCGGATATCAACATGACAGGACTTTAGTTTTTATAACAAAGGAACAATTATATCGTTTAGTTACTTTAAAAGAAGGGGGTATTTGAATTAAAGAAAATCAAAACGGGGGAATAATTAGCCCGGGAAATTAGAAAGGCCAACAGGATGTTTCCTTTTTCTTGTACGAGAGAATAAAGGGTTAGATTCACTCCTAAATTTTTGTATCATATCATATAGGATTTATCGGTCTGCAATTCTTACCATTATAACTTCAATTTATGCAAAAATTAAAATATATTTAATTCTCAAACTCAGATGGGCAATTGCCCACCTCCTTCCTTGTGTTGGACATAGCCCCTCGATACAAAATCCTAAATACGCCTTATTCTAGAGAAGGGAGATGAAACTCATATTACGGTAGACGAATCTGATTTCTGAGGTGAACCTGTTGTAGAGTATATTATATATTAGGCGATGTAGATGAAGTAGTAGTACGTATCAGTATTACAAATCACAGCCGTGAACACATTCTGAAATCTGAATGCATGCATATTTATAATTGGTTTGTTTCTAATTAGGCATCCACAAAGATCCACGTTAAAATTGTTTTATAATAATATAATAATATAAATAATGACTTCCCCAAAACTATGAAGAAAGAATATCACTATGTATGACGCAACAATACTCTTTGAGCAAAATTATGATAATCTCAATAACATTACAGGAATCGTTACAGAAATCTGACGCATGTCATATACTCTTTAGTTTAGTTAACATATGTAACCTTAAGATTATGGATAAAAATATTCCTGCAATTGAATTCTTTTCTTTGCTTACGAAGCATTCTCTCTCAAAAGAAAAATTGGGACACGCGGAAATACGTAGGAACAAACCATGGTTCGAACTAGCAGAGAAGAGAAAACAGGCAAAATTATGTTGGCTACAAAATCCGAATGAAATAACCACAAAATTTCGTAGACATCAGGCGGGAAAGTTCCAAAACTTTTAGAACAAAGAAACGCGATTTTTTGAAAGCTAAAGTTTAGAAACTTGAAGATAATAGTAAAAATAAAAATATTCGGGACATGTATAAAGGGATCAACGAATTTAAGGAAGGCTATCAACCTCGTGCTTATATTAAAGAAAGCTGATGGAACAGTTTTCACTAATACAGATAGTTTTTTAAATAGATGGAAAGATTTCTTTGACGATTTGCTTAACACGCAGTCAAAAACTAATGTGCATGGAGAAAGGGAAATACTCACCGCATAACCGTATATTCCAGAACCCAACCGAATAGAAGTAGAAATCGCTATAAAGAAAATAAAGAAACACAAATCTCCGGGTGTAAACGAAATTCCGGCTGAGTTAATTTTAGCTGGAGGCAAAAAATTGTGGAACAAGATACACAAACTCATTCTTATCTACAAGGAAGAATTGCCACAAAAATGGAAAGAATCAATCATTGTTCCAATCCACAAGAAAGGCAACAAAACTGACTGTAATAATGATCGAGGCATCTCTCTTCTGTCAACATTCTATAAAATCCTTTCAAACATTCTATTAGCAAGATTGACCCCATACGCAGATGAAATTATTGGAAATTATCAGGATTTTTATAAATCGAAAATCGATCAACTATCGACTAAATATTTACCATTCGCCAAATACTCGAAAAGAAGTGAGAATACAGTAGCCTGGTAGATCAACTATTTATTGATTTTAGAAAGGCTTACGACTAGGTTAGCAGAGAAATATTGTACAACGTTCTTACAGAATTTGGAATACCGAAAAAACTAATTAGATTAATTAAGGTATGTTTAAATGAACCCCAAAGTACAGTCCGGGTAGGAAAATTTTTGTCCACGAGATTTCACATCGAGAATGGCTGAAACAAGAAGATGCGTTGTCGCCATTATTATTCGACTTTATCCTGGAATATGCTATAAGGAAAATCAAAGATAGCAACCAGGGCCTAGAGTTGAATGATGTTCACCAGGTTATGGTGTATGCTGATGACGTAAATTTAATAGATGATAGGAGAACAATAGAAAGAAATGCAGAGGTCTTATTAAACGCTTGCAGGGACAAGGGTTTAGAAGTAAATGCAGAAAAAACTAAATATATGGAAGTGCGTCGGAACCGTAATACGACGAATTATGAATGCGTTAAAATATTAAATAATACTTTTGATAGAGTGGATACTTTCAAATATCTAGGACCAATATTAACAGACGAAAATCCTATCACGAACAAATTAAATGTCGACTAAAAACAGGGAATTCGTGTTATTATTCAGTTCAAAATCTCTTGTCGGCCCGAATTCTATCGAGGAATTTGAAGCTTAAAATATATAAAACGATAATCATACCTGTTGTTCTGTATGATTTCGAAACATAGTAGCTTACTCTGAGGGAAGGACATAGACTGAAAGTATTTGAGAACAAGATGCTCAGACGAATATTTGGACCCAAGAGGAACGGGAATGGGGAATGGCGGAAACTTCATAACGAGGAACTACGGGTGGAAATTATACGACTTATCAAACATTGTTAGGGTCATCAAGTCTAGGAGGCTTAGGTGAGCAGGACATATAGCCAGGATGGAAGAAAGTAGGAACGCTTTCAAAGTGTTAGCGGTAAGACCAATCGGAAAACGACCATTAGGAAGACCTAGGCGCAGATGGGAAGACAATAATAAAATGGATCTCGCAAAAATAGGAATACAAAGTAGAAACTGGATCCAGTTGGATAAGCATAGAAGTCAGTGGAGAGCTTTTGTGAACGCGGCATTGCACCTCCGGGTTCCATAGGCTATAGGGTTAGTTAGCTTACGAAGCATGAGTAGATGCCTCGTATTTACTGAAAAGATGGGTTCTACTGACATTGGATAGTCTATATACTCTTCGCGTGCTAGGGCCTAGGGGAGAGGAGGAGATAAGATTTCGTAACCGGTTACGTCAATCACAGTCGCACGCCTTCATTTTCATTAAAAATGGAAAAGCCAAGAGAAACAAATTTCATCTCACGTTCCTTTGTGGCAGTCGGACACAAATCATCACACTTATCTGCAAAAAGCACTTTTCAAATCGGATTTTTGGAAGAACCTCAAGTTCTAATATTTGTGGTGGGACGTCTCCCCATATCCCCGGAATTTGTGCCCGTACCTACAGCTGAGACAACTTTCCAGCATGAGGAGAGGGGCATATCCTAGTAGATATGGGGCATCTAGTAAAGTAAGTTCCTAATTATGTATTCATAACACGTAGCAAGCTGCTTTACTTTTCTGCATGTTAAAATCAAACTTGACATTGATGAATAGCTTTGAATTACATATTCCGTGGAGATGTACATAATAATTGTTTTACGGGCGGTCTTTTTTATAGTATGACAGTTTGAAGAATGGATATACCTTTTTTCCGGCGAAAAGAAATGTTAATTGGACAAGCAGAATACAGAAAAAACCTTTCGGAAATAAAATATGCAGATCACACACGTAGAACAAGGTAATTCATTAATATGC
Source organism: Thermobia domestica (assembly GCF_964235325.1). Taxonomy (NCBI): domain Eukaryota; kingdom Metazoa; phylum Arthropoda; class Insecta; order Zygentoma; family Lepismatidae; genus Thermobia; species Thermobia domestica. The sequence continues at coordinate 180,887,035 of NC_137460.1, read as the reverse complement.
AGCACATGTAACGCGACAGCTGCTGGAGAATATTCTAGAAATTTGGATCGTTGGAATGAGTGAAAGAAAGTACTAGAAACTTCTAGATCTTTTTTAAGCTTATTATTGTTGGAATAGGGGAAAGAACACACTCGAAACTTCTGGAAAGATTGAAGGGTATAAAAAATACTGATGCATTTGCATGATGTGTATATTTAGAAAGAATACAGCAGGAAAATCAAGTGTTAACTTTGCGAAGAAGATATTTTACTACTAGGAGAGATTGGAAGATTGGTAAGTAATAACGTTGTAGTTTTTTTGTATTATACTTGTTTACTTTTATATGGGAAAGGGACATATTGTAATTGTTTGGAGTATAAGGGGGACGGAACTGTTTGGTTTTATCGGGAATTGATTGCGGATTTTTCGGCATTGAAAATGATATGACTCGGTGTACTTTTATGGAATTATAACGTGACTAAGATATAGTATAATGTAATATGGAGGGTAGAGGGAATCATTATTAATGATTGCACCGGGAATTGAACCAGAGCTCTTCCACGTGAAAAGCCGTACGACAAACATTTTGCTTAGCAGATGTTGTTACTTATATGTAGCTATGAATTGTGTAAGACATAACAGGTATATATAAATTATATTGTACAGAAAGTTAGCAGAATGCGCTCCGGGAATCGAACCAGGACTCTTTCACGTGAAAAGCCGTACGACAAACATTATGCTTAGCAGATGTTGTTACTTATATGTAGCTATGAATTCTGTAATACATAACAGGTATATATAAATTATATTGTACAGAAAGTCAACAGAATGCGCCCCGGGAATCGAGCCAGGACTCTTCCACGTGAAAAGCCGTACGACAAACATTATGCTTAGCAGATGTTGTTACTTATATGTAGCTATGAATTGTGTAATACATAACAGGTATATATAAATTATATTGTACAGAAAGTTAGCAGAATGCGCCCCCGGGAATCGAACCAGGGCTATCCTACGTGGAGAACCGCACGCTTGCTTGCACTGTAGACTTTTTTCAGTTATAAATGGTATATTTTTACTGTGTATGAACAAACTTATATTGGATAGGTAGTTAACAGAATCTGCATCGCGAATCGAACCATGGCTCTCTTACATGCAAAGCCAATATGGTTGGGAACGTTATTCTTACGTTGAATATCATATTTTGTAATTTGAAAAGTCGTAATACGGTAACTAATTGCATTTTTTCTTTTCTGTTTTAGGTGCTGAAGCAAATAATAAAGTGATAGGAGCGAGAAAAAGCAGAGAGCACGAAAGGCGTGGATTGTAATTGGATCATCACTTAAACAGAGATAAACTAATATTCTGTAAGTATTATTATTATTATTATTATTATTATTATTATTATTATTATTATTATTATTATTATTATTATTATTATTATTATTATTATTATTGTAAACTTTTGTGTTTTATTTCATAAACGCTAGTGTAACAATGAGGATATATGGCGACAGAGCGTTTAACGTTACCGCAGATTGAACTTAAGGGTCTTTCATGTTGAAAGCTAATGCAATAAAAAGAAACCCGAGATTGTTTGAACATATTACCCAGGACGAAATGTAGTAGTGAAGTTGAAAGGGAACTTATATTTTGTAATTGGAAGTCGTAATACATCAAATAACTAATTCTTAATTTCTTTTATTGTTTTAGGTGGTGAAGGAAATAAAAAATCTTAATAGAAACACTGGAGAACAAACCTTATTTTCCTGAATTGTTTGCTGTTGAAATATAGAGGTGCTTTTAGTGAAAAGGAGTTATAGATTGGTTTTTAAAGCATGGATTCAATGAAACCGTTGGATCTTAGTACAAGAGGTGAAAGTGATCTTGCAGAATCATCATCTTTGCCGGGGACAGAGGTTTTATCCCAACCGCTGGTGATTCCGCACTTTCCGCCATTGGAAACAGAAGATCCAACTTGGATGTATTACCGGGGACAGAGGTTTTATCCCAACCGGTGGTGAGCCCGCAACCTCCGCCACTGAAAACAGAAGTTACCCCGGCCAACTTGGATGTATTGACGTTTTTATCGGGGACATCCCAACCGGTGGTGAGCCCACAATCTCCGCCACTGGAAACAGAAGTTTTTCCGTTACTTGATGTTGAAAACGAAATAGAAGAATATCCCCCTACACCTTCACCAACAGTGAGTAATTCCCCGGTGCAGAATTGGGAGTTGGAAGAATTTTTGAAGTTACCATGTGAGTGTACTGTGGAACGTACATCATTGGATTGTATAAAAGAGTGTATAATATATTGGAAACCAGACGATATTTGTATTTGTATTGCATGCGGTTTTTTGGAAGGTGGACAGTTAAAGCATGATTGTTTAATGTTGGATACGGAATGTCTTGAACGGAAAGCTATAGAAACCATAACAAAAGTTGAGGTTCGTAAAGAATTATTATCAATTTACAGAAAAAAGCATGGACATTTGTTTTTGATTACATGGAACTTTATTGAACGTTTCCGAGATCTTGTGTGTGACTTTGAATACAGGCCCACTCTATTAAAATTTTTACTAGAAAAAGATTTTGGGAAATATAGTGATATGGTGTAAAAAATGTACAAGAAGAATGTACGAAAGTACGTTAAAAGTAAGCTTAGTGTGAGTAAAAGATTTTTATATTGAAGCAGAGTGTAGAATATATTGCCAATAACAATAAGACAAATATATATTTAGCATTTATGTATTTTATTATAATGGAATATAAGTTTATGGAGTATATTTGGAAAATAATAGAACACACATCATGATGTTATATTAACGAATTGTTTCTTGGAAAAGATTTATTTTGTATTGCCTTGAAACATATTATCAAACAGAGAATTCGAATAAAATATTATTTGATTGTAATATAAGACACAGAATGCATAGAACACTTTATTAAATGTAAGGGGAAAAATGTGTTTTTACACATGCGCAGAAGCTTTTATTGTAGGTATATAAATAGATGTATCACACTTGAAAAAAGTATTTATGTGTTTTGTTTTTACTGAAGAGCAGAAAAAATGAGTAACATGGAAACTGTTTATGTTTTACCTAGAGAAAAAGAAATTCAGCGTGAAAACGAAAAACCTATACTGTTAATTTACCCGTCTGACCCCGATTTGCCAGATGAATTACGTGATAAAGTGAGAATCATATATCCATCACAAGAAATAGAAGAAGTGTATTATTTTAGACGCTATAATAGATATAATGATGAAATACTCCCGGAAAGTGATTATGATGACAGTGTTTTAAATATTAACTGTTTTGAACTGGAAGCTAATGACTGCGAGTGTACTAGTGAAACTATTAGTGATACATGTGTTATACAATTATTTAATGAGTACACACCAAATTCAGTATTATTATGTGAAACATGTGTTGAACATAATGAAAATGAAAAAGATCACAACTGTTTGCTGCAGTATGATTACGAATTATTACAAAAGGTGTGGACGATCTTAATTAAACGTGAAATGAGAGAGAAAATCTATAAACTTTATTTAAAGAAGCATTTTAAAGGTTATAATATTAAGAACACTTATACTTTGGAGAAAAAATTTAATCTGGTATATGAATACATTACAGAGTGTGATTGTTATATCAAAGAAATAGTAGAAATGTTTTTAGAGAAAGATAAACAATTATTTAATTCTGTAAATGAACACTAAGACACTGTAGGATATGCATTTGATTGTGTATGAATAGAAGAACATATTTAACCTCAATATATATATATATATATATATATATATATATATATATATATATATTAGGGCTAAATACTTTGATGTAAGTTGAGAAATTACAAATTGTTACAGAGAATTGAACTGTTATCTATATTATTTTATAAATGGATCAATTTGTAGTATTGTAATATTAAGAATTTAATAGATTACAAACATTGGACTAACACATGTAAATAATGGTTAGAGCTAAAATACTGAATTACTGGCAACTGAATTGTCAGTGAGAGTAATGTATTTTAAAGAAATAAACTGATATTAGAAAAAATAATCTTAGTTGTTTGTATGCTATATGAAGAAACTAGTGTTTAAGAAGAATATGGTAGGAAACTGAAACTATTTAATACTTTATTTTAGATTTTTTAGAGACATTACCAACGTAAGTAAATGATGAACTATTGTCGATTGAACAGGAATCACTGAGGTTGATACCTGTGTTTAGTTTATGATATGAAGACTTTAACATTCTTGTTTACACAGTTACTTTTAAATGAATACTACATATAATCTTGTATGCAGAATGGATTGAATTAAGGGCATACTTACGCGAGGGATTCATTGGATGCGGACCACATTTAAAACTTTATAACCCAACAAACATTTCAACACTTTCTTAAGAGAATTATGGTTGCACTAGGAGAGAAATGTGTGATATACTGTAGAAAACTCGATGTTACAGTACCCTTGTACTCTTTATGTCTTATAAAAAGAAGTTAGTGTACTCTTTTGCTGAGAATATAGATGACAATATTGTAAAATTACGTGTCGTTTTATTGCAACTAGAATAATGTTACTTCAATAATGCTTAAACGCAGTCACTGTTAGTGCAGAATCCACCCTCCAACAATTTTCAGGATGTGCAGACCCTTACTTGGTATATGATTTTAAAAAGAATAAACATTGTACGGTAACCTCTTGAAACTTGTAGACCCACAGTGAAGTATAGTCGGATATGGAGGAGGGCACGGTGACTCAGTGGTAGAAGAGATTTTGATGTTTGTGATTTAAAAACCGAGCAAGTGAACTTTGTGGCGGACAACATTTCTTTTCTCCTGATACTTCCATTTCCTACATTTATTTATTGGCTTAAATAGCTTATCCGATCTTTCTCTCTTGTAATAGAATCATTGCAAGGCTATGATCATACCTTATAATTATTATTAAATAATCCTTATTGAAGGTTTAATTTACTTCATGATTTCTTTGGAACAATAAAATTTTTTTGCTTGAGATGGATTGTTTTCTCAGGGAGGAAATGTTAGAATCATGAGAACGAGGATTCCACGTTAATCAGTAGGTCCACGTCTCATATAGCTTCGCTGATGAAAAAGAGACATTAAATTCAAATCAAATCAAGTCCAACAAGAATCTTATACAACCATCTAATGGCCATATAATTTTGAATGCATGTGTATAAAGCTGTAAAATTAAAACTGTAATCCTTGAACCATAGGTGGTTCTTGAAATCTATCCTTCTGGTCCTCTTAAACATTAGTTCAAAAAGAACAAAATAAAATTCGTGTAACCTGTGTATCACATAGTATACTAAGAATCTTAAACAATTATTAATACTACTGTGGGATTATAAAATATTCTTCATCGCCTTCAAATCGTTCACCTCTGGCGCGTGATGAATCCATGGTTCGATCTTAGTCCGCCAAGGGCTTATTATGTTTGGCACACAGCATGTAAGCAAGTTCTCATGATTCTAACATTTCCTCCCTGAGAAAACAATCCATCTCAAGCAAAAAAATTTTATTGTTCCAAAGAAATCATGAAGTAAATTAAACCTTCAATAAGGATTATTTAATAATAATTATAAGGTATGATCATAGCCTTGCAATGATTCTATTACAAGAGAGAAAGATCGGATAAGCTATTTAAGCCAATAAATAAATGTAGGAAATGGAAGTATCAGGAGAAAAGAAATGTTGTCCACCACAAAGTTCACTTGCTCGGTTTTTAAATCACAAACATCAAAATCTCTTCTACCACTGAGTCACCGTGCCCTCCCCCATATCCGACTATACTTCACTGTGGGTCTACAAGTTTCAAGAGGTTACCGTACAATGTTTATTCTTTTTAAAATCATATACCAAGTAAGGGTCTGCACATCCTGAAAATTGTTGGAGGGTGGATTCTGCACTAACAGTGACTGCGTTTAAGCATTATTGAAGTAACATTATTCTATTTGCAATAAAACGACACGTAATTTTACAATATTGTCATCTATATTCTCAGCAAAAGAGTACACTAACTTCTTTTTATAAGACATAAAGAGTACAAGGGTACTGTAACATCGAGTTTTCTACAGTATATCACACATTTCTCTCCTAGTGCAACCATAATTCTCTTAAGAAAGTGTTGAAATGTTTGTTGGGTTATAAAGTTTTAAATGTGGTCCGCATCCAATGAATCCCTCGCGTAAGTATGCCCTTAATTCAATCCATTCTGCATACAAGATTATATGTAGTATTCATTTAAAAGTAACTGTGTAAACAAGAATGTTAAAGTCTTCATATCATAAACTAAACACAAGGTATTAACCTCAGTGATTCCTGTTCAATCGACAATAGTTCATCATTTACTTACGTTGGTAATGTCTCTAAAAAATCTAAAATAAAGTATTAAATAGTTTCAGTTTCCTACCATATTCTTCTTAAACACTAGTTTCTTCATATAGCATACAAACAACTAAGATTATTTTTTCTAATATCAGTTTATTTCTTTAAAATACATTACTCTCACTGACAATTCAGTTGCCAGTAATTCAGTATTTTAGCTCTAACCATTATTTACATGTGTTAGTCCAATGTTTGTAATCTATTAAATTCTTAATATTACAATACTACAAATTGATCCATTTATAAAATAATATAGATAACAGTTCAATTCTCTGTAACAATTTGTAATTTCTCAACTTACATCAAAGTATTTAGCCCTAATATATATATATAATATATATATATATATATATATATATATATATATATATATATATATATATATATATATATATATATATATATGAGGTTAAATATGTTCTTCTATTCATACACAATCAAATGCATATCCTACAGTGTCTTAGTGTTCATTTACAGAATTAAATAATTGTTTATCTTTCTCTAAAAACATTTCTACTATTTCTTTGATATAACAATCACACTCTGTAATTTATTCATATACCAGATTAAATTTTTTCTTCAAAGTATAAGTGTTCTTAATATTATAACCTTTAAAATGCTTCTTTAAATAAAGTTTATAGATTTTCTCTCTCATTTCACGTTTAATTAAGATCGTCCACACCTTTTGTAATAATTCGTAATCATACTGCAGCAAACAGTTGTGATCTTTTTCATTTTCATTATGTTCAACACATGCTTCACATAATAATACTGAATTTGGTGTGTACTCATTAAATAATTGTATAACACATGTATCACTAATAGTTTCACTAGTACACTCGCAGTCATTAGCTTCCAGTTCAAAACAGTTAATATTTAAAACACTGTCATCATAATCACTTTCCGGGAGTATTTCATCATTATATCTATTATAGCGTCTAAAATAATACACTTCTTCTATTTCTTGTGATGGATATATGATTCTCACTTTATCACGTAATTCATCTGGCAAATCGGGGTCAGACGGGTAAATTAACAGTATAGGTTTTTCGTTTTCACGCTGAATTTCTTTTTCTCTAGGTAAAACATAAACAGTCTCCATGTTACTCATTTTTTCTGCTCTTCAGTAAAAACAAAACACATAAATACTTTTTTCAAGTGTGATACATCTATTTATATACCTACAATAAAAACTTCTGCGCATGTGTAAAACACATTTTTTCCCCTTACATTTAATAAAGTGTTCTATGCATTCTGTGTCTTATATTACAATCAAATAATATTTTATTCGAATTCTCTGTTTGATAATATGTTTCAAGGCAATACAAAATAAATCTTTTCCAAGAAACAATTCGTTAATATAACATCATGATGTGTGTTCTATTATTTTCCAAATATACTCCATAAACTTATATTCCATTATAATAAAATACATAAATGCAAAATATATATTTGTCTTATTGTTATTGGCAATATATTCTACACTCTGCTTCAATATAAAAATCTTTTACTCACACTAAGCTTACTTTTAACGTACTTTCGTACATTCTTCTTGTACATTTTTTACACCATATCACTATATTTCCCAAAATCTTTTTCTAGTAAAATTTTTAATAGAGTGGGCCTGTATTCAAAGTCACACACAAGATCTCGGAAACGTTCAATAAAGTTCCATGTAATCAAAAACAAATGTCCATGCTTTTTTCTGTAAATTGATAATAATTCTTTACGAACCTCAACTTTTGTTATGGTTTCTATAGCTTTCCGTTCAAGACATTCCGTATCCAACATTAAACAATCATGCTTTAACTGTCCACCTTCCAAAAAACCGCATGCAATACAAATACAAATATCGTCTGGTTTCCAATATATTATACACTCTTTTATACAATCCAATGATGTACGTTCCACAGTACACTCACATGGTAACTTCAAAAATTCTTCCAACTCCCAATTCTGCACCGGGGAATTACTCACTGTTGGTGAAGGTGTAGGGGGATATTCTTCTATTTCGTTTTCAACATCAAGTAACGGAAAAACTTCTGTTTCCAGTGGCGGAGATTGTGGGCTCACCACCGGTTGGGATGTCCCCGATAAAAACGTCAATACATCCAAGTTGGCCGGGGTAACTTCTGTTTTCAGTGGCGGAGGTTGCGGGCTCACCACCGGTTGGGATAAAACCTCTGTCCCCGGTAATACATCCAAGTTGGATCTTCTGTTTCCAATGGCGGAAAGTGCGGAATCACCAGCGGTTGGGATAAAACCTCTGTCCCCGGCAAAGATGATGATTCTGCAAGATCACTTTCACCTCTTGTACTAAGATCCAACGGTTTCATTGAATCCATGCTTTAAAAACCAATCTATAACTCCTTTTCACTAAAAGCACCTCTATATTTCAACAGCAAACAATTCAGGAAATAAGGTTTGTTCTCCAGTGTTTCTATTAAGATTTTTTATTTCCTTCACCACCTAAAACAATAAAAGAAATTAAGAATTAGTTATTTGATGTATTACGACTTCCAATTACAAAATATAAGTTCCCTTTCAACTTCACTACTACATTTCGTCCTGGGTAATATGTTCAAACAATCTCGGGTTTCTTTTTATTGCATTAGCTTTCAACATGAAAAACCCTTAAGTTCAATCTGCGGTAACGTTAAACGTTTTGTCGCCATATATCCTCATTGTTACACTAGCGTTTATGAAATAAAACACAAAAGTTTACAATAATAATAATAATAATAATAATAATAATAATAATAATAATAATAATAATAATAATAATAATAATAATAATAATACTTACAGAATATTAGTTTATCTCTGTTTAAGTGATGATCCAATTACAATCCACGCCTTTCGTGCTCTCTGCTTTTTCTCGCTCCTATCACTTTATTATTTGCTTCAGCACCTAAAACAGAAAAGAAAAAATGCAATTAGTTACCGTATTACGACTTTTCAAATTACAAAATATGATATTCAACGTAAGAATAACGTTCCCAACCATATTGGCTTTGCATGTAAGAGAGCCATGGTTCGATTCGCGATGCAGATTCTGTTAACTACCTATCCAATATAAGTTTGTTCATACACAGTAAAAATATACCATTTATAACTGAAAAAAGTCTACAGTGCAAGCAAGCGTGCGGTTCTCCACGTAGGATAGCCCTGGTTCGATTCCCGGGGGCGCATTCTGCTAACTTTCTGTACAATATAATTTATATATACCTGTTATGTATTACACAATTCATAGCTACATATAAGTAACAACATCTGCTAAGCATAATGTTTGTCGTACGGCTTTTCACGTGGAAGAGTCCTGGCTCGATTCCCGGGGCGCATTCTGTTGACTTTCTGTACAATATAATTTATATATACCTGTTATGTATTACAGAATTCATAGCTACATATAAGTAACAACATCTGCTAAGCATAATGTTTGTCGTACGGCTTTTCACGTGAAAGAGTCCTGGTTCGATTCCCGGAGCGCATTCTGCTAACTTTCTGTACAATATAATTTATATATACCTGTTATGTCTTACACAATTCATAGCTACATATAAGTAACAACATCTGCTAAGCAAAATGTTTGTCGTACGGCTTTTCACGTGGAAGAGCTCTGGTTCAATTCCCGGTGCAATCATTAATAATGATTCCCTCTACCCTCCATATTACATTATACTATATCTTAGTCACGTTATAATTCCATAAAAGTACACCGAGTCATATCATTTTCAATGCCGAAAAATCCGCAATCAATTCCCGATAAAACCAAACAGTTCCGTCCCCCTTATACTCCAAACAATTACAATATGTCCCTTTCCCATATAAAAGTAAACAAGTATAATACAAAAAAACTACAACGTTATTACTTACCAATCTTCCAATCTCTCCTAGTAGTAAAATATCTTCTTCGCAAAGTTAACACTTGATTTTCCTGCTGTATTCTTTCTAAATATACACATCATGCAAATGCATCAGTATTTTTTATACCCTTCAATCTTTCCAGAAGTTTCGAGTGTGTTCTTTCCCCTATTCCAACAATAATAAGCTTAAAAAAGATCTAGAAGTTTCTAGTACTTTCTTTCACTCATTCCAACGATCCAAATTTCTAGAATATTCTCCAGCAGCTGTCGCGTTACATGTGCTGCATATTAATGAATTACCTTGTTCTACGTGTGTGATCTGCATATTTTATTTCCGAAAGGTTTTTTCTGTATTCTGCTTGTCCAATTAACATTTCTTTTCGCCGGAAAAAAGGTATATCCATTCTTCAAACTGTCATACTATAAAAAAGACCGCCCGTAAAACAATTATTATGTACATCTCCACGGAATATGTAATTCAAAGCTATTCATCAATGTCAAGTTTGATTTTAACATGCAGAAAAGTAAAGCAGCTTGCTACGTGTTATGAATACATAATTAGGAACTTACTTTACTAGATGGCCCATATCTACTAGGATATGCCCCTCTCCTCATGCTGGAAAGTTGTCTCAGCTGTAGGTACGGGCACAAATTCCGGGGATATGGGGAGATGTACCACCACAAATATTAGAACTTGAGGTTCTCCCAAAAATCCGATTTGAAAAGTGCTTTTTGCAGATAAGTGTGATGATTTGTGTCCGACTGCCACAAAGGAACGTGAGATGAAATTTGTTTCTCTTGGCTTTTCCATTTTTAATGAAAATGAAGCGTGCGACTGTGATTGACGTAACCGGTTACGAAATCTTATCTCCTCCTCTCCCCTAGGCCCTAGCACGCGAAGAGTATATAGACTACCCAATGTCAGTAGAACCCATCTTTTCAGTAAATACGCGTTTAATCTATTTGTAGTATCAGCCTAGGCATCTACTCATGCTTCGTAAGCTAACTAACCCTATAGCCTATGGAACCCGGAGGTGCAATGCCGCGTTCACAAAAGCTCTCCACTGACTTCTATGCTTATCCAACTGGATCCAGTTTCTACTTTGTATTCCTATTTTTGCGAGATCCATTTTATTATTGTCTTCCCATCTGCGCCTAGGTCTTCCTAATGGTCGTTTTCCGATTGGTCTTACCGCTAACACTTTGAAAGCGTTCCTACTTTCTTCCATCCTGGCTATATGTCCTGCTCACCTAAGCCTCCTAGACTTGATGACCCTAACAATGTTTGATAAGTCGTATAATTTCCACCCGTAGTTCCTCGTTATGAAGTTTCCGCCATTCCCCATTCCCGTTCCTCTTGGGTCCAAATATTCGTCTGAGCATCTTGTTCTCAAATACTTTCAGTCTATGTCCTTCCCTCAGAGTAAGCTACTATGTTTCGAAATCATACAGAACAACAGGTATGATTATCGTTTTATATATTTTAAGCTTCAAATTCCTCGATAGAATTCGGGCCGACAAGAGATTTTGAACTGAATAATAACACGAATTCCCTGTTTTTAGTCGACATTTAATTTGTTCGTGATAGGATTTTCGTCTGTTAATATTGGTCCTAGATATTTGAAAGTATCCACTCTATCAAAAGTATTATTTAATATTTTAACGCATTCATAATTCGCCGTATTACGGTTCCGACGCACTTCCATATATTTAGTTTTTTCTGCATTTACTTCTAAACCCTTGTCCCTGCAAGCGTTTAATAAGACCTCTGCATTTCTTTCTATTGTTCTCCTATCATCTATTAAATTTACGTCATCAGCATACACCATAACCTGGTGAACATCATTCAACTCTAGGCCCTGGTTGCTATCTTTGATTTTCCTTATAGCATATTCCAGGATAAAGTCGAATAATAATGGCGACAACGCATCTTCTTGTTTCAGCCATTCTCGATGTGAAATCTCGTGGACAAAAATTTTCCTACCCGGACTGTACTTTGGGGTTCATTTAAACATACCTTAATTAATCTAATTAGTTTTTTCGGTATTCCAAATTCTGTAAGGACGTTGTACAATATTTCTCTGCTAACCTAGTCGTAAGCCTTTCTAAAATCAATAAATAGTTGATCTACCAGGCTACTGTATTCTCACTTCTTTTCGAGTATTTGGCGAATGGTAAATATTTAGTCGATAGTTGATCGATTTTCGATTTATAAAATCCTGATAATTTCCAATAATTTCATCTGCGTATGGGGTCAATCTTGCTAATAGAATGTTTGAAAGGATTTTATAGGATGTTGACAGAAGAGAGATGCCTCGATAATTATTACAGTCAGTTTTGTTGCCTTTCTTGTGGATTGGAACAATGATTGATTCTTTCCATTTTTGTGGCAATTCTTCCTTGTAGATAAGAATGAGTTTGTGTATCTTGTTCCACAATTTTTTGCCTCCAGCTAAAATTAACTCAGCTGGAATTTCGTTTACACCCGGAGATTTGTGTTTCTTTATTTTCTTTATAGCGATTTCTACTTCTATTCGGTTGGGTTCTGGAATATACGGTTCTGCGGTGAGTATTTCCCTTTCTCCATGCACATTAGTTTTTGACTGCGTGTTAAGCAAATCGTCAAAGAAATCTTTCCATCTATTTAAAAAACTATCTGTATTAGTGAAAACTGTTCCATCAGCTTTCTTTAATATAAGCACGAGGTTGATAGCCTTCCTTAAATTCGTTGATCCCTTTATACATGTCCCGAATATTTTTATTTTTACTATTATCTTCAAGTTTCTAAACTTTAGCTTTCAAAAAATCGCGTTTCTTTGTTCTAAAAGTTTTGGAACTTTCCCGCCTGATGTCTACGAAATTTTGTGGTTATTTCATTCGGATTTTGTAGCCAACGTAATTTTGCCTGTTTTCTCTTCTCTGCTAGTTCGAACCATAGTTTGTTCCTACGTATTTCCGCGTGTCCCAATTTTTCTTTTGAGAGAGAATGCTTCGTAAGCAAAGAAAAGAATTCAATTGCAGGAATATTTTTATCCATAATCTTAAGGTTACATATATGTTAACTAAACTAAAGAGTATATGACATGCGTCAGATTTCTGTAACGATTCCTGTAATGTTATTGAGATTATCATAATTTTGCTCAAAGAGTATTGTTGCGTCACACATAGTGATATTCTTTCTTCATAGTTTTGGGGAAGTCATTATTTATATTATTATATTATTATAAAACAATTTTAACGTGGATCTTTGTGGATGCCTAATTAGAAACAAACCAATTATAAATATGCATGCATTCAGATTTCAGAATGTGTTCACGGCTGTGATTTGTAATACTGATACGTACTACTACTTCATCTACATCGCCTAATATATAATATACTCTACAACAGGTTCACCTCAGAAATCAGATTCGTCTACCGTAATATGAGTTTCATCTCCCTTCTCTAGAATAAGGCGTATTTAGGATTTTGTATCGAGGGGCTATGTCCAACACAAGGAAGGAGGTGGGCAATTGCCCATCTGAGTTTGAGAATTAAATATATTTTAATTTTTGCATAAATTGAAGTTATAATGGTAAGAATTGCAGACCGATAAATCCTATATGATATGATACAAAAATTTAGGAGTGAATCTAACCCTTTATTCTCTCGTACAAGAAAAAGGAAACATCCTGTTGGCCTTTCTAATTTCCCGGGCTAATTATTCCCCCGTTTTGATTTTCTTTAATTCAAATACCCCCTTCTTTTAAAGTAACTAAACGATATAATTGTTCCTTTGTTATAAAAACTAAAGTCCTGTCATGTTGATATTCGCGCAAGTTGGTGTGGAACACCAGTTTCTCTTATCAATTCATCTTAGTTTTGATATTACTAATGACGGCCGACTTGAATCACAACTGACAACGGTCGATAAAGTATGATAATCGAAACAAAAGAAAGTAACGTCAAGAAAAAGAAACAAAAGTAGAAAGAACGAAAGAAAGAACAAAAGGACGCAGTTCTTGCATGGAGTGAAATTTTACAAATACAGTATTATTTCTGAACAAAGAGCATAAGAAAATGAAAGTCAATGACATTCTTAGAAATGGTAAGAAGGATTATTGTTGTACGTGGAATGCGAAAAACTAACATATTTATTTCGAGGGGGGGGGGGGCCTTGAGCCCGATAGCCTCCTAAATACGCCACTCAAGATAATTCTGCTCCATGATCGTTCACAGCATTATTTTCCACTTCATAAATATTTTGAACATCGCTTTTATATAGATAATATGGGAACGGTCTTACGCCGTTGTCGAAGACAGATTTGCGCCGATGCTCCTTCCCCATTCCATCTATATAGCGGTTGTCCTATAAAACTCTAGTCCACACCCATTCACGTGGTTTTCGTTACATTTATTTCGTACCCTTGGCTACGAAGATACTACGTTTGCTGAGCAAATGTGAACCTTTCTGAAAATGTACTTATATTCCTTTTGCTCTGAACGTCCCATATCTAAATATATTATATAAAAAGTGAGTTGGAGCCAAATTTATCCTGCAACTCAAGTTTGTTCGAAACGCATAAAATTAGTTTGTTTAGTTTGATTGATTAGTCTTGCATCACTAGCAAGGCTATATGAGACAGGGCGTTTTGTTTAAAGTGGAATCCGAACCACTGATTTTGAAATTTTACGTCGGATCACAGTCAAAATCTATACAGCAAATTCATCATTAGAACCATCAGAAGCAATATTCGGATCGACACTTTTACTATTTGCTTGGCTTTCCAGTTTTTTCACAACATTCCATTTTTCATAATGATTCTTTGAACTAAATCAACCATTTCTTTCTTAAACGTTTTGCAACGGGCACGTATGGTCGTTTTCTTATCTGATGGAGTTTGAATTACTTTAATAAATTTTCTCCAAATGACGTCTTTTTTTTTTCGTAAAACTAATGTTAAACGATTCCAAGTTGAACGGAGACAGAGATCCAACTGTACTGTACTATATCAGCCAATGCCTGTGATATTTTAATTTCAGAATCGCAATTTAGGAAATAACCTTTTGTTCGTTTCCTGAATACAACACAAAAATTTGTTTCCATGATAATTATTTTATTTATTAATTAATATCAGTTCTTCAAGTAGTCCAACCTTCGACTACGACACTTTCTCGCAAGTTAACTGAGAAACATTTAAACAATATAATATATGTTAAAAATAAGGGGAAAAAGGAGACAAAACAAATTGTAGATCACCACATTGGCCTGCTGTAGCCACGAGAAATCAAAGCATTCGCATGAGAAGAAAATAGTCTTCTGAATGGGGAGCACTTTTGACAGTTTTCTTTCTCTAGCAGATTTTTTTTTACAGAAATAAAATAAAATAAAAATAAACATATGTTTAAAACAAGTCTTAAAAATACACGTGTTTAAAACAAAATTTTTAAAATGTATACAAAATCATTTGTTTTAAACAAAACAACCCTGATTAACAGTAGGTTCTTTCTTTCTTTAAAAATTCTACAATTTACGGACTTCGGCTCGAAACCCTGTGACCGCCATTGCCTTATATAATAATAAGCTACAGTATAATTCTCAAATAAATAACTTATCTGACATTCCCATTTCAGTTGCTATTTTCTTCCATTCTCTATTTAAAACGTGGCTATTATGATGTTGTTTGTGTTTCTTATTCCATATTGCTTGAGCATTCCTCATTAGTTCTATTAATATGTCTTTCATAATCAAATATAATAGTGCAGCAAAACCTGTCGAGCATAGACACACACAATCCTCTGCAGAAGAAATTCTAAATAAATGAAGACTTTAATCCGTGCAGCGCTTCAGGAGAGCCAATGAGAACACGAGCCACAGCGATGCTTCCGCTGAAAATCGATGTAAAAACAAACTCAGTTGTTCATCATCGCGACCACTAATTCACCCTCCGGTCGACCTCCGGGTCGCGATGTAGCGTACATCTTTGGTATGCGTTTTGGAAAAAATTTTCTATAATTTTTAATATTATTTTGAAGAAAGTACTCACTCAGAAATACTCGGCACGAGAATTTCGGAAATTGCAGGACTTGTCAGGTGTTGGAGGAGTGTTGTGGTAATTGTCTTCAACAAGTGGAGAAACGAAGACGTCCAAATGTCGAGAGGTTGGGCGCCCCCACCTCATTACAGATGTCGGACGTCGCAGGCTGGGCAGACTGGTAAAACAGGACACGCAGCAAACTGCGTCGGAACTAAGATCAGAGTTTAATGCTGGGCAAAGTACAAGTGTGTCTGAACTAGTGTTGTCAAATTTCCAGAAATTTTGAACCTTTTTTTTTAAAAAAAAACGTTTTTTTCGATTTCTTTCCGGAAAAATTGGAAATATTAAAAAAAAATAAACATGTATTAGGTTAATTTTACTAGTAATGATATTTCTTCTTTTTTATCAAACACGTGAAAAATGTAAGTTCAAAAATTTCAATATTGCGAATATTAAAAAAATAGCACTCGAAAATAAAACTCTTCCAATTATTATCTATATATTAAAATACTAGATTTACGCGTATATGTTTCTCCTCACAGAAAAGTTTATATGTTTGTTTCCAATCCTTTCAACAATGAGATCTCGAACCCAGAAGTACTAGAAACGTGCCGTTTTCATTTGTCGATTCCAAATTTTGTGTAAATTGTCCAGTTCTAATTGAATATTTAAAAAAAAAATACTTGGCCATTAGTTCTTTATTACATTTTTAGGGGTACACTAGAAGTACTGAAATTTTTGAGAAAGTAAAGCATCATACCCTACGAGTTATATATTCCAACATCACATAGTTGTATATAGGGGTTATGCATCTGTCAGGCGTTTGTTTCATGGCCAAATGATAATGAAAACGAAGGATAACCATTTCTCCAGTCTAAGATTAATCTTCATTGTTTGGAGAGGTTTTTTTTACCAATAAACACCGTATATCATTGACATAATTAATTGTGTGTGTAATTTATTTACTTATTAAATAATGCATGCAAATGCATGCATACACGATATGGGCATTCAGTAAATGGATACTTGAAAATTTGAATTCAATTATCTATACAAGCCGGCTACGAGTCTTTTGTTTTGGCCAGGAACCCTTTCGTCCTACCAATTTTTCAACTAGGATTGAGCTTCTTACCGGATGTGTAGCCTACCGAGGAACCACATAGATGCTATCGAAACTATTGTGCTATAATTTCTTTGTATGCTTTGGCAGAAACTTCTGTAGATATCGAAGCCCGGCAGTGAAGCCATATCTAGCATCTTAGTGCTAAATCTAAAATAATTCACTTCCATTTAGTATCTAGCATCTTGACTTTAACATATTGGCAAAATCTAGCATTATTTCATTCTTCCCTCTGGAGAACAGAAAAAGAACGAAAATTTAGATGGTACACTGACCGTAGTTGAAGCGATGGTTGGAGTAATAAAACCAGTTAGTATAACCGCTGTTGTATTGTTGAATTCACAGAAATGTTCAAAAATAAGCAAAACGTGACTCTGCACAAGATGTTTACTTACCCATAGTTTTATTATTGTCAACTGAACCCTGAATGTGAGGTTATCTGGAATGTTTCTGTCCCTTCTCACTTTACAACTTGAGAGGGGAAGGGGTATGATCGTCAGTGGACCACTAGTAATACACCACCAAAAGAAATGCTTCAGTGCTGCGTCGGAAGTGGCATGTTTTGTATATATTTCTTAAAATGTTATTCATTCATAAAATATAAATTCCTCCTTCCTTCCCTGATTCTCTTTCCAATACAGAGAACCGACTCTTTAAATGAAGAAAGAACCCTGAACCCTCCCGAAAATAATAAAATGAATGATGCGTACAAATAACAAATCTGTGAATGTCAAATAATGCAGATACATGAGAAGATGATGACGAAGGTAACAGTGCTTGATGCAGCGCAGTCCACCACATGTAAATAGGTTTAAAGTGTTCATATTTGTGTATGTGTACGTGTGTATGTGCTTGTTTCTGAGTATTTATATGTGCGTATGTCTTGTAATTGTTATATTAATATTCACTGGATTAAGTGAAAGTATAAAATGGATTTGATGACTGCCAAATTGACGTCATCTTGGTAAGTCATTATTTTTTTAATATTTAGTAATATTAAATTCGATTGTAATTTAGCGTCGCTTTCAGGAGCAAAGCTCTACAAGACGTGAACCTACAGTTTAACGTCGGATTTGAAACACATAAGCTTCTACCATGAATCAAACCTTGTTCGAGAAAGGCACATACGCTAACCACACAGGAGCGTCATTTCAGATTTTGCTGGGGGGGGGGGCAAAACCTCTTGATATAAGTAAAATTTCGCGTATTTCACTGATTTACTACTATTTTATTGATAAATCTATAGAAATCTCAAACTCAGAGGGGGGCAATTGCCCCTCCCTGCCCCCTAAATGACACCCCTGTAACCACATAGCAACGGGGAGCTCAACATTTAGTAATATGTATAATAAGTTGTAAAATTATATTCGTTTAATTTTCACTAATATAATCTTCACAATGTAAAGCCGTCGCTTGGCACGTTATCTTGTTTAAAAACAAAAAAGTCTATCTCTTATGTTTCCGTCTCGGGGTTGGACTGCGAGATGATAGAAATCCGAAAGAGATGTTTTTATTATATTTTGTACAGTAGATCCGCTCCTTCATAAATTTTCTTCGGCTGCCCATGTCTGGAGGTACACAATTTCGCAACTCAGTGAATACGATGTGGATGTACCAAATTTCTCAAAAGTAAATCCCCACGTTAAGCGGGTTTGCATATCCAGGCTCCTAACTATGAAAACATTTACGATCACTCCAACCCCAATCATTTCACAGATTCAACCTGTTGTATATAAGTTATTAGGACGTAAAATTGAATATAATTTATACGGAAAAGACTTTTATGCATTGTAAGACCTGCAACTGCCAAATATTCACCACAAACTTATAGTCGTATCGACATAAACAAAAAGAAGTGTGGAGCAGGAAACTACTTTACCCAAAAGTCAAAAGAGACGCAGTGAAGACATGCGGACTGGTCGAGGGGTTTGGGTCACTGGTCTATCAACTAGAAGTTCGTGTGTTCAAACCCTAAAGGGAGTATTCGTTTTTTTTTTTGCTTTTTTTAAAGTGTGTTCCTATTTTCATCAGAGGACTGAGAACATTTCCTTAAATAAATCTTTGGCAACTACTTTTCTCTCAAATTCCATTAGAAGGGAACATTATATGAATTGCAAATCTAAAATCCACAGCTGAGAACAAAATATTATGTTCAATATTTCATTATTATCCTTTGATTTATAATGAAAAACTAATTATAAGCATTGACGATTTCAGAAGATTCTCCCCCGGTAATGGTCAATATATGAATGAGAGAAAACGGATAAAACATTATTAGTCCACTTTGAGCATGATCGAAGATAGCTTATGGCCACGAAGGGGGAAATTTATGTCGACAGAGTCTCAAATTCTCCCACAGGTCATGGCCTGAAATCATCACTGTTTGAAAGGTTTCCTTAACAAATAGAATATTACATTTATTTCTCGTTCTACGTTTTGAAATGGAAAAATCATAATTTTAAAGTGAATTATAATACGATTAGCATAAAGATTTATAGAACTAATGAAGTAAATATTCTTGTGTAAGTTATCGATTTCTAATCGGATAGAACTCGAATATTCGTTTGCATCGCACTTTAAAGTAAATACTCTCTCTATATAATTCTTACTGAAAAGTATGTTTAACTCCAATTACTTAATCAATATTTTTAATAATATATTTTTATTGTAATACTTTTACTATTCAATGTTGTATACACAACACTTCCCAAAGCAAAACCTCGCAAATGTATAGTGGACTAGTGAATATTATCAAATAAATTATCATTTTGTTTACGTAAATACTGGATCGCCTCATTTGAAACTTCGTACTTTAAATAATAATAATAATAATAATAATAATAATAATAATAATAATAATAATAATAATAATAATAATAAATCATAGCCATACCTTTATCAGAATTTCAGGCTTAGTCAATAAATGAATTCAACGTGGTCTCTATTCGAAGTTCTATTTAATCGAATCCGATAGAAATACAACGAGAAACTTCGAGAACAGGTAAAAGAAAGATATTACCTTGGTGGGACTGGAACTAACCTTTAAGAGTTCCTTTCAATTTACAGACAAATGCCTTAGGCACTTTGTTTCTTTTCTTTAAGTTAACTGATTCACCGAACGTATCTGAGTAACTTGTCTCTATTTTCTACTCGGTTATATACGTTTTACAATCATTTCCCTTAATCTTTAACGACAGGAACACGAATACAAAAACATCTAAGAGAATTAAAATTCCAAACTCCCCCACCAGGAATCGAACCCGGGACCCCCTACACCTTAGGCACACGTGCTAGCCACTAGTCCAGCGGGGAAAGCAAGTAAAATGCATTTTGTAGTATCTGAAGTTTACACCTATTTCATCCTGCTGTAATAATGTTTACCGTATTCGTTACTTTGAGGAATGATATATGTTATTCATATATGTTCTATTACATATTCGTTCATAAATTAATATTATATAAATTATCAGAATTATTAATGATCTTCCATGGAATTTCACTGGTGCATGCGCAGTAGAAACAGAAGAATGCAGTTTACTGATATTAGCCAGAATGCAAATTTCTAACAGGCTATCAGAATTCTTTAATGGAAAGTAGTGGTTCCTAACCTGGGGACGCGCAGCTTCCTCCTGTGTAAGCATGAAGTGGGAGCAAGGGGGCGAAAGCTACTGGCAGAAATGAATTGTGAAATAAATAAATAAATAAATAAATAAATAAATAAATAAATAAATAATAATAATAATAATAATAATAATAATAATGATAATAATGATAATAATAATAATAATAATAATAATAATAATTATTATTATTATTATTATTATTATTATTTGTCATACCGCTAAATCAATTTCTTCACTGCTTTCTCGTCACAATGGATCTTTCTGTTTCTACTGTGCATCAACAGCATCATTCTATCAGAAGTATTCCGCCATTACCAGCGGGTCACTTACCGCAGCTGAGAAGCTGCCAGTCTCCACAATCTTCTGTTAACCTCTCCATCTTCACATACGATTTTTCTGTTTTGATATCGCCAATAGCCTAATTATGTTTCTATATAGTCTAATTCCTCCCCTCCCTCTCTTTCCTGCCACCATACCCTCTAGCACATCCCTCATGATACAGTTCCTTCTTAACCAATATCCCAACCAGTTTCTCTTCCCCTTCTTAATAATATTTTTCTCCTTTCATTTCCAACCCTCTCATTCGTTTTCCTCTCGACCCAGTTATTTCTCTCCATTCTTCTCCACGCACATATTTCGAAAGCCTTCAATTGTTTCTCATCATTTCTGCGTAATGTCCATGTTTCTGTCCTATAAATACAGTAAAATACAGTACACGAAGCATTTTATGAGGTTTTTTTTTTCAACTCTAAGGCCCCACAAAATAGTATTTTCTTCATCCTATAGGCTTCTTTCGCCATTTCTATCCTTGCTTTTATTTCACGTTCGCATGTCATATCACTAATAATACTAATCAGACATCAAAAACTAGTCACCTGTTTTTTTTTCCTGCTCCTACTTCTATATTTGACACCGATTCGTTTCAATCACCATGGATTTTGTCTTTCTAACATTTATTTTCATTCCATATTCTTCAGAAGCCTTTCTCAAGTTTTCTACATCTTATTAATTTTCTTTTTAGATTCTGAAACAACAATCATATCAACCCCAAACCGTATACACCTCATCATTCTATCTCCTACCGAAATGCCATCTTCATTATGAAAACTCATTTTTGCTATCTCTTCTACATAGCTATTAAATAATGTCGGCGAAATATATAATATCTGTTGAACTCACCTTTCAATTACACTGTCTGTCTACTGTGCATGCGCCAGGGAATTTCCATGGAAGATCATGAATAATTCTGATAATTTATATAATATTTACGGACGAATACGTAATAGAACCTATATGAATAATATATATCATTCCTCAAAGTAACGAATACGGTAAACATTATTACAGCAGGATGAAATAGGTGTAAACTTAAGATACTACAAAATGCATTTTACTTGCTTTCCCCGCTGGACTAGTGGCTAGCACGTGTGCCTAAGGTGTTTGGGGTCCCGGGTTCGATTCCTGGTGGGGGAGTTTGAAATTTTAATTCTCTTAGATGTTTTTGTATTCGTGTTTCTGTCGTTAAAGATTAACGGAAATGATTGTAAAACGTATATAACCGAGTAGAAAATAGAGATAAGTTACTCAGATACGTTCGGTGAATCAGTTAACGTAAAGAAAAGAAACAAAGTGCGTAAGGCATTTGTCTGTAAATTGAAAGGAACTCTTAAAGATTAGTTCAAGTCCCACCAAGGTAACATTTTTCTTTTACCTGTTCTCGAAGTTTCTCGTTGTATTTCTATCGGATTCGATTAAATAGAACTTCGAATAGAGACCACGTTGAATTCATTTATTGACTAAGCCTGAAATTCTGATAAAGGTATGGCTATGATTTTATTATTATTATTATTATTACTATTATTATTATTATTATTATTATTATTGTTGTTGTTTTTGTTGTTGTTATTATTATTATTATTTAAAGTACGAAGTTTTAAATGAGGCGATCCAGTATTTACGTAAACAAAATGATAATTTATTTGATAATATTCACTAGTCTACTATACATTTGCGAGGTGGTGCTTTGGGAAATGTAGTGTATACAACATTGAATAGTAAAAGTATTACAATAAAAATATATTATTAAAAATATTGATTAAGTAATTGGAGTTAAACATACTTTCCAGTAAGAATTATATAGAGAGAGGATTTACTTTAAAGTGCGATGCAAACGAATATTCGAGTTTTAATCCGATTAGAAATCGATAACTTACACAAGAATATTTACTTCATTAGTTCTATAAATCTTTATGCTTATCGTATTATAATTCACTTTAAAATTATGATTTTTCCATTTCAAAACGTAGAACGAGAAATAAATGTAATATTCTATTTGTTAAGGAAACCTTTCAAACAGTGATGATTTCAGGCCATGACCTGTGGGAGAATTTGAGACTCTGTCGACATAAATTTCCCCCTTCATGGCCATAAGCTATCTTCGATCATGCTCAAAGTGGACTAATAATGTTTTATCAGTTTTCTCTCATTCATATATTGACCATTACCGGGGGAGAATCTTCTGAAATCGTCAATGCTTACAATTAGTTTTTCATTATAAATCAAAGGATAATAATGAAGTATTGAACATAATATTTTGTTCTCAGCTGTGGATTTTAGATTTGCAATTCATATAATGTTCCTTTCTAATGGAATTTGAGAGAAAAGTAGTTGCCAAAGATTTATTTAAAGAAATGTTCTCAGTTTTCTGATGAAAATAGATACACACTTAAAAAAAAACGAATACTCGCTTCAGGGTTTGAACACACAAATTTCTAACTGATAGCCTAGTGACCCAAGCCGCTCGACCGTTCGTATGTCTTCAATGCGCCTCTTTTGTCTTTTGGGTAAAGTAGTTTCCTGCTCCACACTTCTTTTTGTTTATGTCGATACGACTATAAGTTTGTGGTGAATATTTGGCAGTTGCAGGTCTTACAATGCATAAAAGTCTTTTTCGTATAAATTATATTCAATTTTACGTCCTAATAACTTATATACAACAGGTTGAATCTGTGAAATGATTGGGGTTGGAGTGATCGTAAATGTTTTCATAGTTAGGAGCCTGGATATGCAAACCCGCTCAACGTGGGGATTTACTTTTGAGAAATTTGGTACTCAAAGTCTACTGATTTACCCATCAAATTTAAATTTTATAACAATGTTCTCAGTGAATACTAACCTGAGGATAACTATTTTTTAAATCCAATCGCTAAAGGAGTTTTTTTTTTTTTGGTTCACCAGGTCTCTGTAATCGTTCGTCACGGAAACTGAAGTTTCTACAAGTGTTTCCCCAGGCTGCTAACAAAGCAAATTTTTTGAGAAAGGGGTCCTCCAGGAGCGTTATTTAGGGGGTAATTCCTGCCTTTGTTATATACACATATAGATACGAGATATAAATATAGATATACTGTATATATATATATATATATATATATATATATATATATATATATATATATATATATATATATATATATATATATAGATGTATAGATAGATAGATAGGGGTCATTTGCAAATAAATTGGCTTTTTGGAGACTAAAAACGGCGAAACTTAAATAATTAAACTATCACTCTTATAATTAGCACTCATCATACCCACTAAAAATTTAAACCCTTCATGGTCGAGGCCAATTCATTTATTAAGATTTTCACCATTTTTACAGCAAAAAAGAGAAATCCATGCATCAGGAGAATGACAGCGAAGCCAGGAGAATGACAATTTTTTTTAATTTTATGTTTATAACTGGCAGCCAGAGACTTACATATCCTTAAGCGTTAATATAAAGTTAATCTTTAACTATAGTTAAAAAGTAACGAGTCAGAGCGTGAAAAAAGTTTAAAATTATATTATTATATAAAGAATAGGGAGAACATAAAATAATAAAGCGATATGTATGACATAATACTTAGTTTTAATTACAAGATGCATACAAACGTATATAATATATTGTTTGTTTTAGAAAATGATATATAACAGTAACATCACAGTCGTTCAATCTAATTTAAATTCACATTTCTGTGTACGAAACTAGGAACAGCAACATGCTATCTTAAAGAATATAGCCTATGACACAAATTCTAATCTGAAACCCGACAGCTATAAGACAAGAAGTCTCAAAATAAACATGCCGTTTCATCATACAAGCTTTGTTTGTTGGAAAGTATACATTTTATTCAATTTATATATTTTTCACATAACTTTTATAAAACAAGATCTTACCAAAAAGAGTGTGACTTTTGTCCGTATTCAATAATAAATGAAAGAGACCGATCATTAGCTTTTATAATACTATAGAAGCAAATGTATTATTAAATTTAAAAGAACTCACACAAAGTACTTGTTTACCATTCTATACTTAAAGTTTATAGAACTCACGCTGTCCTTTTAAAATAATTTCTGGTTGTGGAAGAAGTTCCGTAACTTCATGAACATTAATACTGTAAGTAATACCATTGAGGTTCCTTTTCCATAGTCTCGTGTCTTTATCACATTGAATAATATACTCAATATTCACTTCACCATCCTTCACATCACTTCTACACAGTGCAATGTATTGGAATGACCTTTTCCTACTCTTTATATTAACGCGAATAAATTTTCCCTCTTTAATGCGTCCCGAAGTAGTAACGTTTGCACTACTATAAATGTCTTCAACTCTTGAGTTTCTCTTTGGTTGGAATTTGAGAATTAGAGTACTGGCCTAATTCATAGTGATAACAATAGACTGTACAAGCAAAGCAAGATAGCATTCTCATTCTGAGTAATCGTCTGTTACTTGTGTCTTTTTCAGTGACCACTTGGTGTACAGACATGGTTTCTTTAAATTTTTTTACCTTTCTCCTGGATAATTTGCGCTGCATTTGTTTAATATCATCCGATGGTATCTCTTCAATGATTACACTTTGCATGCTATCTTTTAAACACTTGACTAAAGCTGCTGAGTTTGCAATATCCTTACCCTGTGCTACTATGTTGTCTGCCACTCGTTTGCACGTGCCTCCAATGCCATATGGTGCGCCTTTACCATGACCAGCTTCATGATAGTTCCAGGTGGCTTTAGATATGTTTGGGTACATTTCAAAAAAATCACTGCACAAAACACTAAACATCAAGTTATTCCTATATTGAGTAACAGGGCTGTCACTCCAGAAATGGATTATATATATAGTCGAAAGCAGTTTCTTCATCACTGATTGAAGCTGGGCCCAAATCGCCGGTACTCCATGTAGAAGGTTACTGCAAAGAGTACAAAATCTTTGTATATTAATGTTAGACTCACTTTTGTCGCGGGCATAAACGACCACCGTGTGCATTGACAGTTGTTGTCTTGATCCTCCAAAGTTAAATTACTGTGTTTCTTCTGAATACTTACATGCATAATTCTCACTAAAATCCATGTGAATTATTGCTTCTTTTTGAGTTATGGTCGGTTTTTGCAATCTCAAACTATTTTGTTGGTGTCTTATTCGAGCCACATGCTTCAAAAATTCATCTACTGTTTCTATTAACTCATTTCCTATTTTTGAAACAGTCGTATTTATATTTTTTAACAACTGTTTTCACTGATTTGACCGATTCATTGCTATCTGTATAATTTTCAGTTTTTGTGATCCATTTTGAATATTCGCCTTCATGATCATCAAATTCCTTGAAAATGATTGTTTTCTTGTTGCATCTTTCATATTCTCTTAATAAACATTGTTCCTCTTGCGAGTCACAGCAAATTATTTCTAACACTGAGTCTGGTTTTAACACATCTAAATAGCCATATGCATAGAGAGCTTTGATTAACATTCCCATATTTGAATGCTTCAAACATTGCACATCCCTCTTTCACCGATAGTCATTTTCGTCACCCATTTTGGCCGGTACCAGGTAAATGTGCTATAGCTGATATATTTCCTTTTCGGGTTATCTCTCAAGTACTTTGTATATAAGGTGGTCATGTTATCTTCCAATACTCTTCGAGAACTGACATAATCCTTTTTTTTCTGGGAATATTCTACTGATATTGTCTTGCTCGTAAAACGAGATGATATCCTGTTGAAGCTTCAGAGTAGCTGTCTTACGCACTCTGGTGTTTTCTGCCTCTAACATTTTTACGCGCCCTCCCTTCAGAAATCTAGCTGCGGACAACATCCGATACTTTTTAAATATTTTTCCTCGGGTTATTAAGTGTAACATTCGTTTTTTTCTTTCCGAACCCCCACCCTTCATTGTCTCAACTGATTGTGTTAACTGTTGATTAATAACTACACCAAAGAGAGGTCCTTTTCTTATTTCACTCTTATTTCTTGAAGCTATGAGCTTTCCTACTTTCTTTCTTGGAGTTAAAAATGATTCTTTGTTTGAGCTAATTTCCCTAGAAGATTTCGTTGTCAATCTTTGCAGCCGTTTCTTGCATTTATCCAACTTTCTCTTCAGACGTTTAATCACTTCATCTTTTACTCTCAACTCGCGATTTGTTCTCTTCTCACTTTCTTTTTCTCCTGTTCTGTTGTCTTTATAATTTCTGCCACAATTTCTGGGGAATGTAGAACATCCTTGCGTTCCGAAGCACTGTCTGGTGGGATAATATCACAAGAAATAGTCGTAGTACTTGCTACCCTCCGCCTTTGTCTCATTCTTGCTGTGTTTTGAATCTTATGTTTTATCTTCATTCGCTTTTCCCTTTCTGACATTTCTTTGATGAGCTTAACCTGTCCTTTCTTCCGTCTTCTTTGGTATTTCATTCTGGATTTTTCTTTCAATTCTGCAGCGAAGGAAGGACACTCCACAGCCTTTAGCTTCAGTATCTCATATCTTCGACGTTCAGCTTCCCCTTTTTTTCTGAAGACGCTCTTCATTACTTTGCTTCTTTCTCGCCATCTGCAAGTGACAAGGAAGTCCACTTCAGATCCCTTATAAGTAACGTCTGGGCGCTCTGACGTCTGATCACGTAGTAGTTGCCATTCTCCTGGCTAGTCGGTCATTCTCCTGGCACGAAAATGCCAGGAGAATGACGGCTTAATTATGACAGGAGAATGACATTTCGCTAACATGTCGTTAAAGTCTTATACCGTATTTATCTGTTACATGAAATGATGTACTCATTTTAAACATACCTGTTTTGTCTCTCTTAAGAAAGCTAATTAATTTAGATATTGTAAAAAACAAACTAAAATGACTTACCAGAAGAATGACTGGAAATGCTGCAAAGAATCACACACCTGCTTCGCAGTACACTTACTCAGAAACTGGCTGACGCAATAGGCAGGTTGAACAGTGTAGCCAATATCACAGATATAGAAGGTACTATCTATATAAAAATGAACTCTTACGATTTTGTACATATAATCAAATGTGATCTTGAAAGAGACGAGAAATTACCCAGGAGAATGACAGAAATATTAAGGACAGAGTTTGATGTTATAGAAATTATTATAAAAGTATTTTTCTTGCTTTTTCTTTTTTGAATTGGAAAAGTGTAATATATTTCAAATATTGTATGAGAAAATTATGAAATAGAATTGACATTAAAAGAAAATATACAAAAGTTATTAGTAATATTTGTACATAGGGACACCCAGGAGAATGACATTTCTATTCATCTTCCCTCTCAAAATATATTAAATCATTACGAACTATGTAAAAAATACCGATTACCAGATTTATATATTTATAAATAATATGTCACTCGAAAAGAACTCATCTTTAAAAACAATTTTTTAACTTACTATTGAAAGACTTCAAAAGGCCAATCTATTTGCAAACAACCCATAGATAGATAGATAAGTAGGAGCGGGTCTTTAAAATTAATTCGGAACGATAATATGAAAATCTGGCATAATTTGCAAGAATTTATCTAATCTAATATAAATAAAATAAAGAGTATGTGTGTTTGTCTGTCTGTCTGTCTGTGTGCGGCCTCGGGACCAGACGAGTGGACCGAGAGTTACCAAATTTTGGTCAGGTGTACCTAGGACCAGGCCCCAGATCAGAACTACGTATTTTTCAAATTTCGAAGCAGGAGGATCTCAGGGAGCGTTTACGGGACAGGCCTGGAGTCTAGGCTGAGAGCTACCGAATTTTGGTCACAGGTACCTTGGTTCAGGGCCCAGGCCAAGACGATTCTTTTTACTGTCGAATTCATAGTTTTCGCGGTCGCTGAAATCAATGGTGAAACTCTGATCGCATTAACTTCCAAATTCTCCTCATTCGGGCCGGGGGCACCGGGGGGGGGTTACCGAGAAAAGTAAAAGTAATCCAAAATGACCGATATTAGTGTCAAATCCATAGTTTTCGAAGTTGCTGGGATCAATGGTGACACTTCCATTAGCGATGACTTGCAAATTTAGCTACAATTGGATCTGGGTCGGAAGTCAGCGGGAGGGGAATACCGAGACATGTAAAAGTAATACAAAATGACCGATATTAGTGTCAAATCCATAGTTTTCGCAGTCGCTGAGATCAATAGTGACACTTCCACTAGCGATGATTTGCAAATTCAGCTACCATTGCATGCGGGCCGGGAGTCAGCCGGGGAGGGGAATACCGAGAGATGTAAAAATAATCCAAAATGCCCGATATTAGTATCAAATCCACAGTTTTCGCGATCTCTGAGACAGAGTTGGCGTGGGTCAATGAAAACTTGAACCACCAACCACCGTGATTCTTTCTGACCCACGACCCACCGTGACCCGCTCTGACCCATCACCCACGATGACCCACCATGACCCACCACCCACCATGAACCTTTCTCATCGACTGTGGCCTACTCTGACTTACTAAAATCCATCGTCATCAACTCAACACGATCCATGGCCTCTTCTGTACTGACTAAAGAGTTTACACTTGTAATAATACAAGAGTGTGAAATTGTCACTAATCGCAGTTTGAATTTCTAGTCAATCGCTCAAGCACCACTGTTACAATAACAGCGGATCTAACCTTTACGATATAATATGGTAAAGTGTTTGTCAGTGAGGAAATTGAAACAGTCCGAGGTGGGGGGAAATTAGTGTGTGCCTAAAACATAGGCTACTTGTACTAAGAGAGTATTCTTGCAAGTGTTAATTTCTGAACGCATTCCAAAAGAAACTTCTATTTGTAGGAAAATACCCCTGTACAATATAGAAAAGGTTATGGTTTCTCAGTTCACAGTATTTTTCTCGTAAAAGACTTGAAAAATCTGTTTTTCATAGTGTATAAAGGTGCTCGGATACCCTATGTGAGAGCATCTCCATAAAGTATGCTTATAATTGTAATTTGTGTAATCACTAAAGCACAACGTTAAATTTAAGTTACAAATATGCATAATAGCAATTATTATGAATATTTATTCGAAGTGGTTTACCTAAAGCAAAGAAGAGACTTATTAAAAATTAGGTACAAAGTTGATTAACACAAATAAGCCATTAGTAATACAAGTATACATTTTCCATAACTCGTAATTTTCCACCTTAAAACAAATCTGAAATCGGGTTTATTTCCTGTTGGTAACTTTTTCGTGGTAAATCATCCGCAGCGGAATGATGTCCATCTTTCAGCCAAGAAATAACTAGCTCGTCTACTTTAAGCTTCTCTAGCGGTGGGCCATTAACATTGATGAAAAACAAGTTATACAATGTTTGAGCACTTAGTCTATTTCTAATATCAGTCGTCTGTAAATTCATAAGGGGAAATCCCGTGGAAATTGATAATACTTCTACCCGGTTTCTGCAGCTCCTCATCGACAATCTGCTTGTTAGACTTAAGTCTGATAACGATTTTTCTTGGTCAGTTTTGAAATACTCAGCAAAAAGTATCATCTCTCTATCACCATACAACATCTTTTCCACATCGACCATGTCAGTTGGCAATGTCGACTCATGGAAAACAGAAACATCTACCACGCCTTCGATAGGGAATCTTGTGAATAAATTATCAATTAAAGCCTGATAAACTGATGATCTCTTATTTGTTTATAAATTTAATTTTTGTAATTACACATGAAGCTTTGATGCCATTACCAAGTTCCTTTCCCTCTCTAGAAAGCGAAAGGGAATGGGGTTCCTGGAAAGTGTTCAGAGGTAAATGGGAATTTCCCTCTTTCTTCCCCTTCAAATACCACATTGCTGTTTGCCATGTGTCAAATTACGAGGAATTTCAATTAAATTATCATAGTATAATTATTTCCTTGTTGAATTATCGATACTTTTCAGTGAAAAAAAGGATGAAATTTGGAAGTTCCAAATCAAGGTAAGTAAAGTGTAAAATTTTCCATATAATTGTTCGTACAATGCAAACTTAAAATTTCCGTGTAATTAAGCTTACAGTACAAATTTTATGCCTATTTTTCTCACAACTTTATGGGTTGATTGTCCTGTGCTGTAAGCGCTCCATATAATAAACATAAGCTTCAGCAATTATTATAGTAGAAAGCAATGGATGAAGCCAAACACTGTATTTTTTGTTTCTGATTTTTTTCTTAAATAACATCGATTGTTTTCGATCATTTTTACAAACCAACTCACCACCAATTTTCCATATATAGAAAGTTCTTCCCCCCCATAAAGGAAAATTTAAAAAATGCTAGGACACATTCTGTTTATTTTCAATACACTGAATTCCAGGTCCGTAAGTTTAACGGCGTACGAGATACTAATTTTTTTTTTCGTAAAAATTCGGATCCTCACTACCTCCTTAGGATATTATGCATTATAATGAAAGCAATATAACATCCCAATTTGGATTAAGGCCTAACTATATACCAAAAGTAATTGCATTTGACTTTGCAATTTGACCGTGACGATCAGGCACACACAGTTACATTCCATTTTTATATAATAATTTATATATTACAGTTATTCAAAAATGCATTTTTTCCAGTAGTTAGCTCGTCTAAAAACTCACAGGTCTCGAAAGCCAAGTAGTAGCATAAGTCCTATTGCTATTATTACAATTAAAAATATCAATATCCAAAACTGCCTGAAGTTTTTTTTTTCACTTGGTTAGATATACTTACCTCAGGTAAGTAAATAGAAACAAATGGAAAAGGAAAGGAAATGACGGTCTTGAAAGTAAAACAAAGACAAATTTACCAGTCTTCAGAAGATACTCTACAATGCCATGAGCAGAGTGGGTCGGTAGATCATGCTGAGTCGTTGGGTCGCAGTGGGTCATGATGGGTGGTGGGTCGACGTGGGTCACGGTGTGTGGTGGGTCGCAGTAGGTCATGGTGGGTGGCGGGTCGCAGTGGGTCACAGTGGGTGGTGGGTCACAGTGGGTCACATGCTGTTGATCCACGACCCACAGACCCACTCGGAAAACATGACCCACTGACCCAATCCATCTCTGCGGTGAGATCAATAATGACACTTTCATTAGTGATCGCTTGCAAATTCAGCTACCATTGTATGCGGGCCTGGAGTGAGCGGGGGGATACTGAAACATGTAAAAGTAATACAAAATGACCGATATTAGTATCAAATCCATAGTTTTCGCAGTCGCTGAGATCAATGGTGACACTTCCACTAGCGATGATTTGCAAATTCAGCTACCATTGTATGCCAGCCGGGAGTCAGCCGGGGAGTGGAATACCGAGAGATGTAAAAATAATCCAAAATGACCGATATTAGTATCAAATCCACAGTTCTTGCGGTCGCTGAGATCAATAGAAACACTTTCATTAGTGATCACTTGCAAATTCAGGTACCATTGTATGCGGGCCGGGAGTGAGCGGGGGGATACCGAAACATGTAAAAGTAATACAAAATGACCGACATTACTGTCAAACCCATAGTTTTCGTGGTCGCTGAGATAAATGGTGACACTTTCATTAGTGATCACTTGCAAATTCAGCTACCATTGAGTGCGGGGCGGGAGTCATCGGGAGATACCGAGACATGTAAAACTAATCCAAAATGATCGATATTAGTGTCAGATTCATAGTTGTCGCGGTCGCCGAAATGAGGGTAATACTTCCACAGGCGTTGACTTCCAAATACTGCCCACATGCGAAGAATGCGTATATTAAGCTAAGATATATATATATATATATATATATATATATATATATCCTGGTCAAAAAATTATGGGATCAGATGAAAACTCATATAAAACTTCTTACGAATAATGTGACAACACTGTATCTTGTCCAGTTCAGATTAAAATCGACTAGCATGAACGCACAACGTGAAAACGAACCGTTTGAAACATCTGTGCACGTGATCGGTGACGTGGTGCTACCAGAGATCATTTTGTAGTGTGGCGCTGCCAACACATTCTAGCTCCAGGATATCTTTGTTCTCATTGTGTTTAGTGCGTCACAAATCCACGTAGTGAAATTGCGCAACAACGTGATTTGCCAGAATTGCTGACATGGCGAGCTGTCAGCAGGTTGGAAGCTGGCCAGTCACAGCGGAAGGTGGCACATGCCATAGGAGACGCACAAAGTGTGATTTCGCGATTGTGGAATCGATTTCAAACAACTGGAACTGTTCGAAGAAGACAAGGACAGAGCCGTCCACCAGCAACCAGTGCCAGAGACGATCGTTATCTCTTGTTAACAGCCCGTCGAAACCGGCGCCAGAATGCAACTCAGCTCCCTCGAGCTTTTCGAACAGCAACAGGACGCACAATATCCACTCAAACGGTCCGCAATCGCCTTCCAGAAGGTGGTCTCTGCGCACGTAGGCCTATGATATGTGTCCCATTAAATGCACGACACGCTTTTGATCGAAGAGCGTAGGCACAGGAACATCGTGGGTGGGGACGCAATGAATGGGGCAATGTTTTCTTCTCTGACGAGTCTCGATTCAGTGTGGAGCCTGATAATCGACGTGTTCTCATCTGGAGAGAGTGTGGAACACGACACAATCCCATGTTTGTGCGAGAGAGATCCCAGTATCATGGTGGTGGACTGATGGTGTGGGCAGGAATCAGCATTGGTGGGCGTACTGATCTCCACATCATCCGAAATGGCTCTTTGACGGCTCTCAGGTATAGGGATGAGATCCTGAAAACTCTTGTTCTTTCTTATGTTGGTGTCATTGGTGATTCGTTCCTTTTTATTTATAACAATGCTCGCCCGCCAGCATGCTCTCCGGATCTCATCCCAATTGTGCATGTCTGAGACATGCTTCGCAGACGAATTGCCGTAAGGCCAGTACCTCCAACAACCATTCTACAGCTGGAAGTCGCTCTTCTGGATGAGTGGCAAAACATCTTCCAAGAACTGATCGATAATCTGATTGAATCCATGCCACGCAGGTGCGAGGCTGTGTTGGCTATTCGAAGTGATAATATGACATATTAAGGAACAATCAGTGTTGTTGCCTTGCCTGTTTGTGAGCAGTTCGAGAGGTGTACACATAACCGTCTTGTTTCATGAGCCACGTAAACAAGGTTTTCCGTGTCCCAACACCAGTATGTGACCCACTTTTTTTAGTGTATCTTAAAGCATTCCTTCTTGTATGATATATATGAATCAAACATAAGCTTATCCATACACTATCTTAAGGTCTTGTGTGATATTTCAGCTGATCCCCTAATTTTTTTGAGCATTATATATATATACAGGGTGACCGCGTGACTATGTTACAAATTTTAAGGGATGATTCCTGATACGGAAACAAGAAAAAAAGTTTAAATAAACTTTTGTCCAGCGTACATAATTTCGGAGCTACAAGGTGCCGAAAGCGTGGGAAAATGACATTCAAAGCTCTATAGCTCGACTATGGTGAATGATAGAGCTAATGCGGCATGGTCACGCCAAAGACACCGAAGCTGCTGTATTCAAAAATGCTTAGGTCGAGATCGTGCAATTCGTGCCCTAGGGATTCCCCAAAGGAGCGTAGGGATTCCCGGATAATCTGTCAAGAAAGATGGGTCGAAAAAGATACGGATGAATAGCTGTCCCAACTGCTAGCAATAATGCGTCTGTACTAAGTCGATATGTCGCACAAGCACAAAATGGCGAACAGTTTTATACGTGCCATGTGTGGTTGCATAACGCGCACTAAATAATAGTGGGAAAATATGAAAGGAAAATGTGAATAAATTGGTACAAATGATAAATACATGATAGTACACTACCCTGTTCATTGTACAGCGGTGGACACTTCTAAATGGTACAGCCATATGGAGATTTACGGCTAAGGTGTACCATTTAGAAGTGTCCACCGCTGTACGTATAGACGCGTTTAATAAAGGGAATAATCATGAAACGTACTAAAATGTTGTACAAACATCACTCTAATATTGTTTTCTTCCATGTAGTTTTGTCATTGAAAGCAAGTAAAACTAAGGGGAAAACCGGGAGATATGGGTGCTTTCTTCCAGGCAGAAATCTTATTTTATTTGATGATACGAGCCGAGGATACTTTTTACGAGAGGAGGATTTTTCCGCCATCCCATGTTAATTTGACCACTGCCAGAGAACAACAGTAAAATATCCGTTTCTTATCATTAGCCGTAATATGCGTTACCCGAACATTGAAAAAGAACACGGAAAAACAATTTATGAAGATGTTTGTTTTAGTCGCTGCTTCCGATGTTTTGCACGACTGATGCCGAGATTTTGTCTAGAATGCTTAACATGTCGACATATTGTTATCGTTTAGAAGATATTTTGTTTTCACAGACGGTGTTATCACCTGAAGTACGCCACACTTTGCCGGTTAGATCACAAGCATTTGTTCTTCCTTTTGTCGTAGAAAACAATCGAAGGTAAGGAAAGTATAAGCGCTGTGGAAGGTGGAAGGTCATTCTTCCTGTGGTTTGTTCGTAGGTACGAGTTCCTTAGTGCACTTTGTGCTTTGCTTGTTCGAATGTGAGATCAAATGGAGTATTCGATAGCAGAACTTGCGGACATGATATTTGTATACGGTCAAGCAAATGGCAACAGTCGAGAAGCTGATAGGTTATATCGACTGAAGTATCCATAAAGAAGACATCCAGCCCATACTATGTTTGCCAGACTTTTTCAACGTTTACGAGACACGGGGAATTTACAAACTCAATACTACGACCAAGGAAGACGAAGAACCACAAGGACTCCGGACTTTGAAGAACAAGTGCTTGATCGTTTCGCCCAAGACCCAACAGTAAGTACCCGGAAAGTAGCACGTGAAAGGGGAGTAGCACAAGATATTGTTTGGAAAGTAGTACACGAGCAACAGTTACACCCCTATCATCCGCAGAGGATTCAGGCCTTACGTCCAACTGACTTTCAACCTCGCGTTCGGTTTTGTGAGTAGTTTCTCCAACGCTCGGTAATTGATCCGGTTTGTTTCCTACGTGCTTTTTACCGACGAAGCTTGTTTTACGAAAGACGGAATATTTAATAGTCACAATAGTCATGTATGGGCAGACGAAAATCCTTATGCAATTGTGGAAAGGGGTCACCAAGACCGATTCGCCATAAATATGGGGCGAGTATTATCAGTGATCAGATAATAGGTCCATATTTACTGCCACCACGATTAACTGCTTCAGTGTATACGAGATTCCTGCGAGACTTACTTCCAGAGTTATTAGAGGATGTCCCTCTCAGTGTTCTTCAATGGATGTGGTTTCAACATGATGGCGCCCCAGCCCACTTTTCAGCTAGTGCTCGAGAGTATTTGAATCAAACGTTTCGTGACAGATGGATTAAAAGAGGCGGTCCTTGTAATTGGCCTGCACGTTCCCCAGTTTTGAATCCACTTGATTTTTTCTTGTGGGGTCATGTCAAAACACATGTCTATGAAACGCCTATAGACAACGCAGAAGAACTATTAGCACTAATACTCGCTGCCTGTGATACTATAAGAACAGCTTCTGGGTTGTTACAGCGGATGCGTCAGAACTTACTGCGACGCTGTAACGCCTGTGTTGAAATAGAGGGATGCCATGTCCATCACCTATTGTAGGATAATTGGAAGATTTGTCTCGTTTACAGGCCATTGATGATGTTCTTGGCTCCATTCAATCCTGCTGTAAAATGTTGATTGAACACATTATTCCTATTCTTGTGACTTTTGTTTTTTGGAAACAACCTCTTTTGCATTATGGTTGTTTCGCTCAGTTTTGTTTATTTGTTTTCAATGACAACCATACATGGAAGAAAGATTAATAGTGTGATCCTTTTACAACATTTTAGTACGTTTCATGACTATTACCTTTTATTAAAAGCGTCTGTTCAATGATGGGACAACGTAATATCATGTATTTACCATTGTACCAAATTATTCACATTTTCCTTTCATGTTTCCCACTCTTATTTGGTGCGCGTTATGCAACCACACATGGCACGTATAAAACTGTTCGCCATTTTGTGCTTGTGCGAGATATCGACTTAGTACAGACGCATTATTGCTAGCAGTTGGGACAGCTATTCATCCGTATCTTTTTCGACCCATCTTTCTTGACAGATTATTCGGGAATCCCTGCGCTCCTTTGGGGAATCCCTAGGGCACGAATTGCACGATCTCGACCTAAGCATTTTTGAATACAGCAGCTTCGGTGTCTTTGACGTGACCATGCCGCATTAGCTCTATCATTCACCATAGTCGAGCTATAGAGCTTTGAATGTCATTTTCCCACGCTTTCGGCACCTTGTAGCTCCGAAATTATGTACGCCCGACAAAAGTTTATTTGAACTTTTTTTCTTGTCTCCGTATCAGGAATCATCCCTTAAATTTTGTAACATAGTCACGCGGTCACCCTGTATATATATATATATATATATATATATATATATATATATATATATATATATATATATATATATATATATATATATATATATAGATAGATAGATAGATAGATAGATAGATAGATAGATATAGATATAGTGGCGGATCGAGGATATGATCAAGCAAGGTGCTAAACCACAGTTTGCAGTTTTATCCAGTGTAAAGCAGGATTATTGAAGCCCATTTTATACAGTGTATACTTGAGTGTGAAGGGGGTTTTCCCCTTGGATCCGCCTCTGTATATATATATAGGTAGATAGATAGATTTTGATATATACATAATCGAAAATGGCCTCGAATCCATACTCGCTGAGATGAACAGAAGATGCCGTTTAAATCCAGAAATTCTGCCCCATTAGTACTCTAACGGGGATGATGACATGTAAAGATAATTGAAAATTGTCGATATTAATGTCAAATTCATAGTTTTGGGGCTCCATAAGTTCATTGGTGACAGTTTTGGTGCCCTTTGTGTCCAAAATGAAAGGTATTCTTCCCGTGCGAAGAACAGATATTCTGCTAGTCT
Source organism: Thermobia domestica (assembly GCF_964235325.1). Lineage (NCBI taxonomy): Eukaryota > Metazoa > Arthropoda > Insecta > Zygentoma > Lepismatidae > Thermobia > Thermobia domestica. Next base: position 180,848,787 of record NC_137460.1, on the reverse strand, counting down.
GTAATAATAACTAACGGAACTTTCACATTTTCATATACTCAACCCTTTAATATATTTCTCGCTGCTCAAATTTACTCACTTGTCCGGTATATGTGTGTAAAGTAAAATTAAAACCTGTTGTTTTGTTTTTTCGTTAGCGAAATACATTGTATATACAGTAGGACGTCGATAATCCTAACGTAAAAAATCCGAACGCAGTCTCTAGAAGCTTTTTACATTTTGTCTTAACGCTAGCGATAAACAAACAATAGCGTGTCCGTCGACGTTATGTGAAGTCAGTGTTTTTACAAAAGTTCATTTACATGTAATTGTTTGTCATACATATTACTGTTTATGCCAATACTTGCGAATAAATGATTTTTTTTCTAATGGTTTCAAAATTTCCGGAATTTTACATAGAACAAGGAAGATATCTCTATGAAATATATGTTTGATTTAACATATTAACTAAAGTGATTCTGTGATTAACTATAATGATGATTCTGATGATACCCAAATTTTCCGTTTTTTCCTAGTTCGGGAAAATCGTTAAAAAATGTTTTTTTTTTTTTACCCTTCACAACACTAGTCTGAACACACGGTGCACCGAACACTCCTAACGATGGGCCTCCGCAGCCGACGACTCATTCATGTGCGAATGTAACATCATGACATCGGCAACTACGACTGAAAAGAACACGTGACCATTGCCACTGGACATTGGCACAATGGCAGAGCGTTGCATTGTCTGATGAATCCCGATATCTTCTTCATCATGACGATGGGAGGGTGCGAATCCGTCGTGTTCCAAGGGAACAGCTCCTTGACATCTGTACTGCGGGACGGTGACAAGCTGGCTGCGGCTTAATTATTATCCGGGGAACATTCACGTGAGCATCCATGTGTCTAGTGGAGCTCGAGCAAGGCACCATGACGGCCGAGGCGTATCGCTCGCTGCTTACAGACTAGTTACACCCCTTGATGACGGCCATGTTTCCCATCGGTAGTGGCATTTTTCGACAAGATAATGCACCATGTCACAATGCCAGGAGTGTGATGCAGTGGTTCGAGGAACACAGGAGCGAGTTCCAAGTGATGTGATGGCCCCCAAACTCCCCGTATCTGAACCCAATCGATCACATCTGGGATGTGATTGAACGTGACGTGAGGGCGCATTACCCCCTCCCCGGAATTTACGGGAATTAGATGACCTGTGTGTGCATATGTGGTGCCAACTCTCTCCAGCGTTCCCACCGAGGAACATTGCGACCATGCCAAGACGCGTCGCCGTTGTTATCCGTGCCAAAAGGTGGACATACTAACAATTAGGTAGGTCGTCATAATGGTCTGGCTGATGTATGTGTGTGTGTATTTTAACTCGTATATTTTGTATCGACTCGAATTCGAGTCGAGTCGAGACAGAGACTGTCGAGTCGATACACGAGTCAAGACAGAAACATATATTCGAGTCGAGACACGAGTCGAGACAACATTTTGTCGAGACGAGTCGAGACAGGCTTAAATCTGTCTCGACTCGTGCGCATTCCTACACATAAGAGAGGAAAAGGGAGATCTAGAAATCTCAACTTTAGAAACGTCTTAGAGAGGTGAAGATTGTTAAAAATTGCAAAAAGAATCACGTAATTTACGGGGAGTTGAGGTAAGTGGGAACACGTTTCGCAAAGTTCAACTTTCAATTACTGTACCAATAATAGTTTTCGGATTATCAAACTGAAAGTATGGTCATATTAACTTTGATCAGTACTTGATAAGCATAGGGTCCATTTTGAAGCAATGTAATACTTGTTCCACAATAACATGTTTATTAAAAATCGACTTTTGGGGTAAGCGTGGACAACCCTGTTCCATCTCATACGTTAACACGGGCAATAAAGAAGGAAAAGTGGGGACGGAGTACCTGTTGTCTACTGCTGATAGGTCCAAGTTTCATATTTCTGCTGCAGTTCTAGCCAGATACAACATTTTGAAAATGGCACTACGGCAAATGAAAAACCAACAACAAAAAAGTAATGTCAATATTTTCAAAAATAGGTTTTATATTGTTCAGAAAACTCTGATATTAGAAATATTTGCTGGACATTATTTACTTATTCTAGAAACATTGAAATAATGGAAAACATGTTATTACAGTTTGCCCTGAGGCTTGGTATTGGTACGGGAAAAGTGCAGACAAACAAACTAGTACTTAAAAAAAAAGAGCTCCTGATGAGGTACGTCTCTGAACTAAAGACCAGCCAAATACTGAATACTAACAAATCTAGTGGTCCTTAACAGTTCTAAAAATGGACAAATAAGAACAAATGTAGGCTACACTCTCAAGATTATGTAGATTCATAGGTTGTTGCCTTAAAAAGTGATTATTACCGAGCATTGTAAGGCATCTAATACAAATCTACTTATAGTTTATAGGATACAAATAGGGTCTACACAAAACATTGACTGCGTGAATTAGATATGTAGTCTACAGTTTTGCCTTAAAGAAAGGATAGTGTTTATCAACATCAGGTACAATAGAAGACTTAATTACGAAACGCATCATACTGTCAAACTTAGGATCAGTGTCACTGTCATAGAAAATAGCCCTTTCGTGTACAGTATCTACATGTTCTCAAAGTGAAATTGCATGCCAATTCGTTCAAGGAACTTCATTTCATATACGTTCTTGCTGAGTTTATGACTGCCAATATACCAATTTTTCACGTAATCAACTGTATAATACTCATTTTCTTCCACATGTTTTAAGCCAAGCATTGCACTGTCTTCATCATCTTCGATTCATTATCGGAAATACTTGCATCTGTGTCCGTGTCCCCACTTACTCTCAGGTATAAAATTTGCCCCCACTTACCCCATTGTACAAAAATGTGGGGTAAGTGGGGACACCTCAATCAGGGCCGGATCTATAATCCTGCAAACTACTCGTTCGCAGGAGGCGCCAACTGAAGAGGGCGCCAAACTGGAAAATGAATTTTGTGTTTTAAATGTGAATATTTATTAGAGAAAATGTTATGATGAAAAATTTTTCAAATAGCTTGAAATAAATATTGTACAGACTGAGATACAGATAAAATACATCAAAAGGACAATCAAGTTGAATCTTTGTGTTGTTGGCTGTCAAACACTCCTCCAAAATTGAAATGAACTCGTGCATCAACTGGCGCCAATGTCACACTCACAAGTGATGTTAATTTGAAAAACATTTCCCGCGGCGCAGGGAGATTAGGAAATATTTTTAAAGTGGGAAAAAGGACGATCTTACGAATGAGATAAAATGTAGGAAAATTTAGCTTGGGAGTACAACTAAAGATGGCAGCATTCTTTCCACAATCCACCATACGTACAAAATACAAATATAACAGACTCTTCATTCATCTCCCAACAACTCTTCCGCAACCTTGCTAGAGCATATCATTGAAAAATATGTCTGAAATGGGGATGGATCAATAAACAAAACGAAGTTAACTGCACGTGTTGGTTGTGGATTGTGTGACATTATCACAGTCTTCAAGGGTGCTCCGCCTTCTCATAAATAGTGTCTCCGCATAGTGCTTAGGTTCAATGACCATAGTTAAGAGTTGAGAAAAGTCAGCGTAAATGAAATGCACATTATCGAAGTTGAAGCGGTTTGGCTTTTCATGTCCTTCGTCCAGGGAGGGAGGCGAATTCTAAGAAAAAGCAGGCGAAACAAATGGAATTTTTGATCATTTCTAAGGGAAATTTTAACTTAAGTTCCTAATATCAGTAACTCACAATCGCTGCCCACAGCTTAATGCTCACTTTGTTAATGTCTAATAGTTCATTTGTCATTCGTCAACATTTTCGTTTCTATCCTGAGTCGTTTCTTTCTCTTTGTATTTATTTATAATGATGTGCGTTTTTACTTTTCAATAGTACTTTGTATTTCGTGTAATATTAATGTCCAACGATAAAGAACCAAGTGAGCATTTCATCAGAAAAGAAAGCTACGAAACTTGAAAAAAGATGAGACGCAACCGAAGTCTTTAAAAAGTTTCTTTTACTTCTGGACAAAATTTCGAAAGCAATAATCCTACAAATATTGAGACGGGGGAGTTGTCAATACCAGTTACTGTTAACGAAGCTTTGCAAGTCAACAAATTGAATTGAATTAAATTGAAAAGGCTGGGGTGGGTGCGCAGTGACGGAGGTCTTTTAGCTCCGGGTAAGAGGACAGCAGTAAACGCGAAGAGACGCAAACACAAACAGCTAAACAAACAAACAAACAAACCAAAAAACACCGTACTGTCCGTAGAAGAGAAGGTCTTAAGGAACACACTAAAACAGTCACTCAGGGCACCAGGCTGAGTGCAGAAAAAGAAAAAAACACAATATAAAATAATAAATAATGCAAGAAATGTTAAAAGCAGTGCACGCACAGAACAAAACACTGCACAGTCACAGAAGCACACGGAAAGGTCAAATGGATGATAAAACTTGCTGATGTCGCAGAAATCGGAACACCTTCAAGACGATGCCAGGATCATCACTGAGCAGAGTTCGGAGGTCAGCAGGGAGGCCAAACTGAGCACGCACTGGCGCACGAGTCACGCAGTCCACAAGAAAATGACGAATAGTCAAGCGCTGACCACAGAGGCGACAGTCAGGAGGAAGAGTTCTCTTCAGAAGTATCCGTGTGTCAAATGACTATGACCAATCCGAAGACGAGCCAAAGTCTTCTCTTCCAATCGTGAAGGGCTCGACGACCAGACTCCAAGACGGGGCTTCACAGCATGGAGTTTGTTGTTGATCTGCTGATCCCATGATGACTACCAGCGCTGATGCACAAGATGGGAAAAGACGTGACGAACATCAGTGCTGGGGACAGGGAGGCGGCAATAGCGACCATGAAGAGCAGCCTCCTTCGCAGCAGTGTTGGCCAGCTCATTTCCAGGGATGCCAACATGGCCTGGCACCCAACAAAACCGAAGATCATAGCCCTCAGTAAGTAGGCCCTGGCACTGAAGTAGTAATTGCTGAACAAGTGGATGCGGAGATGTGACATCGGCAAGGCTATGAACGACACTGCTGGAATCGGAGCAGATTACAATAGCGCGAAGCTGGCGGCGACGAACATGTTGAAGAGCTTCCAAAATGGCTACCAATTCTGCGATGTATACGGTGCAGAAAGGATGAAGCTGAACTCGGGAACAGTGGACGTCCAGAACAAAAGCACAGCCAACAGAGTCATTCTGTTTGGAGCCATCGGTGAAGATAAAGCGGTAGCCCGGATAGGAGGCCATGGAAGAGAGAAATTCCTGGCGATATTGCTGGTCACTGGTAGTTACCTTCTTGAACTACGCCAAAGAGAAGTTGATCGCCGGTGAAAGCAGTTGCCAGGGTGGAATTGGCAGGAAACCCAAAACAGCAAGTGGAGGTAGCTTGACAGCAAAATCTGCCAGAAGTTCCAAGGCACGGATTCCAAAATGCCTGGTGACTGTAGGCAGTGCCTGATAACGTTGAAGGCGAGGACCAGCTTCCAACGAAAACCAGAGGGATGATCAGGAATGGCATTCAGATGAAGTAGATATCTTAGCTGCAAGATTTGCTGATGGTGCAACAGAGACGGCTCGTGAGCCTCGACGTACAGGCTAAGGATTGGGCTCGTACGAAGTGCCCCAGTGGCAATTCGCAGACCCAGATAGTGGACGGTGTCAAAGTGGCGAAGTACGTTGCGACGAGCAGAACTATAAGCCACACAGCCGTAATCAATCTTCGATCGAATGAGACTTCTGTAAAGGCGAAGCAGCACAACACGGTCAGCACCCCAGGTGGTATGAGAAAGTAGGTGCAACAAGTTCATGGAGCGGAGACAGCTATACTTCAAGGCGCGAACATGCTGATTCCAAGTAAGATGGTGATCAAGCTGGAGGCCCAGGAAACGAATACACTCAACATACTGGAGGCGATCAGGTCCCAAGGAAAGATCTGGATCAAAAGCACAGTTGCGGAGACGACAGAAGTTCACACAGTTGGTCTTGGCAGAGGATAACTTGAAGCCAGAGCGAAGGGACCACTGATGCAGGCGGTTGAGCGTCAGTTGTAATTGGCATGCAATAGTGCAAAGGGTGGGTACAAAACCTCGCGGCGACAACCTCGCGGACCAAAACCTCGCCGCCCAAAACCTCGCGGGACAAAATCTCGCCGGGCCAAAACCCCGCCTGGCCAAAACCTCGCCGCCCAAAACGTCGCGGGCCAGAATCTCGCGGGGCCAAAACCTCGCCTGGGCAAAACCTCGCCACCCAAAACCTCGCGGGCCAAAATCTCGCCGGGCCAAAACCTCGCGCCCCAAAATATCGCCATACCCAAAATCTCGCCTGATCAAAATGTAAATGTTCCAACAGATGATAAGGATGACGGTATAAAAGACGCTGTTTCAGAAGAAGTATCACGGGTATTTGACCAAGTCCCGCGATACCATATGAAAATTCTATTTCTGTATTAGAGGATTTCAATGTGAAGGTAGGGCGACAGGATGTTTTTAAACTGGTTATAGGGAAAGAAAGTCTGCATAAGGAAAGTAATGACAACTAACGAGGTTAGTTTCGTGAACTTTGGAACATCCAAAAACTTAAAATTTTAACAAAAATCTAATAATATTTATGAAAATATGAAACAATATATGAGTTTTTACGACGTCCCTTGATTATGTCCTATAGGTTAAAGGAGACGTAGATGACCAGGATGAAGGAAATGATCGAATAAGGAAAGTGGGAGGAAACGGGAATAACCCGAGGAAGCCCACGCACACGATGTTTTGTACATTATTATTATTATTATTATTATTATTATTTGTAATGTGTAATTGCATATTAGGAAACACATTGGGTAAATTTTAAAGAAAAGTTTCATTCGCGGCGAGGTTTTGGCACGGCGAGATTTTGGGCGGTGAGGTTTTGGCCCGGCGAGATTTTGTCCCGCGAGGTTTTGGCCACGCGAGGTTTTGGGCGGCGAGATTTTGGCCACGCGAGGTTTTGGCCCGGCGAGATTTTGTCCCGCGAGGTTTTGGGCGGCGAGGTTTTGGCCCGGCGAGATTTTGTCCCGCGAGGTTTTGGGAAGCGAGGTTTTGGCCACGCGATCATGGGACCGACAGTAGATCGTGAAGTTACTCAAGTAGAGCAAACCACGAAGGAAAGGTGTAAGTTCGTGCAGCACACTGTTCACAGCCACAGCAGACAACGTTACACTGAGCACACTGCCTTGCGGAACTCCGTTCTTCTGTCGAAACGGCGCAAAAAGGATTGATCCAATTTCCACTCGGAAGGAACGCTCGCGATGAAAGTTCTGGAGAAAAGCAGCCAAATGGCCACGGAGGCCCCAAGTATGCAGTTGGCGCAGGATCCCATAGCGCCAAGTAGTGTCATAAGCCTTCTCCAAATCAAGAAAGATGGCCACAAGATGTTCACGGTGACGAAAGACGTCCTGGATCGCAGTCTCCAGGGGAACAAGGTGGTCTGTCGTGAAGCGATAGCACCGGAAGCCACACTGGAAGTTGGAAAGAAAGTCATTATGCTCAAGAAACCAAACGAGACTTTTGTTGATTATCTTCTACAGAACTTTACTGAGACAGCTGGTAAGGGCGATGGGTCGGTAGTGTGCAGAAGACGTAGCAAGCTTGCCAGGTTTTAGAATCGAGATAATGTAAGTCTCATGCCAAGCAACAGGAAAACTGTCCTCCAGCCAGAGCCGGTTGAAGAGATCTAGGAGATGACGGTGACCTACAGGCGGGACATGCCGAAGTATGGCATAATGTATATGATCCGGACCTAGCGCATTGTCCTTCGTGCAGCGTAGAACAGCAGATAACTCCGCAGCAGTAAACGGAGTATTGTAGCTCTCTTTGTTAGCAGAGCGGAGGACAAGAGGCGTACACTCGTCACGATGCTTGATGGGCAGGAAGGCCGCTGGATAATGCGCAGAGCTAGAAACAGCAGCAAAATGTTGACCAAATTCAGTCACTATAAGATTTTGGTCGGTGACTAGGAGTCCATCGATAACCAAAGCAGGAAGCTCACTAGAAGGAGAACGCCCTTGTAGACGACTAACCTTAGACCATACTTCGGAGACTGAACTCTGGGCAGAAAGTGAAGACACATACACGCGCCAGCTGCGGCGTTTGGCCTGTTTGATGACATACTTAGCTCAGGCACGGAGGCGGCGAAACTGTCCAACGAAAATCACTCAAGGCTCGTCAACGTGCACGGATAGCCTGGCCAATCTCTGCAGATCACCAAGAAACGACGCGCTGCGACGAACGGGAATATGCGCATCGGCTGCCAACAAGATACTCCGCTGAAAAGCCGCACACTGTTCCTCGACAGACTGATGGAGGTCGGGGTAAAGTCAAAGCTGGCAGAGAATCGTGCCCAGTCAGATAACCGCAGATTGAATCTAGACGACGGTGCAGCTTGTGGGAGCTGAAGCCCAGTATGTACCAATGGAAAATGATCGCTGCCACAAAGATCTGGATGCACACGCCACGGAAGTTGAGCTCCCTGGGCTGGGCTGCAGAAGGACAAAACCAGATGAGAAAAGGTCCCTGTAGCAGTAGTGAAGCGCGTTGGACTCCATCGTTCAACAAAATCAGGTTCGTCCGGGCAAGAAAAGCTGCAATCTCACGACCACGAGATTCCGTCCGGCTAAATCCCCACACGGTATGGTAAGAGTTGAAATCATCCACGAAGACAATAGGGGCTGGAAGCTGGTGAAAGACGTGTTCCAGATCGGCTGCAGTGAAGGCATCGGTGCGGGGGATGTACGCATAGCAGATGGCGGTAGAGTGGTGCAGAAAGAGACGGACAGCAACAATCTGAAGGGGACTCGTAACGTACATCATAGAGAAATGCTAGCAGTCGGACACTCCGACAGCGACGCCGCCGGTCGCACGACCAGCCGTGATCTTGTCGTGACGATATAGTGTGCATCCGGAGACTAAACAGGTGGTGGTAGGCGTGAAGTGAGTCTCTTGGAGACAGATCACGGGATCCAACATTGACAGGAGCCGATGAAGTTCCTCATGGTGAGAGGAATATCCGTTGAGATTCCACTGGAGTAAAACCATAATTTAAGCAGATTCGACAATAAACAGTTTCGATCCATGCTTCCCTTTACGACCAGTCAAAAGTTGAAATGCATCTAAGTCGTCATCCTCCACCCCTCCATAGACGAAACACTGCTCGCAGAGGGACTGCGTGGTTTCTGCTTAATCTTCTTTGCGTCGGGAGGGCTCGAAGACGGCTTACGGGATGACTTAGACTTCCAGTGTGATCAGAGGATGCTGACTGAGAAGTTGGGGTAATCAACTTTTTCTTTCGCTCTTTCTTCAGAGGCTTGCTAGGTGTGTCAGGAGTAGAGGACTTAAGAAACTGGTCGCAGAGAGAGCGATCAGCAGTAGCTTTACTAGAGGACTGCGGGGCTGTATCCCTGGCGGGCGACCGAGGCGCAGAAACAGTAGAGGCAGCAGCAGTCGAAGAAGTCGCACGAGATAGATTTCATACGTTTCACCAAGGAAGAGAAACTGGTAGTAAAAGGTGACTTCGGCGCAGCTCGACGGCGGGCCTCAGCTGCAGAGATCTTCTCGGTCCATAGATGTTCATTTTACTTTGACCTCATTCACCCTCGCCCTCGCAGTAGCAGTTGGCCCTCGCTATCGTTCACCCTCGCCCTCGCGAATGGAATTGTCCATCGCCCTCGCGCGCCCTCGCCCTCGCCGTCGAAGCTTGTCCTCGCCCTCGCGGACAAAACTTGTCCTCGCCCTCGCGCATCCTCACCCTTGCCATCGAAGCTTATCCTCGTCCTCGCGCACCCTCGCCCTCGCCGTCGAAGGTTTTTCTCGCCCTCTCGCACCCTCACCCTCGCTATCGAAGCTTGTCCTCGCCCTCGCTGTCGAAGCTTCTCCTCGCCCTCGCACAACCTCGCCCTTTTCGTCGAAGCTTTTCCTCGCCCTCGCGCACCCTCACCCTCGCTGTCGAAGCTTCTCCTCGCCCTCGCACAACGTCGCCCTTTTCGTCGAAGCTTTTCCTCGCCCTCGCGCACCCTCACCCTCGCCATCGAAGCTTGTCCTCGCCCTCGCGCACCCTCGCCCTTGCGATAGGAGTTGTCCATTATCCTCGCTCGCCCTCGCCTTCGTGCTCAAAACTTTTCCTCGCGCTCGTGCACCCTCGCCCTCATATCATTGATGGTGAAGAGGCCTCGGAGAGCCTCCTTCGTGAGGATCAGAGCATCAATTATTCAACCTATTTGCTGAATTATTTCCTTATCATCAGTGGCGGATCTGGGGGGGGGGAGCGATCGCCCCGATCCGAGGAAACTTCTTTATTTTATATATACAAATAAAACGCACCCCAGAGTTTGGAGCTCTTAAAAGTAGCTCTAAGTAGCAGTATTACAACCCACCACCCCCACCAGAAGTCCGTCCTGGATCCGCCCTTGCTTAATATACGTCCTAAAGAAAGGAAACTAAACATATCATCGTATAACTTAGTGTGGAACACCTAAAATGGAACAACTGTTACAATGGAGATCTCGGTCGATAGTGACGTTTACATCATTTATCAACAGTATCCAATGCCTTTACTTCAAAATGTTCCTTGAACTATGATGCAAGCATAAGTATTCAGCCACACAAGGGCGGCTCTCATGAAGGTGAGGGTGAAATCAAGGTTTGATGAGTGGCGGTAGAGTGACTGCCGCGGACTATCTGTCAGAATTTGATAGTCAACACGTTGGCCATCCCTGATGTATGTAGCGTAACTGAGGAATTTGAACAAATTCAAAGGGAAAGATCTAAAGAGCTTAATTTTGAAACTCCGTCAGCAAACAAATAAAATACATCAGAACACTATTGTTGAATTATCACTGGGAAATATATACCCACTCTAACCCATAACATGAATGACTTCATTGATTTGAATGTGAATCTAAGTTAATTGGTATTTTAAAATATAAAGTGAAATGTGTCAATGTGCTTGTAAGGTTAATTTCGATGCTCAAATATTGTTAATATTCACCACTAATAGAGATACATTTGTCCTACCTTAACAATGTTAATTGCCATAAATATGAAACTTTGTCTTAAGAAACTCCCCTAGGGGCCAATTTGTGCACTTTATCACTGTGGTCTTGCTTCATTTTTGGCAGCTATCATTGTTGGAAAGTTTATTTTCAGTAATTCCCACAATTATGAAATGATATCTTTCAAACGTTGTCTCAAGGATTCCTTACACTACAAATACGTAAAGGCAAATGAAAAATGAAATCTTTAGTTTAAGATCCCACGTTTATGCAAGCTAAATGCTAAAGGAGACAGAAGTGAATGATGAAAGAAATAGTTGAATGAGAATGTGGTAGGAAACTGGAGAATCCCCAGAAAACCCACGAACACGATGTCCTCCACCACGAACTTACTTGGACGGGAATCGAACATGCGACCCTTCGAACAAAGGTAATTTCTCTATCGCTGAGCCACCGTTCCTCCCTAAATGGCACGCTCAAAGCTTAGCGCCTCTAGGGGCCTTGGAAAGATTATCGAGCCTAAAATGATTTAGCACTGACTTTTATAAATCCACCAATTCAACAATTAATAATGTCGTGCAAACTTTAATACGTGCAAACTTTAAGATTGTAGTAATGAAAGAAAAGATGAAATCTTTAGTTTAGCGCCCCAGAGTTATGTAACTGCTAAAGGAGATGGATGAAATTGCAAGTGAATGATGATGAAAGAAATGGTGGAACGGGAAAGGAAGAGAACAGACCTTTATTTTCTTTAGCACAAGTAATTAAATGTGTAGATTAATTGATTTCCAGAAATTTTATTATAATTAGCAATTAAAAACTGAAAGGGCGATCACAAACTTTTCTTGCCCAGGAGTAGTATAGGCGTCTGTACGGACCACTTTTTTTGGACCACTTTTTCAATGATAAATTTATGAAGCCACCATTGATCATTACACTTTAACACAGAAGGATACCCCTAAGTGAGATTGAATATGCTTTTATGACATTTAAAATCATAAAAACTTACATTTAAAATATTACAATGGAATCCTGTACAAAATATATTTACTGCATCATAATCTCCAGTTTCTAAGCTTTCATTTGACACTTGAATCATGAAAATCCGTTGATAATTAGTTTTAAAAAACTCAATGAGAAGGAATACATACAAAGATTACATACAACTCCGGAATAGGTGATCTGTCATTGATTCATTTGAACGATTCCAGTACCAGCACAGGATCATTCAATCCGATTCTCTTTCCTTGTTCTCATATCAACATACATATATACACATTAGCCTCCTCACGCCAACAGAGCTTCTAGCTAGCAGTAGACACCAGATGGCGCTGTTATGACGTAATCCCGCGAGATGGGACTACGCAATAACTATGACGAAATCCCGCGAGATGGGACTACGTCATATATCCTTCCACCTCCAGCAAGAGAGAGAATGACTTACATATAGCTCAACATGATTTCCTCAAATAAAAGAAAGAAATTCACAACTCACATGATGTTCTCACTAGATGGCTTTTTACGATGCAGTGTATCCAACTCAATATATTTTTTCGGAACGTTCCAGGATTTTAATTTTTCAAGATATCGCTTTAAAACATATCGGGATGAATTAACCCCATTACTAATAAATATGATAATTGTTAAAAATGAGTTGGCAACACTTGCACTTACACCCCCAAATAAGGTTATTATTTAATATCTCAGCTCCTAGTTAACCGATTTTCAAAATTCAAACGACATTCGACAGAGAAATAAATTTGCCATCTTCTGAATGTATTGTGGGTTGCGTATCTCTAAGGATACTATTCCGAATTTGTTATATCTCCGTTGTTTATTAACCGATTTTCAAATTTCAAACGACATTCGACAGAGAAATAAATTTTCCATCTTGTGAATGCATTGTGGGTTGCATACCTCTAAGGATACTATTCCGAATTTCTTATATCTCCGTCGTTTATTAACCGATTTTCAAAATTCAAACAGCAATCAATAGACAAATAAATTTCTTATCTATCGAATGTCTTATAAATTGCATAACTCTAAGGATATAATTACAAAAAACTCAAATAAATCTCTTATTTATACATGTATCTTTAAAATTCGAATGACATTCAAAAGTACTGCTTCTCCTTATGCATTGTGTATGTTTAAAGATCTCAGCTTTATCACCATAAAACACTTAGAACATACTTAAAATTACAAGTTCGGATATTGATAATGGAATTTTCTGTTAACCTCGTTCTCTATAGGAAACAATGACTACTTAAATTCTGTCCACTGATCGTAATTCAAGCTGAATAGACAGCCGTTAATATCAAAAACCACTTGAACTTCGGTTTGCACATTTTTTACAATTACATTAAAGCTATTAGTGAGAATGAACTTTTTTTGAGGATCCATTTCTAACCACTCCATTTTTTGGTTCTGACAACATATTTTTGTTCATTTTCGTTCATTTTTGGATTTACATACAGAACACAACAGTTGGATAGTTACCTTTTAGACCAGTGTATTTGATTTTTATTCCATCTTTAATGATCTCATCAATCATTTTATCTGTTAAGTGTTTTTTTATCTAGGTGGAAGAAAAACCTTGAACTTCTCACATTCGGCTAATATGCTCTTCCCAAACTTAGTTTTACTCTTTTCCATTTTCACAATCTTATATTCTGTATTTAATTCTAATTCTCTTAATCCAATAACCTCTTTTTGTTCAAGAGTTCCAAGCTTGTTTAAAAAATCAACGTGTTTTGCCATCGTGTTTATTATATAGAAAATCAATGAACACTTTTCAATTTTTATCTTCACCAAAAAATATTTAATCATTTTCGTCAATTTCGTTTGATGGAAAAACTTCCATAAAACAATCGTTAATGAAAACAGTTTGAGGATGCAAGGGTATCTTTTCGATACCCTTATGTCCGTTGATATTTTGTTAACCATCTAAAACTCTTCTACTACTTTCTCATTCTTCCGATCATATGTAAAGTTCTTTTGCCCAATTAAAATCGCATAACATATAGTATCAGCAGCCACAGCTTCTGCAAAGTCTACAACAATCTTTATGTTTGTTCTCTCATTTACCGATACATTCTTCCTCTTACTACAATTAATCACATACATTGGCCTATTATCTATAAACTCTTTAGGGTCATAGTACATTTCGGTGTTGCCACATGTTATTCTCTTAAACGCAGTATAATCTTCGTACATCTTAAAGTAATCCTTGTTAGCAATATCTAAGTTTCTTGATTCTTTTGGAAATACCTCATTCCTCCCATTCTTAAGATAGATATTCTTTACCTTACAATGATCAAACTTACTTGCATCTGCCGTTTGTTTACCACTTCTATCAGTTTGGAACATTACAACTACGAAATCAGGCATATCAAATTGTCTAGAATTAAATTGAGTAGTAACATCAAACTCCAAGAAAGAACCTACAACAGTCTTTTGAACACATTGATAAGTATGGAATGAAAACATGATTTTTGGTTCTTTAAGAGTATTCAACTTTAACTTGTTTTCATAATTAGATTCGTAATCAACAATAGGCATTCTTATCTCCATACTTTTTATTGTTATTTTTCCATCATGAGGAGCTGCTCCTGGTCCAGTCCTTTTGTACAAAACATCGTTATTGTTGTTAGCTTTTATAAATGTTATTCTCAATCCACCTTTCCACATAACCTCTTTATAATCACTTAAGAAGCCTGGAATTAATCTTAATGGATACAAAACGCTAAAGTCCTTTCCTAGACCAAGTTTATCATCTGTTTCAAATCCTGCTTGTTTTAAATATTCAACTTCTGGCTTGGAAATCTTTAATGTTCCGACAGCTGTAGATGTTATTCCAGGTAGCTCAATCTTATCTATAACAACTCCATGCTTTCTAACCTCAATTTGAGAAAAGAAGAATGGGAAGAAGTTATCTACAAGTTTTATAGTATCGTTTGCACCAAATGTTCCTCCAACTGATGCACCAACAACTTCAAAAGTCATATGACAATCTGCTTTGTGTGGATGTACGAACCCATCACCCACGTTGAAATCAAACTCAATATCTTTGTTAGCTTCATTCAAATTATTAAATGTTCTTGTGTTAGCTTTAAAACTCTGTAACTCGTAACTCTCAACACTATCCATTTATTATAAAGAAAATCTTGAAACATCGTTGATAAAAACGTTTTGAGGATGAACGTTCTGTAAGGTGGGGGTGGTTAAAACGACCCCTTGGCGCTTTTATGGAATGTATCCGTAAAAGACTCATAGATGCGAGAAAATACTTGACATTTTGGATCTCCGAATGCAGAGGGGCTAAAATTTTTCAGAAGTTAAGAGCGTCAATTCACCGCTCTTATAATCCCCATCCCAACTTAACCTTAGCATTCATAGCAGTACCAACCCCAAAAGCAGCTAATCGTTCACCAATTGATGCGTCACTACTAAATGCTCTTTTCCATGCTTTAGTTTCCAATTCCTTATCTGCAATATGTCTCGACTCTGTATCTTTATTGTCTCTGTAGTATATATCGTGTTCTTTACGAGCCTCATCTAATGGGTTAATACCTTCATCACCTCTCTCTAACCTTTCTTGAAGCTTCGTAAAAGGCCCGCAAAATCTGAAACCTGGTATATGTAACTCTGGCATTCCCTTCATGTTTAAAATCTTATTCATTAGTCCTTTTCCAAGCTTCTCATCATTCCAGAATCGTGGTGGTAATGTATTTAAGATCTTAATCAAATAACCTATACCTTTTGGATCATTAGGAGTAAACTGTGAAAGCTTATTATTAATCATACTCACTATACCTACTTTCTCATTGTAAAAGTTATGATTTCCAGCCTTTTCTTCTCCATCTATAACTATTAACCTATCTATAAGCTTTCTCACGTCATCCATCCATACATATTCTTTAGGTATTTCGGTATATTGTTTAATTCCTTCACCAGTCCTTTTAGGTGTCGTGTTCTTTTTAGGAGTTGGGGGTAAAGTTGGTTTAATATAATTATCCCAAATAGGCTTGATAATATTAATGTACTTTGAACCTCTACTAGATGCTATCTTTTTATCTCGATTATATTTTTGGAAGGCAGCATCTGATTCTATTATTATTTCCTTGTACTGTTCAAAATCATCATCATCATAATCTTCAATGGTTTTACTAGTATTCGTCGTTAACAATTTCCATAGACCTTCTGTCCCTTTATAAGTTTTACCATTAATTATCAAATCATCGCCATTCACTTTAACTTCCAAATTTCCTATCTTGTTTATTATTTTTCCATCTTCTTCTACAGTTCTTATTCCAAACACAGTATCATTTCTTTTACTATAATATTTCGTTGCAATCTTACCAAATGACTGTGCTGTTGTTAAAGGTTCTACTCCTTCCACTTTGTCTTTAATTTGTTTTCTCATTTGTTTTATTTCTCCCGTTATAGGCGTATCACTACTACTTGGAGAACTATCATAAGTTATCTTTTTAGGTGTTTCTAGTAGACTAGGATCTATTGAAGCTGTCTTATGTGCAACTGGAACAAGTTCAGTTATTAGATTTTTATTTTGTTCTGCTACTTCTTTGATCTCACTTCCCAAGTTTTGAATAGCATCAATTACAGGTTGCTCTTGTGTCTTAAATTTATCGTATATACCTGCTCTTTCTTTCTTCCAAGATTTGAAGCCCTTTATCAAGAACTCCTTCAACTTAATATTCTTATCAATTTCTTTCTCATCCATTTATTGTATAGCAAACGAACGAACGTCAATGAACGTCAATAAACGTCAATAAACGTCAAAGAACGTCAAACGTTAAAACGTCAAACGTCAATAAACATCAAACGTTCAAGAAGTGTTTTATCTTGTTCCTATACTTACCATTGTTTACCTTCCTTGTCATATCAATTACTATGAAACCATAATCTTCTTGCCAACATTTTGAACATATCTCTTTAAATTTATCATAAGACATATCTCCCCCAACAAACTCATTATACACATGTTTAAGATTAGTATAATCTTGTCTGAATATACATAGGAAGTTGACGTTATCTCTTATAAGCTGTTTAGGTACTTTTGAATATGTTTGTGCAAGATAGAAACAGTCTAAATGTCTATGCCTACCTCTTGTAAAGTAATTTCTAACAGTATCTTGATTCTCCAAAATGTAATCGTCAAACACAACAACAGAGTATTTTTCACATTCATCAATAGGCACAATAGAATCATTACCGCTTAAGAACGTTGCTATTTGCTTCTTAAACTTTAGTTCTGCTTTCTCAAATCGATCTTTTAACTGCTCATACTTTAGCTGATTCATGCTTTTAGAATATATGTAGAAGTAATTATTGTTTAACCAACCTGGCTGTAATAAGAAGTTAAAGAGCAAAAACGTTTTACCACACCCCGACGAACCTACGATAAGGCATCGAACATCATCAGGTATAAGCTCTCCATTTCTTTTCTTAGCTGTTGTTTCTTTTATCATCTCTTTTACATCCCAATTAATAGTTTTCTTACTCATTTATTATAGAGAAAATCGTCCTTTACACACGTCGGGAAAATCGACGGCTGTTGTGTAGATGTTAAAACACTTCGGTTGTTATCCATCTCTTAAACTCTTTGGCTTTGGGTAGTTTTGAACGTAGAACCAAAGAGTACAGCCCAGACTCATTGATGAAGATTGTATGAGGCTGTGAATTAACAGGGGGCGTTTCTTGTACACCCCCCTTTATATACGACAGTTGTGTTTTATCATCTTCGTCTATGTGTTTAGTCAGTGCTTGTACGTTTACAAGACTTTCAGGTCCTTCACATGTGAAGGGCCAAGGATTAGAGACTTGACTTGTATTTACATAGCCTATCTTATATCTTTAAGTTGTTCTCTGATCTTAAGCAACATATCTTTTATATATTCGCTATCCATTTCACCATTCAATGTTATTATCATCTCTAACTGTTCTTTAAATGAGTTAATACAAGTGACAATGGTTTTATATTCGTCTTTTCTTTTGCTTATGTTTAACTTAGAAGACAAATCTGTTATTATAGCACTTCCAGTTGCAAGAGACGTTGTTAATATTGAGTAAATTGTTACAGGTATAAAAATATTAATAAACCCAGTTGTTGCAGAAAGAATAACTGATAACGTGATCAAAGTGTAGTATGCATATTTAACAATTTGTAGTTTTCTCTTTTTCTTCTTTAAACTGTATTCTAACTTTTGAATGACATCTTCTATTAACTTGATTACTTTCTCTCTTGGAATATCTTTAGGTAAATCAAACTCATTCATTTATTATATAATAAATGGCTAAGGTATTTAAGCTAGCGAGTGATACTTCTGTTTTAAAGAAGAAACTCCATTACGAATTAGACAACAAGAGCAACTATTTAAGCATAGGACTAGTTGGGTTTTACAGTACATATCTAACTCCAAACATAACAACACAAAAAAACAGTCTCTCATATGGTGATAGACAAGTTTTTATACCAGAAGGGCAATACAGCTTAAACAGTCTTAATGAATATTTAAAATCTCAATCCATCAACATAACATTATCAGAAGATCATTTAAGAAATAGAGTTAAAATTGAAACTGATAGTAATGATGTTACAATTGGGAGTATAGGCACTGTCCTCGGGTTTAATGTTTTTGAAGTTTTAGAAAAGAACAAAACACATATTGGAAGTAAGTTACCAAAGTTTCATCCGTTTGATACTATAAATGTTCACTGTAATATAGCAGATGGCATGTTTGTTAAAGATACAGAAAACACACATAGAGAAACAGGAATTTTAGCATCATTCAAAACAGATGCCGAGTTCAAACACAGTATTATTTACGAGCCTACTTATCCATTATTTTTCCCTATATCCAAAGACAAGGTTGATAATTTTGAGATAAGGATAACAGATGAGAATGATTCCTTAATTGATTTTGGTGGAGCAACAACAACTGTACTTTTGCAAACCAAGATTTTCTCTTAGATAAATAGGAAGATGTGTTCTATTAAAGGTTGTATTTTTAGTGTTCCTTATAACGAGCTAAAGGATTTAAATATTGATCATGTATTAACAAAGAAACAACTTAATGATAAAGCCAAGAAAATTAAAGAAGGTAAAGGAATGGATTTAACTTTAACTACTGCACAAATGAAAAAGATTAAGAAAGAGCATATTGGCGGTTTTATCTTTACAATTCCAGCCATTCTAGCAGCTTTAGGAGCAGTTGGCTCATTAGCAGGTGGTGCAGCAGCGATTACTAAAACTACTTGATGCTAAGAAGAATAATCAAGAATTTGAAGAACAAAAAAGACACAATATGGCTATGGAAGAAAAGCAGGGAGCAGGTAAACCAAAGAAGTCAAAAAACTAAAACCATTGACCAACTTCGATATAGAGAGGTTGGCTAAAGAATTAAAGATAAAACGATTTAGAGGTGTATTTATGAGTGATGAACTTCCACAAAAACCTTATGTACATAAGTGTAGCGTAGTTAACCTTGATAAATCAGAAAACATTGGTACTCATTGGATATGCTATTGGAAAGATAACAACATAAAGTACGTGTTCGATTCTTATGGTGGTGTTCCTCCTAAACAACTGGCACAATATCTTGGTACCGAAAACTTCTTTTACAATGACGAACGAATACAAGACTTTAACTCAGTTATATGTGGTCATCTTTGTGTTAAGGTTTTAAATCTTCTAAATCAAGGGTATTCTTTTAGCGACGTTATGTATATGATTAAAAATGATTAAGTGCTTTTATGGTTTGTATCCATAAAAGTTTTTCTTTAAGATAAATATGGAAGCTATACACAATAGATTTTTAGATTATTTTGAGAAGCATGAGGATGAACTAGATGCACTAGATAGATATAATTTTTATCAGTATTTTCAGGATGTTAGCGAGATAGACTTAAAAGATAAAGACAACGTATATAATGTTATTGATCTATGGAAAAGGTTAATACCAAAAGCTTTGTACACGGAAGAAGAGTTGGAAAAGTTACGTCCAATAATTACCTTAAATGACTTGTTGTCGAATTATATCTCTAGACCATTACAATGCAGTTATTGTGGTAGTAAGTCATTAACAAAAGGTATGAGTAGTTACATTTGTGATGATTGTTCTGTAGAGAGTGGTTGGGTTTACAGTACTTGTGAAGAAACGAAAGCTGCTTGCGTACGAAAACCATGGTATGATACTATAAAAAGATTTAAGTTACAGTTATCTCGCTTGCAAGCTTTACAGGATAGAATTATTCCTGAAGAGGTGCTCAAGGTGTTAAATGATGAACTTAGAGATATACCAAGAGATTTAATATCAACAAAAGATGTTCTAAAAGTACTAAAGAGAAACAAATACACGAAATATTATGACGATGTCTATTTAATACACTATCACCTTGATCAAAAACCATTAAAATTACAACATATGGAGGAAACACTTATAAACGACTTCGAAAACTTACACGAGGTCTTTAGGGAGCTGTATCCGAAAAGAGCATTGTTTATTAACTTGAAGTGTGTACTGTACTATCTGTTGAAAAAGCATGATGTTCATGTTGATATTGATTTTAAACGCTCACCTAGACAAATAGAGATGTTAAAGAAATGTTTTGAAAAACTAGGATGGGCATTTTCTGTATAATAAATGAGTATGGATATATTTGGTAATGTTAAAGATAGAAAAGGTGATGTTGATATTAGTGAGGAAAAATTAAAATTGTTGGAGAATTTAAATGATATTGCTAGCGTAAGTCAACTTAGATCAATAGAAGCCCAATTAGAGAACGATAGAAAACGATTTGAAGATGCATTAGAAACGTTACAAGACACATACATAAAGAAAGAAGATTTTCAAAATATTAGGATGGATACTACTAAACTGGTTATGCAGAAAGAAACCATGCCTCTACTATATCGATTAAAAGTTAAATACGTTAAGGAGCCAATCTTTAGAATATTTAATCTCTCTAACGGTTAGAAATTTCTCTATAATGGGAAAATAATGCACATGGACTTAAGTTTGGATAAATACTTTCTAGATATATATTTGGGTGATACTTTGATTAAAGAGATACCTTTTGACTTTAAGAAGAACGACATAATTACGATTAAACCAAATAAAAATTCTGCTATGGAAGAAGGACAATTATTGTTTGTTGTAATGTACATAGAAAGAGAGCTTTCCTAAAGACGTTTGCTATATAATAAATATGGATATCTTTGGTAATGTTAAAATGACATCAGAATTAGATAATACAGTTGTGAGAAAAGATATTGCTCTGTTGAAAGAAGAGCTTAACTTCATCAAACGGAGTTATGTTATAGAGCTTCATAGTCGATTGATATCAGAAAATGTTGAAACTCCGTTCTTTTTAATACATAATCTCTCTATCACATACAAATTTCTTTATAAAGGTAGGATAATGCATATAGAGTCATCTTACAATACGTATTATATAGATATATATTTAAATGATTCTCTAGTTGAAACTTTTCCATTGCACTTTAATACAAATGATAATTTAGCAATTAGACCATCTAAAGATTCTGGTCTGAAACATGGTAAATTACTATTGCTTCTTATGCATGTAGAAAGAGAAGACGAAGATAGTGATGATGATGGAGAGAATGTTGATAGCATAATATTAAACAGCGATAGTTATTGATTTTCTATATAATAAACAGGATGTATTGTGTTAAGTGTAAGAAACTGACAGATACGAAGAAAGATACTATTCGAATTGAACAAACAAAGAATGGAAGATATCTAAAGAAAGGTATTTGTTCTGTATGTGGTGTTACTAAAACCCAATTCGTTAAAAAGCTTGATTGACTAGAAGAAGGTAAAGGTGTTAGAAAAGACATTATAGAAGAAATTCATAAACCATCTAGAAAAAACTTTGACAGATTAAGTGTAGTTATAAAAGGTATCGATGATCTTTGGCAGGCTGATCTTGTAGAAATGGATAGCGGAGTATTAAAAGGTGTTTCCAAAATCAATAAAGGTTATAAGTATTTGCTAACGATTATAGATGTGTTCTCGAAATATGCGTTTGCTGTTCCTGTTAAAGATAAGAGTGGGAAAAATGTTACAGAAGCATTCGAATCCATATTAAGAACGAGAAAACCTAGTAACTTACAAACAGATCAAGGTAAAGAGTTTTACAATAAAAAGTTTAAGAAGTTGATGGATGAAAATAAGATTAATCACTACTCAACCTATAGTGGTAAGATAGCTTCTGTTGTTGAGAGACTTAATCGAACACTTAAGCAGAACATGTGGAAAAGGTTCACGACACAAGGGAACTACAAATGGATAGAGATATTACCAACACTAGTTAAAGAGTATAATCATCAAATTCATAGAACAATTGGTTTAAAACCTATAGAAGTTAACAAGAAGAATGAGAGAACAATATTGGAGAAAGTGTATCAAAAAGAATATAAGCGTGTTAAGCCCAAATACAAGTTAGGTGATCATGTTCGTATAAGTAAATCGAAAGGGTTATTTGAGAAAGGATATACACCTAATTGGTCAACAGAAGTATTTGTTATTAGTGAAGTTATTCCATCTAATCCGCCTACATATAGAATTAAAGATTTAGAAGAAGAGGATGTGCAAGGTAGATTTTACGAACCAGAACTATTAAAGACGAAACATAATGATGAATACTTTGTAGAAAAGGTGTTGAGAAAGAAAGGTGATAAAGTATATGTCAAATGGCTAGGGTTTGATGATTCGCATAATAGTTGGATAGATAAAAGTAATGTTGTAGTGTAAATATAAAATGTTTGTCTTTTATGGTTATTATGCCATAAAAGGTTGGTTTAAATGAGATAAAGGGGTAACGAAACGATACCCCCCATAACATATATTTCTAGCGCTTGTATTCGAGCTGTGGAAATTATCAAAAAAAGGCGATGGGAACGATTCTACCAACCGCTCATTTGTGTGGATAAAAACTCCGAAAATGATTAAATAAACATTTTTATATAATAAATATGAGTACTATGAATAATTCTCCTAGTTTAAACGATATTTGTTACGAGCAGATCAAGGATCAGTATTGGTATGGAATTTTTGGCGACTTTAAACTGATTATAGACAAGAACACTGGATACTTCAATGCTACTAAACTGTGTCAGGTCAATGGTAGAAGGTTCGATCACTGGTTAGAAAATAAAGGATCAAAAGAACTAATTAAAAAGTTAGAAGAAAAGTATCAGTCTAAAAAATATATTACATGATTTTAGGAGGAAGACCAAGGATAATCACGGGTACATATGTTCATCCAGACTTGTTCCAAGAAATAAAAAGATGGTCTCAATTGAAAAAAGATAATGATAAGTCAGGTTTTGTTTATATAGCAACTACCAAACAGCACCAAGAGAAGAGTATATATAAAGTGGGTTATACAAAAAACCTTGAACAACGCCTAGATCAGTTTAATGAGTGTAGACTTGACTTCGAGTTATTTTATTATGAAGAAACCTATAAGACAAATGATGCTAAAAAGTTAGAGTCACTTGTGCATAAACAATTAGATGAATTTAAATATAAAGGTGAATTTTTCAAGTGTGAACTTAACACGATCAAAGAAGTTATAGAAGAAATTCAAGATGATGAAGTAATCGAAAAATTAAAAGGATTGGAGTTAAAAGATGAATAGGTGTAAAAAGGTAAAGGCAATGAGTTTTGGACCGAATTCGGGCTACTTTGAAAATTTATAAGAACTCATAACATATTTCCAGGGACCGAATTCGGGCCGATGAAATTATCAAAGAAGACCAGCTTCTCAGTTTTATAACAAGAAATTAGGTGGAGCAGATCTGCACCACCAAAACACGAGTAAAGTCCAGGCTCGTTGATAGAATACTATAATGAAAAAACCGGTAGCTGGAATCCCATCGGGCGCTCTACTTATCAAATAACAGGAAGAGCAATGGAGCACTTTTGCTCTGTTGCTCTACATAAAATTAAGTGGAGCAGATATGCTCCGGTAAAAATAAAGATTTTCTATATAATAAATATGAGTACTATGGATAGTTCTCTTAGTTTAAACGATATTTGTTACGAGCAGATCAAGGATCAGTATTGGTATGGAATTTTTGGTGATTTCAAGTTGATTATAGATAAGAGCACAGGATACTTCAATGCTACTAAGTTGTGTCAAGATGGAGGAAAGAAATTTTATAAATGGTTAGAAAATAAACAATCTAAAGAGTTAATTTCTTATATAAAGTCATTGCAACGAATTCGTGGGGATGACTTTAAGATTGTTAAAGGTGGGCAATTAGGTATTATACGAGGAACATATGTTCCGAAAGAGTTAATATTTAATATAGCAAGATGGGTTTCACCAGATTTTTATATTAAATGTAATGAAATTATTATTAATTACTTCACTCAGGAATTTAGACAGTATCAACAAGACAATGAAGAGTTACAAAAAAGAGTAGAAGAAATAGATCAAACAATGGAGAGATTGAGAATTCAAAACGAGAGCTTAAAAGAAATTGCAGCACCATATACAGATGATGTTTCAAAAGATAATTGCCTAATCATATATAAGAAGAACAAACCTAATGATCCTTTCCCTTATTATGCTATCAGATGTCAAAAGAGAAGTCTATATAAGCCTCTTAATGAAGCAGAAGAAAAATATCCGAATCATGTAATAATATACGAAAAGTTTAGAGATCCTAACAGTATTAAGCTATTCAACCTAATGCAGCAAGAACTAGATATTCGTAAAGGTAAGGGTAATGAGTTTTGGACATCACTATCAGAAAAAGAATTGGTTAAAGAAATTGATTGTTTATATGATCGGTTATTATCTGATAATTAAGGTTGGTTTTCTATATAACAAATATGGAAGCGCATTTTGATTTATTACATGATAGACTTAAACTAATTCATCATGATCTTAAACTCTTAGCAGCACTACTAGAGAAGCAAATACTGTTAAAGGAAAAAGAGTTATTAGTAATGCAACAAAAAACATCTGATTTGAGTAGTGATGATGAATACAAATATGGTAGTGATGATTATGATGATGCTGATGATGAGTAAGTTTACAAAAATGATTCAGTTTTAAATGTGTATATGTGACTTTGATGGGTTAATCCCATGAAAGCCGTGTTCTAATACAACGCTTAATATGTAGACAATAGCAGGGGTGTACAATGTTAAGCGTTGTACTAGGACAAATGAAAATGAACTGAAATAACCCGGTGAAGAGTACTAACGAAGATTTTCTATAGTATAAATAAGATGAGTAATTATAATAGATTTACTGTAGTAGAGTTAAGACGCCAATGTAAAGAGAGAGGAATCAAAAGATATTCCCGATTAAGAAAAGCAGAACTGATAGACCTTCTTAAACAACATGACGATGAACAAAGCAGAAGGCAGATTAGAAATATATACCCATTTCAACAAGAAGTGTTCTCTGAAAGCGAAATAGCACAAAATACACCAAAGTTAAAGCGAAAGCATTTGAAAAAGTTATTTCCATTTGATGATGATTTATTTACAAATAAAAAATATTACGAGATCTTAAATGTTAATGAGCCGACATACAATGAAAAATTTAAATCCTATACAACAGATTACAAAATAAAACTGAGAAATATAACAGGTGAAACACTTACTGAAACAATACAAATATTACACACAGCAGTAGACGATATGATTGACCAAGCTAAACAAGCTTCCAATTTTAAAAAGAATGACAGAATAAGAGTTGTTGTGCACAACGATGGATTTTGGACTAAAGCAATATCAACACCAATAACAACTGAACTAAATGCTAGAAATGTATTAACACACGTGCAAAGAATTGTAACATCTGACGAAACAATCAATATTGAAGAAACAACATTTAATATTCAAATCATTAACATGCCTAGAGGAAGTAAAACAAACAGACGATTATTAAACCTTGCAGAAGACAAAAAAGCTAAAAGATGTATTACCAAAATCAATAACAATGACAATTTGTGTTGTCCACGTGCAATCATTTCAGCCTTAACGTATAAAACAAATGTAATACTTGATCAAGAGCTAACACCACAAAACATTAAAGATATAAGACGTGGAAGAAAAATACAGACAAAATTAACTGAGAGACTTTGTAATCGTTTACCGAGCTACTGTGAAGACGGTTTTACATTAGACGATATTAAACAATGTGAAGAACTATTAAACATTCAAATTAAAGTTGTATGTGCTGAAAACATGAACGCTATTATTTACTCAGGGCAAGACAAAGAGGTGAATATTTATTTATATAAAAGTGGAAATCATTTTGACGCAATTAACAGCATGCAAGCTTTTATTGGAAGTGTTTATTATTGTGAAAAGTGTGATACAGCATACGATCATAAAGAAAAACACAAATCATGTATACGAATTATACCAATTTGTAATATGTGTAAGCAATCTAAACATCAAGAAGAAGAGATTGATAACATTTTTTGTGAAGCTTGTAATCGATTTTGTTATAACCAAACATGTAAAGATAACCATTCAGTTGTTTGTAAAGAAGTTTATAAGTGTAAAGGCTGTAATAAAATTTTATTAAGATATAAGAAACACAAGTGTGGATATTACTACTGTATCAACTGTAATTGTGTAGCTAAAGAAAACGTTCACAAATGTTACATGCAATACAAACGCCAGAAAGGTTATTGTGATGATGAATGTGTGTGTAATGCTAAAAAAGAATTAACTGTTACAGATTTGTTTATTATGCTATACAAGACTTATGGTATCGAAGATCGTGGTAAGAAAATTGTTAAAGAAAAAAACATGTACGAGACCATGGTTAAGTGGAGGAAACTTCAAAAGATATATGATGCATGGAACAACAACAAGTTAACAGTAGATGACTTTAAGCATATAATTAAGAACTTTCTAAAGTCGAGTATTAAACAAATGAACAGTTGTAATTACACAGAAAAGTATATATGGTTTGATTACGAAGCACAACAAGACACAGGAATTCATAAAGCTAATTATGTAGTTGCTCATGATTTTAAAGGTAGCAAATATTACTTTGAAACAAATGACGATTTTTGTAAGTGGTTAGTTTCAAAAGAACATAGTGGTTACACTTGTATTGCGCATAATGCCAAAGCTTATGATTCGTACTTTGTTCTTCAGTACTGCATTAAGAATGCTTTGAAACCTTACACTATATATAACGGCTCTAAGCTAATGTTACTTGAAATTCCAAAAGCAAACATAAAAATTATTGATAGTATTAACTTTGTAGCACAACCATTATCGAGTTTTCCTAAGACATTTGGTGTAAAAGAATTAAAGAAAGGTTATTTTCCACATTTGTTTAATAAGCCTGAAAATCAAAACTATGTTGTGCCAATACCTAACGCAAAATACTATGGGATTAGTACCATGAAAAAAGATCAAAGAGAAGCGTTTCTTAAGTGGCATCAAGAAAGAAGAGAAGAAAATTATGTGTTTAACTTTAAAAAAGAGTTAAGAGAGTATTGTGATTCGGATGTAGATATTTTAAGAAGAGGTTGTTTAGAACTAAGAAATCAGTTTTTAGAAATAGCAAACATTGATCCATTTCAATACTTAACAATTGCAAGTGTGTGTATGGGCATTTATAGATCAAAATACATACAAGAAAACACAATTGGTATTATTAAAGAAGAAAAGAAAGAAAAATACTCTAAACAGTCTATTGCATGGTTAAATTCTTTTAAGAACAATAATATTAAACACGCGTTAAACAATGGGGAAGTAACGATATGTGGATCTAAAGTTGATGGTTACGATTATAAAACAAAGACAGTGTATTAATATCACGGTTGTTTCTGGCATGGTTGCAACAAATGTTTTGAGAAGTATACTATCAACAATGTCAATCACGAAACAATGGAAGATCTATATGAGAAAACAAGAAGATCTCAACAAATAAAAGAAGCTGGTTATAATCTTATAGAGATGTGGGAGTGTGATTGGTTAAAAGATAAAAGAGCCAAACAGTTAATTCAAAAAACTAGTCTTATTGAGAAACTAAAGTTCAGAGATGCATTCTTTGGTGGTAGAACCAATGCTTCAAAATTAAAAGTTACTAATAAGAAGATGAAATATATATCGATGTGTGCAGCTTGTATCCAACTGTTTTGTTTTATGATCAATTTCCTATTGGCCACTCAACAACATTAAAGTCTATCTCTCCTGAAAAATACAAGTGTAAAAAGTACTTTGGTTATATACTTTGTAAAGTTCTTCCGCCAAAACAATTGTATCATCCTGTATTACCAGTTAAAGATAACAATATTAATAAGTTGGTGTTTCCCTTATGTATTCAATGTATGATAAATCAAACTAAGGCGTGTACACACAGTGACGAACAAAGAATGATAACAGGTACTTGGACAACTATAGAGTTAGATAAAGCTTTAGAGAAAGGTTATGAGTTAATTGAAATTTACGAGATTCAACATTTTCCCAAAACAAGTAACAAACTCTTTAGAGGTTACATTAAAGACTTCATGAAAATCAAATTAGAAACATCACCATGGGAAGATGACTTTCAAACAAAAGATGATTATATTAAAACTATTAAAGACACACTGAATATTGATTTAAATCCTGATCAAATAATGGCAAATCCTGGTAAGAGAGCAGTTGCAAAAATTTGTTTAAATTCGTTATGGGGAAAGTTTGGCCAAAGACAAAACTTAACTCAAACTGAATACATTACAGATGTTAGAAGATGGTACGAGTTACTTTTAGATGACAAATTAGAAATATCTGAATGTTTGTTTATCAGCGACGAGATGGTTCAAGTTTCATATAAATACAAAGACGTATATGTTAACAATTCTTATTCCACTAATATTCACATTGCAACTTTTACAACAGCACATGCGAGGTTAAGACTTTATGACATGTTGGATAAGTTAGGTGAAGATGTAGCGTATTACGATACTGATTCTATTGTTTATATTGTTAATGGTATAGAAGTAAAGACTGGTAGTAACCTTGGTGAGTGGACAGATGAGTTAGGAAAAGATGTTTATATTATTGAGTGGTATTCAACTGGTCCAAAGAGTTATTACTACAAAACAGATAAAACAAAACTGTGATGAAAATTAAAGGATTTACTCTTAATTATGAGAACTCTTTGAATCTTAATGGTGAAAACATAAAAAAGGTTGTTAACAAAGAACTAGCGAACATAACTCTTAATTATAATCAAATAACAAGAGACAAAAGAACAAAAAATTTAGTTAACAAACCTGTGACTAAAGAGTTTCAAATGGATTACGACAAAAGAGTTGTTTTAAAGGAAAAAGATAATATCATCAATACTTTACCTTATGGTTATTAGGTTTAACTTTTAGATTTAGGTTTAGTTTTAGTTAGATTTAAGTCCTTTATGGTTATATATCATAAAGGTCATTATGTTCTGTCTTCTTATGTTCTGTGTGGCTTATGTTCTCCAAAGACAGTGGTCCGTACAGACGCGTAAAATTTGAACTTGATCATTGAAAAAGTGGTCCAAAAAAAAAGTGGTCCGTACAGACGCCTATACTACTCCCAGGACCTCGCAACAATTTGTTACAAGCTGCCATACATCATTAAAACAGGAGTAGAGTGACTGAATTATTTTGCTCTGTGGTTGAAAAGTAATAATGCAAAACAGACAATTATTGACTTGAAGAGATAGAATAGTTTAAAAGTTCTGACTAGGGAATAAAATCTTCATTTTTACGTCCTACGATTATCGCAGTTTTATAGAAAACCTGGAACGAAAGAGATTCAGCCCACTGAAGATTCTTTGCGAATATCATTTCAATGTGAATTTCGAACAAAGATCTAAGCTTACCTTCATGCTTACGTTACGTCAAACAACTAACATATAAGGTGGAAATTATTCAACTTTTTTCATAAGATGCAATCCAGCTTACTAATTAAAATTTTATAAGCTTTATATGTTATATGTTGATTGATTAAATGTTGCACCTGATAATATGTAGTCGTTACTGCTTGTTACATAGTATTAGCGTGTGTAATGGTTGTATGGGAGAGAGGAGTATTTAAACGCTAATATTCTAAAGTGAAATATTCACACCAAAATTAGGATAATTAAACACAGTGGCGTATTTAGGGGGGGGGCTTCCGGGCTTAAGCCCCCCCAAAATCTTACTTACTATAGTAAAGTATATGAAATATCTTGCAGAATTTTCACATTTTCAGGCAAAGCCCTCCCCGAAAGTTAGCAAAGCCCCCCGAAAGAAAATCGTAAATACGCCACTGATTAAACATTTTCAATAACTCCCTCTTAGACTTCGACTCTGGTTATAGGTCGATTACCGGTGATTACTGAAAGTTAATGATATTGAAATATACAAAGGAAGTTAGTATAATGTCTAGCAAGCATGTCTGCTTTGCAGCAAGTCTCAGGTTCGATTCCCTTGAGTGAAGTTTGAACGCATTATGGTGGTTCGGATCCTATCATAAACTATAGATTCACGTACCATTTAGCCACGGCATCGGTGATGAATTATAAAGGGACATTAACTCTAATACGTCAGAATACAGACAGATCGACTGATTCCCAGATATTCATAAGTAAAACTTATATTTTCCAAAACAGCAAATTACGTTAGTAGAGTGCTATTTTTTACTAAATATAGATCATGAACGGTTTGAAATTATGTTTATTCTGTTGTGTGAGAACGTTTCTCTATAGTTAGAATTGAGGACATCTTCGAAAGATCCCCTTCGGGAGGATGAACACTAAGAATCATGAAATTATAGGTGTAAACCTGAATGCAGTTTTACCCACTTATCTCAATAGTAATCTATGTAAATGTAAGGTCACTTGACAGGTCCAAATGTAAGGTCACTTGACCAAAGGCTTAGATAATGTCCCCACAAACTGCACGATGCGGGGCCACCAACTCCAGGGATGTAAAATATATAGAAAATGTTTAGAAAGTAGAGGCGAATAAGTAGGGGCTGCAGCGGGCAGGGGCTGTGTTGCAATAATGGACTATCAAAAACTTCCTGCTCAAGTCCTAAAATTTCACACGGCGTACACCATAGTCTTAAAATTTTCACAGAGTATACGCTAGTCTTAAAAATTTCACAGGTTATATATGCTAGCTTTGAATATAGTACTACAAGCCTTGAAGCAGAAAGTATGCGCAAATGACTAAGATTGAGCAATACACCTTCGTATACTCTCGACTACACCCCTGAATATATGCTTTTATTTTCTTAGTTTGCTTACATACGTGTGACGAAAATCTGGGAGGAACGCGACCACCCAAGCCCCTCGTTACGACGCCCATGATTAGATGAACCATAGCCGAATACTTCAGATAGTTTTGCTTCTTTATTTCTAAGTTTTCCTATGCTTTGCTGACTAAATATCAGTTGTCAGGGAGCTTTAAAACTTGCGATATAGAACCAAATCATTCTATTTTAATATCCTATTTAGCGAAAATAATAATAATAATAATATAAACGTCGATAATGAAGGGTAACAGATCACAGAAAGAGGCCTACTGGACGCCCAAAATAGTCTCCCTTTTCAAGACTGTGCGCTGCATATTCTTACACTATATTAAAAACGCTTTCAAAGATACCAAAATAAATAAATAAATAAAATAAAATAAAATAAATCTTTAGTTTAACATCCAACGGTTATGCCATCGATGGCTAAAGGAGACTGATGGAATTGCAAGTGAATGATGATGAAAAAAAGGTGGAATGAGAAAACGGGAAAATCCCGAGAAAACCAAAGTATATGCTATCGTCCTCCACGAACTCACTTGGCCTGGGATCGAACGAGTGACCCCTGAAACCAGAGATTGGCTGTAGCACTGAGCCAACGTGCTCCCGTCCGATGATACCAATCGTGTTAATCGTTTAATTGCAATAAATATTTTCGTTTTTAGTTTTCAGTATTGGCTTAATAATTTTGTAACTGGGTACTTGGAAAACGGGAAGGATTTCAATTAAAAACAGTTTGTGGGCTGGCCTAGATAGTTGCGATCTACACTTAACGTAATTATCTTAGAATGAGATTTTATTTACAAAATTGACAATTGAATTAACCATTAACAGTAGTGATTTATAAGATAATCCTATTTTAAGATCAATTAAAATTATTGATCAACTAATAACTGACTTTGATGACGTGCATTACACTAAGTGTTATCAATTTACGGTGTCTACATTTAATTCATTTAAAAAGTTCGTTATTGAATTCTTCGCCCTCACGCCTTCGCTTTTCCTCGCCCTCGCGCACCCTCACCCCCGCCATCGAAGCTTGTCCTCGCCCTCGCACACCCTCACCCTCGCCATTGAAGCTTGTCCTCGTCCTCGCGCACCCTCGCCCTCGCTGCCGAAACTTGTCCTCGCCTTCGCGCACCCTCGCCCTCGCCGTCGAAGCTTTTCCTCGCCCTCGCGCAACCTCACCCTCGCCATCGAAGCTTGTCCTCGCCCTCGCGCACCCTCGCCCTCGCTGCCGAAACTTGTCCTCGCCCTCGCGCACCCTCACCCTCTTCGTCGAAGCTTTTCCTCGCTCTCGCGCACCCTCACCCTCGCCATCGAAGCTTGTCCTTGCCCTCGCGCACCCTCGCCCTCGTGGCCAAAACTTGTCCTCGCCCTCGCGTCACTGTGGGCGAGGGAACTTGAGGGTGAGGATGCCCTCGAGAGGGCCACCCTCGCGAGGGTGAACATCTCTCTCTCGGTCACGATAAGTTCCTTGATGACTTTCTCCTCCCGGAACTTGGGGCAATCTCTGAACCAAGCAGAATGGGCAGCAGTACAGTTGTTACACATTTTGGATCCACCGTGCAAGGAGCAGGACCATATGGAGGGCAACCACAGTTCCCATTAGTGGCCGTCCCATTACAAGAAGGCGCAGAATGGCCAAAGCGTTGACAGTTGAAGCAGCGCAGCGGCAAAGGAATGTACAGTCTGACCTTCAACTGGAGTTAGCCAACCTTCAAAGCAGGAGGTAAGGTGGGCAAGTCGAACGTGACGATATATGAATGTGTCGCCTCTAGTTGTCCATTCTTCTTCACGTGGATCCGTTGGACTCCTGTAACATGGGAGTCGCGGAGCTCTGCACAGATTTCATCAAGAGGCACATCCTGCAAGTCACAGCAGGTAATCACACTCTTGCTGGAATTGAGCTGGTTCCTGCCTTCAATCAAGACAGAAACTGTGCCGAGGGACTCACATTGCAGCAGCAGCCGTGATTGTTTGTCACTGACGGTATAGACATCTAAAGTACCATTACGTAATTTTCTAATATGCCCATCTGTGAATGAACCCGTGGCGATGTGACAGAGTTGGAGATACACAGCTGTCTCTGCGCTTTTATCCTTAATTATCAGATAACGAAGGATGATTTTATTCTAATCTACTTTGCTTTGGTCGGGAACTGCGTTCGAAGCAGGGCGATGCGGAGCCATAATCGAAATAAGCCCAAAATCTTCTCCACTTCCCCGTCTGAGTTCCATGGTGGCCAACGAGGCTGGCAGGTCCTACCTGCATGACCCTTGTCAGCAAGCTGAGCTATCACCTCAAGTCAGGCTTGACAAGGGGACAGGGCCACTTGCACCACCGACTGATGGGTACTCTTGAAGACACTCACGTCCCACCGTGTTAGGGTAGGGATCCATGTTCCATTGGAGATCCCTGTGTCGCAGACTCCCAGCGTTCCCTTTCAGGGCATCGCTCCATCCGGCCCCGCTGGGTGCGCACACGTTTCACTCCGCCGTCTCATGATCCCAGGTCCGAGCGTCATCCAAACAATCCAGAGTCATATCAAGAACATAGCAGTGGTAGAAATCCAAAAATCCAGCCGGTTTACGTTGCTGCTAGCGATCGATAGGTTTTACAGGCAGGGTGATCAGCCCTACCTAACCCCCAACCTGGAGGACCAGTGGCTGATTGCAGTTCCGAAGAACTGGGCGATGGCAGCGCAACTTCCCGACGCCGTCGCCAGAGCCTCATCTGTGGAAGTAGGGTGCACCACGTGAAGGTGAGGATGGCGATGGGATAGGAGAGGCTTTAAGAGACACATCACTATCCCTTGCACCCCACATGTTTGTTTGCGTCCAAAAGTCGACAAAGTTGGGAAATTTTAAATTTATTTTACTTGATTGCAGTAATTTAATTGTCAAATTAAAATGGAATCGATACGGCCTTTTCGGTTACGGATCTGTGTTAAATTTAATGTATTTCAAAATTTGTTTGAACAGAATTAGTTTTCACGCAGTATATGCGTAGACTATATAACTCGAAAGGGCAACTGTAATGGAAAGGTCGTTAGGATTATAAGTAACATTTTATTTTCAGAACTCTTACTGTCAATCACAGCAGCGTATACATACGCTCGTTGTATTATAACAGTATAACAATCATTATCAATCGATTCTCTCGTATCAAATTTAGATGAAGCGATATTTTTAAACATTTGGTAATAGTCCTAGTGCAATGTCGGGTTTTGATTATTAGTTCAGGGATGTATCGGCGGAGGTGATTCGAGAAGTTTGGATCCTCCAGAACTTCTAATTTTTTAGAAAATTAGTACAATTTCAGGAGACAAATACACAAAATTAGTAACATTTTGTACAGGGCAAATTTTCCGGCCCGTGCAATGGCATCATTTGCCACCCCCTTTCTCCAGTAAGAACAACTCTTAAAAGCCACGATTTTAAGTGTGCTACTCTATCATGAACAACGAAGGGGAGGGAAATGGCACTCGCACTCAGTGAAAGATAAAGCAAATACACCTACAGAAGAAAGGTGGTAATCCTTTTTATAGAATTCAATATCGAGCTCTAATCTCAATATATCAGTTTGCAATTCCAGTACAACTACGTTTTTTATCTCTATTTATTGATTTTCCTTCCATATCTGTTTTAAAAAAATTAAAACTTATTTCGACCTTCAATGATAAGGAACTTGTTTGTGACAAAGACATGACTAGTTTTCATATCAAAACTGATTAACCACATAAATGAAACAGGTGTTCACTACCATTCGAGAATTGAGTTCTTATTTTTTATAATAATCAAGCAATTTGTGCTGGAATTTGTGTGGCCATTTGCTTTAGCGTTGTAGGTGTGACCTTAAACTAATGCGACCTAAACATGATTTATGAATATAGTATTCAAATAGGTCAACTTAGTAAATTGACCCCACCATCATTAAGTCTGTTTCCAGCAAGAAATATCTATTTTAAATAATATAGTTATGACAGATTTTGGCGCCCGTGCAAATGCACGCATTGCACATATGATAGAGCCGGCTCTGATTTTGTAGGCTACTCCGAAATCAAAAGAGAAATCTTCAGTGCGCCACTGCTTGTGTTTACATTGTGTTACTCAATGTCTGATTTCGAAAGTCTATGTTGGAGAGAGACATGAAAGGACTTAATTGTTTTATAGGCCTTAGGGGACCTGAAAATATTTTTTTCGGGGGACCTGATTTTGAAGTACCGCCACTGGATCAAAGGTAAATTAAATATCTATTAAAGCACACACTTTTGTCATTTGTTGTGTATTAAACAAGTTCAGTTATAATTAATAAAGAACTATTTGAGATCAACTATCTCAAGAACGATTAAATGGACTAGCTTTGATGGCTACTGAAAATGACACTCTATGAAATGAATATGGATGCAATATTAGGAGATTTTGCCAAATTGAAAGCCAGAAAAGTGTCTTTTTAACATGAAATTATCACTAATAAAGAAACAAGAAATTAAGCTAATTACCATAATTGTATCTCTAGAAAATACAAATGTAAATATGCTTTTAGTTAAGCATAAGAGCATATCTCGTCAAAATTCAAACCTGTATTAATGTTAGACTTGAAATATGAGTTTTATTCTGTTTCGACTTTCATGTTTCAATTGTACTTGTCAAAATACATCTTATATATATATATATATATATATATATATATATATATATATATATATATATATATATATATATATATATGTATGTATATAATATCTCAATTGTGTCTCGCACTTATTTAATAAAAAATGCTATTGATTAGGAACATTGTTCAGTATTCATCCACAATCAATTAGTTATAATTTCGCTATTTTTCGTTAATATTCACAGGGAGGCTACAGATATTGAAGAAATTTGCAATTGCAACAATTATTTGAAGAATTTTTGTTCATTATGACCTTTTACTCTTTTATTATCATTTAGATGGTGGGGGAGGGCTAAATATTGTTTGCTTACACTTAAGAAATGTCTAGAACCTGCCCTGACCTCAACTGTACATATACTGACAAACATATCACAGTACATTCAATTTTTATAGGTACTTTATCATCTCTTCTTAACCGTACGATGTTTTCTCCAGGTGCTTCTGTGACAATTATCTCAGGATAGCCAAACGCTACGAAAGCTGATCGCATGCTAGAACATGGACCCATTTTTCGCATAGGGGTATTCTTTTATACTCTTCATATTAGATAATACCAAACTCTTCAACTTTTGAGGAACTATTTTCATATTTTTTTTTACCAAATTTTAAAAAACGCGCCTGTCCCCACTTACCCAAATTACCCCTATCTTTTTTCTTTTTCTAGTATACTTATTTCAGCATCCAAACATCTCTATCCAGGATTAGGAGATTAAATGAAGAAAAACATTTCCATTTCAAGAATTAAATCAGGAAAAGAAAACTCTACCTGACCTACACCCGAACACGCAACCTTTGAATTCGAAAGTCAGAGCTCTACCGAATGAGCTAATAACTGCTTTTGAAAGTAGAATATCTAATGGTGGCTGTCAGAGTTCAAAAATTTACTGTGACTTGTTCACAGGACACTTCTCCAAATCTTAAATGTGCCCTTGAATTATTACATTCGTCTCACCATTTTTTTTTTTTGAATAAAAACAGATTATGTTGAATATGAATATGCCTTGCTGTCGTAAACCAAGAGCCGTAATAAATGCAAATAAGATTATAATTATTATATAAAAGACACAAGTAATTATTCTATGTAAAGGGCAATGTAATACAATAACTAAGTATAGTGATGACCAGTAACACCCGCAGAAGTTTTTCCAAGGGTGGGGGCAGAAGAGATCGATGTTTTTCGATTTATTGTCATATATATTAAGCTAACATCACATCATGAGAAAAAAGTGGTTAATAATAATGAAAAATAGAATGTCTCACGAGGTGAGGATATATAAATATCAGCGTCCCTTTTAGCTGCGAGTCTATGTAAGACGTGGATCTACAATTTAACGTGGAACCCAAACCACACGAGTCCCACGTGAAATCGAATCCCGTATCACTTCTAGCAGTCGCATGGGGGACACAGGGACATGTAAAAAATTCGAAAATGAACGATATTAATGTCAAATCATAGTTTTTGAGGTCACCTAAATGAATTGTTATACTCATGATGTTGTTAACATCGAAGTTCATCCCTATCGGCCTTGGGGGTCAAAGGGAGAGTTGAAATAATAAAACAGTTCAAAATGAAATATATTAGTGTCTAATCAATAGTTTTCGGGGTCGCTAAGATGAATGGTGATATTCCCGTTGAGGTTTAAATTCATCCTCTATCGGCATAGAGATCAAGAGGGTGGAAACTAGGAAATCCAAAAGAACCTATATTATTGTCGAACCCATAGTTTTCAGGGTGACTGAGATGAATAATGACACTGCAGATTCCATAAAAGTCCAAGGCGTTGCTTTTCGTTAGCGGCAAGTTTATTCATTTACTGCTGGGTAAAACTGGGTTTGTACTATTTCATTTCGAATCAAATAGGTATTCTACTGGGAAAAACGAAGCTCAAATATATATTTGAAATATAAACCTATTCTTCCTGCGCAGCCTGTGCACTTCAGCTAGTAAATTAATAATTTAAGAAAGAAATGAGTATATTATATTTCAGGATTGGACCTACCAGAAAAAAAAAACACCTGGGTCTTTGAGCTTTTTGTTGGTATATTATTGGTACAACTAAGTGATTTTAACCAGCCTTTCGGCTTTCCTTGGGCGAATTAGACGCCTTCAGGTTAATCCCTTACCGCATGCTGTGTCATATATGGCACATACCCTTTTTTCACTTTAGCTGTTGTGTGATTTTTCAAAGGCGCCAAATGACTGTTCCGTCTGTTCTGTGAGATATTGACGTGTATGAATAAGAGATTTTGGTGTCATTTGGCATGTTCTTTGTGAGTTGTATTAGGCGGTTAAACGTTGACATGTGGTTTTTGTGAAGCAGTGGATTTTTGGCAGTGAAAATAGTTTTTAGGCGAAGCATTGTGCGCACTTTTCCAAACAAAAATATTACATTCAATATAAGTACTTTGAGATGTATTTCCAACAACACGCTATTCATTTTGTATGTTCGTATTGGAGGAATGTGGAAAAAAACGTATGTGTCATATATGTCACACCATGCGTTTACAGATACTTTTATGTTCATGAAGTGCGGAAGTGACA
Organism: Thermobia domestica; assembly: GCF_964235325.1. NCBI lineage: Eukaryota > Metazoa > Arthropoda > Insecta > Zygentoma > Lepismatidae > Thermobia > Thermobia domestica. The sequence continues at coordinate 180,810,234 of NC_137460.1, read as the reverse complement.
ACTACTATAGTCGTTCTGCAATCCTGTTACAGCAATGGACCCAGGGCTTTTGTTATGATGAACGTTCATCAGTAGCTGTTACAAAACTTCCAAATAGTGAAGACAGTGAATTATCACATTTGTCCGAAGAATACCAATATTTTGTTATCCTACCCGTATGAAGATTCTGTTGCTCCTTCCTCTGAGAGGATCGTCATACCCAATTCTGATGATGCAATGAATTCAGATGTTGATGATGTCCCTCTCTGTCTCATAAATAATTCCCACGATAGGAAGTTTACGTCATCAACCGATTTGAACAACATCAAGCGGAGACCTAGAAACATGGAAAAGTCCCAAGAAAATGCAAAATTTCAAGGAATACCTGAAGACTGAAGAAATAAAACATTTATAAACGCCTATTGAATATTTCAAGTATCTTTTCGTTGATGGTATCCTTCAATACGCAGTTGAACAATGAAAGCTATATTCAAAGCAAGTTCGTCCAACAAATGACTACAAATAAACTTGGACAGCTAATTGTGTGGTTTTCTACATGTCAATTATTCAACTCGCAGTACTAGACATTACTGAAACGGAAGGCTTGGTCATGATGCGGTACATCAGGTGATGAGTTGTGATCCGTTTGAAGAGATCAAACGATTTATTCACTTCAATGCAAACTCAACTTTTATTCCTGCAGGTGAACTTGCCCATGGTATACTTAATAAGATTAGGCCTTTATCTTGAACAGATACGAGAATATCTGAGAGATGCCTTGTTGGCAGTGGATGAGCAAATCACTTCCATAAAGTGAAGATCATCAATAAAACAATATAACGCAAAGAAACCTCATAAATGGGGTTATAAAGCATTTGTTCTGAGTGGAATTTCAGATTTCAGTTATGATTTCGAAATTTTTTGGGGGGCTCAAAGTAATGTTATTCCAGCTTAATGCAGCTCCAGACTTAGGCGATAGTAGTAACGTTGAAGTTTGGTAGACTCCATCTGTACCTCGAAATATAATCCACAAAATATTCTTTGAAATTGATTTACAAATGTACCCTTAGAATTGTATTCCTGCGCATTTCTAGGAAAGTTTACCTTACTGCATAGTGTGCCATATATGGCAGATACTTATTTCTCGTCGGAATTAAGTGAAAAATCTAAAATTCAAATTTTAATTCATTTTTCAAGTTCCCATATGAGGATGTTCAATACTGATAACTTTTTTTCGCTAAAAGAAAAATCATGCAAAAAGGGGTTAAGATATACAACATTCAACATTTAATAATTAAGTCTTTTCCAAGCCTTATAAAGTTCTAAATGCATTGAATAAAAGAAACTTACGTTAGCTTGATATAAGAACAAATTAATGTATGGACTATGATTATAGCCTATTTGAAATAAAACATGCAATTTTATATTTTGGAAAATACTGTAAAACAAAATACCTAGGTATACACGACTCCAAAATTGCATTACCGCCTGCAATTCTCCCTTTCCTACAATAGCAGGCAACCCAAAAAGCTCGAAAACATAATGCCGTTCTCTAATAGTGTGGACATTTTTTATCATAATTTTTCATCATCACTTCTCTGCAGTATCAAACACGTTACTTCAGGAACAGTTTTCTACTGCTCCTTTAACTTGTCATTTTTAACAGATATAAATTGGCGGAAAGAAATTTCTGTTAACGTTTGATTCAACAGAGAAAGGAACGCAGAGTTTGTAAAATATTTTGTAAGACATATTTGGATATGTACTTTTTATAATAGTTGTCATAATGAAAGGAAAATTGTTATATTTGAATGAACAGAGTAAGGAACGTAGATGTTGTAAAATCTTTTTTCAATAGCTTTCTATATTCTTTTACCCGAGAGTTCTTCATAGTTTGTTATTATAATATCTATCATCATATCCTCATTTTATTGTCTTAGCAAACCAATATATGTTACCAGTAAAACAGTTTAGATTGATCGAGCCCCTGGTGTGATAACTACAGTATTTCATGTCACGCCCAGCCCCCTCTTTATTACGAAATCCTGGCTAAACGAACCATATATGTTGCCAGTAAAATAGCTCAGAATGATAGAGCCACTGGTCTGCTAACCACAGTATCTCATGTCACGGACCCACCCATTACAAAATCCTGGCTAAGTGCCTGCGACAGTACACATGCTTTACATAGTATAGCAATATACTCTATAAATTTTCGCAATCAAGCAAACCGGAAGATGAATTTTCTGTGATATTAAAGTGGAATATTCTATATTCATTGTCCATATTTCTATCTGTACTTTTGCCACGGACTGAGAGCTACAAGACTAGTAGAACTAGAAATTAGAGATTTCATTCCTTTTTTCTCTCAGACTAAAATACTCCTGCATTTTGCTAAGATAGTCATTTCTTTTAAATATAAGTCCCCTATCCCGGGCTAATTCTGGCTGGGATCCTGCTTTTTAGGGATGAGCATAGGCAAGTTGGAAGAGTTTTATTGGAAACTTGACTCGACTCGAAAAATTTTCTCCAACTGAAGTCGAGCCTATTCAAAGCAAAGCAAATATTGGGTGTAGTCTTAAGTATTCTAAAAATGACATGAGGACGTGAGGCACAATAATAATAATAATAATAATAATAATAATAATAATAATAATAATAATAATAATAATAATAATAATAATAATAATAATAATAATAATAATAATAAAGTAATAATAATAATAAGAAGAAGAAGAAGAAGAAAATTAAAAATTCCCTTTCAGTTTATTTTAAATTTTCGTTACTGTCTCTTTCATATATCCTCCTATCTTTTTTCTTTTCTATTATAACACGGAGTATAAACATGAAAGATAGGCTGTTTTTTTCTGCAAATACTAAGAAGTACAGTATTTGTTTACTGGTTAAATGCTCACCGAAGTCTAGGAGACAAAGATGTCATTCACGAGGTTCCTGGTTTCAGTTTCCAAGAAGCATGTATTCAGGCTTGTGCCAAAAATTGTTAAAAATTATCGCGCGCTGGCCATACAGGTTCAAACCTGTTGGACCCGGATTGGACTTCGGCTTGGGCTACGTCTCTGCCTTGATACTAACGTAAGTAAATACTGATATTCACGCACAGAAGACAAGTTTTGACGAGGCTGTCTTGTCATAAAAATTTATTCTTCTCTCGTTATAGAGATAAGACGAGATGCTAGAATTGTTCCCTCTCGTGAACAATATTAAAACTGTTTCACATTACTGATTACGTTTCTCATAGCTTTCGTTTTCCATCCACACTCTGAGCTACAAGACTAATAGAATTAGAAATTAGATTTCATTCCTTTTTTCTGTCACACTAAAAGACTTCTTCATTTTGCTGAGATTGACATATTTTTTTAAAAAATATAACTCCCCTATCCCGGACTAAAATTCTGGCTACCGGAGTTTCGAAGTAATCAGTACCCAAAAGTGTAAATCTTGTCGACTCTCAAATGTCGACAGTTTGTTAAAAGATATTTTACATTTCATGTTGTTATTTCTTTGTTACAAAAACCCTTTTGGTTGCCTCCATTCATAGTGAATCACTGAACTTATACATTTGCAATTATTGAATAATGAATAATTAGTTTTAAACATAAAAATCATAACAGTTAAGCAGAATGCGTTATATAAGCACAAATATAGGAAAGTAATGAAAATCTTGTTTATTTGTTGACACGTGCAAACTGGATGTGAGTAATAAATGTTTATTCACCCATATTCTTCTGCGATATTACTGATTCTGCTTTCTGGAGATGGGCATAGGCAAGTTGGAGCGAGTTTTATTTGAAACGTGACTCGAATCGAAAAATTTCCTCCAACTGAAGTCGAGTCAACTCAAAACGAAGCAAATTCTGTGTGTTTTAAGTACTCTGGAAGAATGTGAGGCACAAGAGTACGAAGGATCATACAGGACTTTAATGTTCACTGCACTGCAATTATGATTTCTATACCATTGATAATAATAATAATAATAATAATAATAATAATAATAATAATAATAATAATAATAATAATAATAATAATAATAATAATAATATGAAGAACAAGTAAAAGAAGAAAATTTAAAAGATTTTCTCCTTTCTTTGTTTTTTGACTTCGTTTCTGTCTCTTTCATATATCGGTCCGCGGTGGTTTAGTGGTAGAGCGTTCAACTCTGAAGCATGTGGTCCCTGGTTCGATCCCAGCTGCCGGCAAGTGAAGTTTGTGTTGGACAAACACCGTGTGCTTGGATTTTCTCGGTCTTCTCCCGTTTCTTCCCACTTTCTTCATTCTAACCTTTCATTAATTTCTTATAATCACCGTTTCCTTTACCCTAACCGGCATAACCTTGGGACGTGAAACACAAAGATTTCTTTAAATTTCTTTCATATATCCTCCTGATGAGCTGTTTTTTCTGCGAATACTAAAGAGTACTGTATTTGTTTACTGGTTGACTGGTCACCTTGGTGGTCGAAAAGTCTAGGAGACAAAGATGTCATTCACGAGGTTCCCGGTTTGAGTTCCGAAGAAGCATGTATTCCGGCTTGAACCAAAAAGGGTTAAAACTTATCGTGCGCCGGCCAAACACATCCAAAACTTATCGGTCCGGGTTGGACTTCGGCTTGGGCTGAAACACTTGACCATGACTGTCTCTATCTTGATAGTAAGTAAATACTGATATTCATGCACGCAAGACAAGTTTTGACGAGGCTGTCTTCTCATAAAAAATTTCTCCTCTCGTTATCGAAACAAGTTGAGATGCTAGAATTGTCCCCTGTCGTGAACAACATTAAAACTGTTCCACATTACTGCTTACGTTTCTCATGCTTTCGTTTTCCAAATAATCAGGTGATCACTGATTTCGAAACCAGTGTAAACGAGCTACACGGGCGAGTTGAACTTGATTCGACTGCAAACTTAAGCTCAAAAACAATGAATTGGCTTGCAACTTGAATCGGGTAAACTACTCTAACCCGTCTCGTGCTGATCCTTACTGGTTTCAGATGATCTGAGTTTGCAATCTCCAAATGTGGAAAGCTTAATTGTTCGTGGAGACAAGTATCACAGGTTAGAGATCTGCAGAGAGATATATAACTTTCCTCTTGCTTGCTGTACATAGACAAGCATTAAGCATACGGTTTCTACGCGTCACACCAACACCTTCAAAATCACTCTCTAGCAGTCGTGTTCTTCTTAGCGTATTGGTAAGGAAGTAACTTCTTACTTTTTGAATGTTCACTTAGTACTGTTGGCAGTTCGAGTCTTACCCAATCCATTCGGCAATGTTCATAGTACCTTTTCGTAATACAAACCATTCTCTGTACTGATGTAGATTAACATATGCCGAGAAATATTGTAGAAAGTAGCTAGATATGTATAATACCATCGAGATGGAAAGAACGAGAATTGTTACGTTCTTTTGAATTGCAGACCTTATTATATCTATACACACACACACACACACACACACACACACACACACTGTAAATTCTTTGTGGTTTGTATGTCATGTTTGCTTCAAGGCACAGTACGTAGTGTTTCGGTTTACGAGAAGAAGGTTGCTGGTTGGAATCACTTCTACCTAATTTCCATTTTCTAAAATATTATAATTTAGTATATTTTTTATAAATATTGCCAATAGATGTTCCTCTGTAATTATGCCTTATTTCAAACGCACAGACATTTGAGAATAGAGGTAAAGGAGACATAACATAATATTTATTTCCTTGTTTTATAATGCTTTTTAAAACTCACCTTAATGTAAACAGATCAGGCATATAGGCAATATAACATTTTTGGGTGGAATAATTTTTGGATTGATTGGCGTTTCGCCTTGTTTCTGTCTCTAGTGGGCCACTAGTGGTATAATTTCCAAAACACAAGCGGTGCCATCGCGGATAGTCGCTGCGGAGCCGCCAATATTCGGCGAGCTGTCGCTAGTTCCCCATCGGTGTTCCACCGTCGTTTACAGTATGTGGTTGCTTCTGAAATTTAATTACTTATCATGATATCACATATCTCATTAACGTTGAGTTGAGTTGATTTTGAGTTTAACGTCCGTTTCAGCACCGAGGCTATGTGAGACGTGGACTTACTGATTAATGTGGAATCCAAAACATATGAGCTCCCACCGGGAATCGAACGCAGGTCTCCCACGTCAAAGGCGCGTACGCTAACCCCTTAGCCACGAAGGAGCTCTCTCATATTAATATGTCAGAATGATTAATGATATATTTTCATTGAACATTGAGTGTGGCAAAGGGTGTAATATTGGATGCAAAATGTAATGGTTAACTTATATATTTCCATTACTTCTAATTCCAAATGAATGTTTTATGATCGAGACTTCTTGTAAAAATAGTAATTTTTACACGAACAAGAATACGTCCTTCTTTGTAACAGTGAAAATTGGTACAGTATAAATTTGCAGTATTCTAACTATAATCTTCGACTTTGTTCTATTTCCACTAATTACATTGGAAATAGATTTTTTTACTTCATGGTGTAGAGGCAGGGGTGACTCTTGACCTCCGGTGCTCACTTTAGGAAGAATTTGTCAGGAAAAATAATATATAATAATAACCGCCTGTACTTGACTAGTGATACTTCGTGTTGATCCGTTTGTGATTCTAGTCGACGAATCAAAGGAGCGGGGACTAAAATGAAGTCCTCGCTGTTACGCGGTGATAATTTCAACACCCCGACTCTAGATATATGTTTAGACCTGACGAACCCTGCCACCAGTGGCACACTAGAGGCAATCCTTCGGAACGTCTCTATATTAAGGATGGATATTTACCGGCATATGGGCCACTAGGTGTTGGGACATTTACGGTATAGGGTAATTGAACAGATCTTTCAGAATTAGCCCATATTTAAAGTTTGTTAGCATATGTAACACACTGTAAGAAATTTACAAAGTAATTCTTCGCAATTGTGTTCATGTAACAGACAAATTATAAAGAATGGCACCTACCATTCAAATGTAACCCATGTCCCCATGTGCGTTTCATATGAAGTCTAATTCTGAGTGAAGAATAAAAACAATAGAGGATTGTGTTGTTTCATGCAAATAAGAGTAATGAAAAGCATTATTAGTATTAGTATTAATCAATATGATTTCACCAAAATTAACAGAGAATTAATCACAAAGTTCAAAGAAGTTATGCATAATACGTTCTTAAAAGCATACCATAACAGGATTCGAAACAACGATCTTTTTTGGATTTAGAATACCATGTATTACTGATTGCACCGCGCAATATCAGACTGAGATTGTTATAATTTGTTACTTCGTATTACTTACTTTAAAGTCCGGAATAGATCTAAACGTTGAAGATAAAGAGAGAACAGAAACGACAAAAACATTATAAAATTACCTAAACTGTAAGATATTGTATTAAATAATAACAGCTGAAACGGGCTGTTTTGATTATCCGAATAGTAGGATGTCCAATGTCCCTTGGCATTAATAATCGCCTGCATCCTTCTCGGCATCCCTCAATGAGAGTCCGAAGGTAACGCTCACTCTCAGAAACTTCCTTCCAGGCATCAGAAATTAAATTCCACAATTCTGTTTTCGTGGTGGGTGACGGATTAGGCCAGTGTTCCTTTATAATTCTTTTAAGTTCCGCCCACACGTTTTTGATCGGGTCATGTCGGCACCACGTGGGAACCAATCCAGAACATCCAGATCGCTCTGCTGCGCCTATCAATTCTGAACTACCCGAGACATATGAACGGATGAATGGCAGCATGACATTCCGAAGAATGTGCACATACTGTTCACCCGTTAGACGTGCCTCTACCTGATGGAGTACTCCTAACCCCTTTGATATCAAGAAACCCTAGGATAACACAGAAACACGCCCACAATGCCCCCTGGTTCCTTTTGGTTTACACACGACAACTGGTCATGCACTTTCAGGGACAAACACGCATTCATCTATGAAGATCACATCGTTTCTTCCTGTGAGAGGACTTCTTTTCTTGCAGTATTACAAGCATGAAGACCCGCTGTGCTAAGCCGTCTTCTAGCAGATTGTGAAGTATTGAAATTCGCTACCGCTACCTGTCTGAGTAGCCGGGAGGTCGTATGTTGTCTCTGTTGTGCAACAGCAATGAGTCGATTATCTTGCTCTTGTGGTGTTACATGTTTTCTCCCACTACCTGAACGTCTAGCAGATTCTCCAGTTTCCCGATATCACTTTACCCATCGTTGAGCAGTCCTTATGGAAACCAACACTTATCACTGCTTGTGCGACGTTGAAACCGACATTTGTAGCAAAAATGTGATCTTCGGATTATCATCCATTGTCTACAACCAGAGACGGAGGAACTGCCTGGGCTGCTTGGCCGATCAATATTTAGGGAAGTATTAATTAAAAATTCACTATGTATTAAAATGATAATAGAAATCAAGTAATGAATAACTACTCTCAGTTTTTCCGTGGAATTAATTATTGACAACGATGTAATAATAAAAATAACGTTCTCCTTCCAAAGACTGTGTGTGCTGTTTTTGGTTTTCGTCCATGATCGTCATTCTTTTTCCTTTTTTCTTCCGATTTCAACTACCACGCAAACAATGAAGAGATAACATTTTGTCAAATAAGTTGAGTATAATAACAGGAGCATTGACAGTATTGTTTCGTTTTCGCTTTGTTGCTGCTCTGCTTCTCAACCAACCCTGTTGAACTCAGTGTTCGTCGAGTGAGTAACAACGAACAAATACATAAACGAACGAGAGGAAAAAGAAACCTGATTTTTCGGCACCCTAGAATCAAGTATATTAGAACGGACCTCTTGCTTGCTCCACAAGCTTCTGCTATTCTCTCCTGCACTTTGTTTAGGTTGATTAGAGAACCTTCTGCTTTGAAAAATAGAGAACACTAAAAATTATAGATCTCGTTTGCTAGTGAAATACCTTCTTATTATTTCTAACGTCACTCTGGTGCATATCCCACGAACGAACGAGTACGAATAAAAGAGAATGAGAAAATACAATAACAAGTACGTGTGTAATAGCATATATTTTTACATTTTCCTTGGGTTAACATTCTTCCAAACAAGTACAGGAAAGTGATATCAGTGCTGAAGCTGAAGTGATGAATAGACGAGCAGAAGTAACGAAACATTCCTTCCAGTCCAAATTTGACGATTTCTTTGAAGTTTAAGATAGTTTTGGAGAACACAGAAGAATTAACTTTGAGTCCTACATTACGGTAGAGAAAAATCCCTAAAACGCTTGATACGGCAAAATACGACACTGATCATGTTAAGCATCGAAAAAATATTACCGTGAAAAATACTTTGAAGAATACGACTTGGTCTTAAACACCATTACCAGAAGATTTGAGGACTATATTTTCTCTGTGCTGTAGGATGTTTAACAGTTGCTGATTAATAATACTAATGGAAAATCTGTTTACATATTCCCAATTTTAATCTAAATGTATTCAAAGGACATACATTTTGATATTTAAAAGCACAGTTAAAGATGCTTTCCTCGCTTCACCGAAGCAAAAATGATTCTTTAAACGTCATTGAAGGTGTTCAAGATGTAATATGCCATTACAGTCTAATGATATTATGTTCTTAATAGGAGGGTGCCCGAAATTTTTTGCACCGACTGTACTTGATGTTTAACAAAAAATTTCTGGCTGTTCATATAATTCGTAATTTTATTTGTTATTCTATTTCAAATTAACATGGAAAAACTGTAAAAAATTCATTGGGAATGATAGTTTTGGGAATCAATATCTTTATTTATATTTTAAATTAGTTATAAGTCTTGCATATGTATATGTAAATGGATTATTACAATTCTTACGGTGTCAGTGCTATCCGAAAATATAGATCCACTATTGGACGGAACTTTCCAGATCAAATAACCAATCTAAAATTCGACAGAATTTTCAGGACCACCCTTCACCTCTCTTTTAGATACCTAGGTCCTTCTAAAAACTAGTTTAATCCAGATTCTACCAAATTTTATTCGTTTCAAAGCCCCACCGCCAAAATGCTTAGTTTTGATTGGCTGATAAACCCACGCTATGATATTAGCGCGCAATTATTCCATTTCCAAGCCGGAAAATCTTGCTGACAACAGCCAGATTTCGATCGTCGAGCTTAAAAGGTCGCAACGGAGTGAGAAAACTGCAAACAAGGTAATATTTGGGAGTTTTTTAACCTAAAATCGTTGGAAGTCTCTAGGAGCCAAAAAACTATTAAATTTCATAGTCAAAACTGGACTAAAAAAAAGCTGAAATAGTAAGTGCAACAGTGACGCCATGTTTTCATCTGCGGATCGCTATGGACAGGATTCAACAGTAGTGTGATTTCCGTCTTTCTTTTCCCAAAACCGGTTCAGAAGATCAGTGTTTCCCATCATATTTCTACCTCCCAATTTTCCTACTAATTGAGGGTTACAAGACCTGTCCATTATAGATTTGTTTATGTAGTTAGTGAGTGATTTTTTTTTAATTACATACATGGCGGTATTTAATTTTGTGGTAGTCAGTCCAGTAATCACAATGCACGTGTAAATTTCAGTAGGGGCTCCTATCTGACTCCCAAATTGGGAGTACGGCTTCCAGCGGGATGAGTTGAACATGTAGTTTGTTCCGGGTTCCTGCCCCTTCAGGGCAGGGGTCCTATTGCTAGCTAATACTCCGATATGTCCCCTCAGGGCATCGATTAAATAGGTCGAGTAAAGAATATGATTTGGTAAATATAAGGGCCAGTTGGCCCTGTTCATTTCTTTCCTTTCGTTACCTTTCATAGAGCCGATTTAACATGGTAAAATCTGAATGATTTCTGTGTATATTTATTAGTATAACATGTATTAATGTAGTGTGTAGTATGAATGTGGCATGATGTGTCTTGTAGTTCGAGTAGTATGTGTATATTTGTAATGTAGTATCAGTGATAGTGATAATTAAGTGATGAAAGAGTGTGTTGGACAGTGTAGTATTTACTATGCGATAAATTTTTATTACTCCGTCATTAAGTGAACGTAATATAGTATAATAATTCCGTGTACAAGGTCACATTCAGTTGTTCAAGGGTTCATTATATCGTCGCTAGCCCTAGTGTCAAAAGTCAGTACTAACCGCCATTCTTCTGTCGAGGTGCTTAGTGATTTAGTTTCCGTGAAATTGACCTTTCTTTTCGAAATAAAACCTAGAAGGTATAATTCACAGCCCATATGAATGTACAGTTAGGTCAAGTGACCCAAAATTAATATATTCTGAAAATTTCAACATTCTGCATAGTCTAGAAATCTAAATATTTAAATAAATAAACAATACGTAAATTTTTAACAGAAGTCGGGCGATATGATGCTAGTTCTTCGCTTTGAAAATATATTAAATGTCCATTTTTCTTCGTGGCTGTAGAATTTCATTGTTGATGCAGAATTTTATAAACATTAGACATTATCGCAGATAATTCTATTTTCAGTGAACATACATAGGATTTTTTTTTCTTTCGTTCTTAATAAAGCTACCAAGTATTACATAGTATTGTGTGTGTGGTAAAAGAGTCTTGGGTTCGAGTGAGGTTGTCGTGCGGTGATCGGAATGGGAAAATGTTTGTAGTGATTATAGATTTTAAAGTATTATGATGAAATGTGTAAATAGGCTGGGCGTAGATAGAGGAAACAGGGTGTTTGTAGAATATAGCGTCGTGGCAAATGAATATTAATGTGAATATGAATATTAATAAGTATATGAATATTGTAGTAAATGAATATAGAATATAGGACACCCATATAGTTAAATGTATAATAGCCCAGTGAATACTTCGCCGTGTGTTGATATATAGATATTGAATAGATACGTGTAGCTACAAACATCTCAGGTTCTGACCCCTGCACCATAATATCACGCGGACCGGAGGGCGATATATAGTCGGACTATGGTAATACTTTGTAGTTTAATGTGTTATAGTAATAATCAACCATAGTAATACCATCTGATAGAAGGGGTAGCATCATATAATCGCAGACTAGACATATTGAATAATAAATTATGAAAAGACAGTAGCAGTTATAGAACGGGGCTGTAGTGAATTATATTTTCTGGTCGGTTTTAAAATAGAATACCCTGCTCTGTGAGATTTTTTTTCCCCACGTTACCTACTCGGGCTAGCTTACAATGTTCATGGAGGCGACAGCTCTGACTGGGTACAGAATCAAAACAATTAGTTATTGAAATTTATTTTAGCGTACCCGGATGTCGACCCCTAGTCCCTTTAAGTATTTTCATTTCTTTTCTTAGTTTAATTAGACGAGGGAAATTAACGACATCCCAGACTGTGGCGTGTCTGCGCAGGGTAGCTATCGGTGAAGTTTGGCAATAGGAATCACCGATCCAAAATTCAGTTTATTTAATTTTTTTTTATTTCGGCAAATCATTAGTTAGGGATATCTTAGATAATACTTCTATTCTAGTTTCATTACTGTCCTCGAACCTTCTTAGTTTTTCTAAGGGGTCGAATATTTTTTTTCTTAGAGATTTCAAAATTGGGGACGCAGTTACCTGGTCCCTTTCCCCCTCTCCTTTTATCCTGCTGGTCTGGGCCGGATACGGGGATCGGATTTCAATCTTACAAGCCAACTCTTGTGGGATTGGGATCTGATGGACACAGAACTTGCATCCTTGGCAGCAGGACGCCCCTTGAGTCTACGTATTTGAGTAGACCACCCTTTCTGGCATGTTAAGAATATTTTGGCTATGGATTTTGTTGAGAGCGAAATTCGACTTCTAACTTTGTAGCGTTAGTTATTTCTCACTTAAGTCTTTGGCGCCCCTATTCTTCGTCTTCCTTCTTCTCTATCTCTCTCTCTGTCTTCATTTCTTCAAGTGTTTTTTTAAATTTTTTCAACCTTCCCCCCCCCCCAAGATTTTGAACTTGTTACTTACGATTTATTTAACGTACAACTCTGATCTGAAATTACCAGCTGAGACGTTGCAAGACACGATTCATGAATGGAGTAGATAATGATTGGGTCCTCCATCACATTTTGACCTATCGCTGAAATGAACAAAGACTTAGTATTTGACGACACTTCGATTACGTTCTTTCACCGTCGTTCCTCTTAAGTTTTTTTTTAATCCGTTGGTCACTTTCCTTTCTGTTTTGGTTTTCAATTACTTTGTAGTTAACCTGGGCCCAGAAATTGTATTTTGATTTACCTAGTTATATCTAGAAATGCTCTGTGTTACGTGCCTGCCTCACAAAGTTTTTTTTTCCTTCATGATTTAAACACGAATTGATTATATAAAAGTTAAAAATTTATAGACGCGCGGTATCAGATAAAATTTAATTTGTTTCCAAATGTAATGTTGGAAGTCATTTGTTTTCTTGGACAATGTTGCAACCTTCTTAGAATTTATTGTAGGGGTGATTAATTTAAATGTGTGCGCATTGATTATAAATATATATATATATAGAGAGAGAAATAAATACTTCGAAATATATGAGTAATTAGTATGTGAATATGATGTTAAAGTAAAAGTATGATATTAAATGTATTATGAATATATGTAAGAGCGCTCGTGTCTGTCCCCCCTAGACGTGTATTGGTTGCTATAGTTTACCAGAAGTCTTCCGACGAATTTAAGAATGTAGATTTTGTTAAGAATACCGCCGTGCACTTAAGTAATTTTCCTTTTCTTTTGAATAAATGTAAATGATAACCTCTGTAATTATATAATGGCATGCATTGAAAAAATATCGGCAGGTCTAAACGTAACCCACATCATAACAAATATTATCCCTGGACAATTAACCTAAAACCATTGTGGAAAGTGCACCTTGAATCCTTCTCACCTACATGTGTATCCTGTGACTTGACCAGTTTTTTTTTTTATCCTCAATTTGAACCATCATACTCCGTACACCTGTGGAAGATCATTTTTTTTTAATCCGAACCATGTATAAACATATACGAAAGTGATCCTAATGAAAGGTCTCGTGAAGTGTCCCAGTGTTGGATAAATAACTTGAAATTATTCGATTAATAAATTTGGAAATAGACCGTCTAAGAGGAGAAACTTCCTCTAGTGAAAGTTATTTTCTCGAAATCCCTAGATGGGTATAGACGTAGCAGTGTGCGATTGCAGATATAAACTGTTACCAGTTACAAACCAAATATAGACGACGAATGGTTTTGTAAACCAATAGATATATATATATACATATAGAGATATATATAAATGACCACAAACTAAGTTAAATGGAGCGAAACGTTTTGGACACTACGACTAGTGCGTGAGTTGTGATTTGGACGCTCGAAATTATTAATATTTTAATATCTCGACGTGAGGTAGAGACTCATATAAGTTCTAATACACCAAAAAGTTTTTTTTTCTTTCCTCTTTGTCCAATTTTTTTTAAAGTGAAATAAGTGTCGTATTTGCGTATGTCGCAAATCATAATTTGCTTTAGCATGCCTAAGATATGATACATGTAATTATTTTTTTTTCCATTTGTCAATATGATTGAATATATAAAAAATTACTAAAATATAACACTATGTACTCTATTAATATATAACCAAGAACTTGTGCTTTTAATATTTTCTTCATAATTATTTGTTTTGTCCTTTTTTTTCACTATGAATGTAATAAACTATTTGTACCTTTGTAGTTAGTTGGTTTCCTTTAAACATATATACACTGTCCTGAGTGAGTGAGCGTGTGAATGCATGATAGATTTAATATAAGTAATGTTAGTGATATCATTTGTCATATTAACATCTGTAATATATGTGTCATGTTTTAATATATGTGTTAAGGTAAATAACCTAGGTCATGAAGGACCGTCACTAATGGTTTAAATCGGCTCGAGGAGTGAAGCAAAAATAGCAGGATAAGCCTAAATACGACATCTTTCTTCCAGGAAGTTGAGACTTTTATTGATGCGATACATAAATTTATATTGAATTGATAAGTGTGATTTTTTTTTCCTCGGCTAATTCATATGTGTGGTCGATCCTAGAGGACAGAGTTCAGATGCTGGATAGTTATCAATCACCGGTTGGAATAACTTTACAAAGAATTAAATTTCACTTTTCTCATTTCCAGGTCTAGGTCTGGGCAACCCCATGATCGTGGTGCCTGCAGCTAGGTCTGGGTGGTATGAGGGAACATGTGTCTATTCCGAAGCATTCCAAAATTGATTAGTTGTTAATAACATTTAGAATGATTCATCTTTCAACGACTTTCCCGACCTTTTACTATATTTCCGGAATTATCCAGTAATCTGTTTCTCATTAAAATACCCTATTTCTTTTCTTTCTTCTTTACCTACCTCCTTCTTCTACCCTTCTACTTTCTTCTCTTTTTTTCCTATTTCTAAATGAAAGAAAACGGAGTCATGATTGAGAGTAGTCGCTATTGGCACGGTCAATAAGTTGTTTCGATAAGTTTTCTTCGGGAGTCCGATATGGAATAATTAACAATAACAAAAGGTTTATTGGAAGTTACTCTATTGGAAAATAATCTGGATTTCAATCAGTAAGTGATCTTTCGTAATCGTCCTCGTTAAAGAAAATTAATTTCAGCGACTCCTCTCCAACTCTACATTAGCTCTTTTATCTTCGTTAAATTTTTACGTCTTCTTTCAATTTTGGCTAACCGTGACAGGATCTGTTGCCCTAGAAACGACGGTTTCTATGGCAACGGACAAAAGTTTTCTTTCAATTTTGGCGACCGTTGACATCGGACAGTTACCATGGAAACAATTGTTTTCCCTGGTAACGAATCTGAAATTATTTATTAAACACTGTTTAGGATCGAGCACATATTGACTTGGCCACAAAAGGTGCATAATTAAAAAGTTATAGTGAGATTAAATAATCATAGTCATTGGCTGTTCTGCTATCTTTGTCTCTCTCTGTAGAAAGGGGGAAATGAAGGAATTTGCTAAAGTGACTTCTAAAATTTGAAAATGCTGGAAGTTGACCCAAGGAGGGAATTAGATAGGAGTCCCTTAATTTATGAACAGTGCCTGAATAATAAGTCTTGTTAGTCGATAAGTATATAATTGCATGTGTTTATATTGTGTCTTTTTATATGGAAACTATGGCAACCAATAGGGAAGTAGTATCACACGAGAACGCAGAAGTCTCATGTACACAATGTACTTTAGAAAGTAGTGAGAAAAGAGCTCGCGTCTCTCGTAGGCTAGTGAGGTGTCACGAATGTGGGCTGAAATGGATTCATTTCAGTTGTAGTAATTTAGAGGATACTGCGGAAAATGCAGAAAAGGTCCGGGCTGGTGAGATAGTCAAATACTGCAAAGAATGTGAGGGGAAGCTCCACCAGTCGCGTGAACCCATGAGTTTATCCTCTGAAAAGGAAAATGAACATCCCGATTCGGATGGTGAGCGAGGGTATAGTACCCCGAAGAACCGAGGCCAAATATCTCCAGTGGAGATATCTGACCTCGATGATGATGAAAGAGATGGGGATCCAGTTGGTGATAAACCCAAAGAAAAGAAAAGGAAGACTGGGTCATCTAATAATGACGCTCTCCTCCTTTCATTGCAACAAATGCTACAGGAAATGAGACGCGAAATAAATGAAAATATAGATAATAATAGCCGAGAGATGAGACGCGAAATGAATGAAAATAGCCGCGAAATAAATGAAAAAATAGATAATAATAACCGAGAGATGAGACGTGAAATGAATAAGAATAGCCGGGAAATGAATGAAAAAATAGATGCCTCGAACCGAGAAACCGAATCTCGATTCGAAGTATTAACTCACAAAATAGACAACATATGTTTGGACTTTGCTTCCTCAATAAACAAATTGAGAGAGCAAACGTCTACTGACATCGATTTGGTCAGATGCGAGGCTCAACAGTCCATAAAGCAACTTCAGCAGGAGACTGAAAGTAAATTAGATCATGTAAATTCTGAAATTGAAGAAATGGATACAAAATTACATAAAATCGACAATAAACTAGAAACACAGCAGGCCGAAATTGATAGTTTAAAGTCAACCTTGTCAGACTTATCATTGAAAACCGAACTGGAAGTAACTGACCAGAAAATTTCGAAAATTCAGAACGACATAGTAAATATTCGAAAAGAAATGACAAAATCTAGTCGCGAAAAATCAGAGGTAACCTATCCTTTCCCCGGTAGCGATTCCTCAGGAATATTACCCGCTACAACTACCCGTAGCGCAGGAAAAGAAAATTTAACGTCAGTTGATGCACGGGATATTGCGACTCACTACCCCATGTATCGGTCAGAACCAAAGTCGTGGTTCAATTCTAATAGTGTGCCGAATCAGTCGAGTGTTGTGACGACTACGGTCACTAGCGTGAGTGCTCCCTCCTTACATGGAGGTATACAATCACATAGCGTGTTGCCGGGAAAAGGAGATGGGTGCCATTCTGAGTCGTTGTTCATGGGTGCGATTGGTCCGGGGATGGAGCCCAACATACTCAATACGACCAACAGAATCCCTTTCACTTACATGGGTAGTTATAACACCGCTACTACGTCGTCGGTGGTAAATCCGGTGACGACTCCGATTGTGCAGGATAATATGTTAATTCCCAGTAACTATTCCCCTGCTTATGTTAGTATGGGTTCCAAGGTTTCGCTGAGGGACATTGAACATTTTCCCACTTTCGATGGGAATATAGCGAACTGGTTACCTAGTGTTTTCCTACGACCTAAAAGGTGAACTCACAATTTCCAGAATCTTAAGCTTTTCAACTGTACTGAGGACAAAAAACGGGAACTTCTATCTCAATACCCAAAGTGAATCTTACACTGTCTCATTTGAGTGCATGAGAGTATGAGTGAGTAGTTAGTTTATTAGAATTAATACATGTTAATTCTATTCAACAAAATTTTGTTATTCAAACAAAATTTTTTTTTAACGACGCCGGGGAACTGTAATATGCCATTACAGTCTAATGATATTATGTTCTTAATAGGAGGGTGCCCGAAATTTTTTGCACCGACTGTACTTGATGTTTAACAAAAAATTTCTGGCTGTTCATATAATTCGTAATTTTATTTGTTATTCTATTTCAAATTAACATGGAAAAACTGTAAAAAATTCATTGGGAATGATAGTTTTGGGAATCAATATCTTTATTTATATTTTAAATTAGTTATAAGTCTTGCATATGTATATGTAAATGGATTATTACAATTCTTACGGTGTCAGTGCTATCCGAAAATATAGATCCACTATTGGACGGAACTTTCCAGATCAAATAACCAATCTAAAATTCGACAGAATTTTCAGGACCACCCTTCACCTCTCTTTTAGATACCTAGGTCCTTCTAAAAACTAGTTTAATCCAGATTCTACCAAATTTTATTCGTTTCAAAGCCCCACCGCCAAAATGCTTAGTTTTGATTGGCTGATAAACCCACGCTATGATATTAGCGCGCAATTATTCCATTTCCAAGCCGGAAAATCTTGCTGACAACAGCCAGATTTCGATCGTCGAGCTTAAAAGGTCGCAACGGAGTGAGAAAACTGCAAACAAGGTAATATTTGGGAGTTTTTTAACCTAAAATCGTTGGAAGTCTCTAGGAGCCAAAAAACTATTAAATTTCATAGTCAAAACTGGACTAAAAAAAAGCTGAAATAGTAAGTGCAACAGTGACGCCATGTTTTCATCTGCGGATCGCTATGGACAGGATTCAACAGTAGTGTGATTTCCGTCTTTCTTTTCCCAAAACCGGTTCAGAAGATCAGTGTTTCCCATCATATTTCTACCTCCCAATTTTCCTACTAATTGAGGGTTACAAGACCTGTCCATTATAGATTTGTTTATGTAGTTAGTGAGTGATTTTTTTTAATTACATACATGGCGGTATTTAATTTTGTGGTAGTCAGTCCAGTAATCACAATGCACGTGTAAATTTCAGTAGGGGCTCCTATCTGACTCCCAAATTGGGAGTACGGCTTCCAGCGGGATGAGTTGAACATGTAGTTTGTTCCGGGTTCCTGCCCCTTCAGGGCAGGGGTCCTATTGCTAGCTAATACTCCGATATGTCCCCTCAGGGCATCGATTAAATAGGTCGAGTAAAGAATATGATTTGGTAAATATAAGGGCCAGTTGGCCCTGTTCATTTCTTTCCTTTCGTTACCTTTCATAGAGCCGATTTAACATGGTAAAATCTGAATGATTTCTGTGTATATTTATTAGTATAACATGTATTAATGTAGTGTGTAGTATGAATGTGGCATGATGTGTCTTGTAGTTCGAGTAGTATGTGTATATTTGTAATGTAGTATCAGTGATAGTGATAATTAAGTGATGAAAGAGTGTGTTGGACAGTGTAGTATTTACTATGCGATAAATTTTTATTACTCCGTCATTAAGTGAACGTAATATAGTATAATAATTCCGTGTACAAGGTCACATTCAGTTGTTCAAGGGTTCATTATATCGTCGCTAGCCCTAGTGTCAAAAGTCAGTACTAACCGCCATTCTTCTGTCGAGGTGCTTAGTGATTTAGTTTCCGTGAAATTGACCTTTCTTTTCGAAATAAAACCTAGAAGGTATAATTCACAGCCCATATGAATGTACAGTTAGGTCAAGTGACCCAAAATTAATATATTCTGAAAATTTCAACATTCTGCATAGTCTAGAAATCTAAATATTTAAATAAATAAACAATACGTAAATTTTTAACAGAAGTCGGGCGATATGATGCTAGTTCTTCGCTTTGAAAATATATTAAATGTCCATTTTTCTTCGTGGCTGTAGAATTTCATTGTTGATGCAGAATTTTATAAACATTAGACATTATCGCAGATAATTCTATTTTCAGTGAACATACATAGGATTTTTTTTCTTTCGTTCTTAATAAAGCTACCAAGTATTACATAGTATTGTGTGTGTGGTAAAAGAGTCTTGGGTTCGAGTGAGGTTGTCGTGCGGTGATCGGAATGGGAAAATGTTTGTAGTGATTATAGATTTTAAAGTATTATGATGAAATGTGTAAATAGGCTGGGCGTAGATAGAGGAAACAGGGTGTTTGTAGAATATAGCGTCGTGGCAAATGAATATTAATGTGAATATGAATATTAATAAGTATATGAATATTGTAGTAAATGAATATAAAATATAGGACACCCATATAGTTAAATGTATAGTAGCCCAGTGAATACTTCGCCGTGTGTTGATATATAGATATTGAATAGATACGTGTAGCTACAAACATCTCAGGTTCTGACCCCTGCACCATAATATCACGCGGACCGGAGGGCGATATATAGTCGGACTATGGTAATACTTTGTAGTTTAATGTGTTATAGTAATAATCAACCATAGTAATACCATCTGATAGAAGGGGTAGCATCATATAATCGCAGACTAGACATATTGAATAATAAATTATGAAAAGACAGTAGCAGTTATAGAACGGGGCTGTAGTGAATTATATTTTCTGGTCGGTTTTAAAATAGAATACCCTGCTCCGTGAGATTTTTTTTTTCCCCACGTTACCTACTCGGGCTAGCTTACAATGTTCATGGAGGCGACAGCTCTGACTGGGTACAGAATCAAAACAATTAGTTATTGAAATTTATTTTAGCGTACCCGGATGTCGACCCCTAGTCCCTTTAAGTATTTTCATTTCTTTTCTTAGTTTAATTAGACGAGGGAAATTAACGACATCCCAGACTGTGGCGTGTCTGCGCAGGGTAGCTATCGGTGAAGTTTGGCAATAGGAATCACCGATCCAAAATTCAGTTTATTTAATTTTTTTTTTATTTCGGCAAATCATTAGTTAGGGATATCTTAGATAATACTTCTATTCTAGTTTCATTACTGTCCTCGAACCTTCTTAGTTTTTCTAAGGGGTCGAATATTTTTTTTTCTTAGAGATTTCAAAATTGGGGACGCAGTTACCTGGTCCCTTTCCCCCTCTCCTTTTATCCTGCTGGTCTGGGCCGGATACGGGGATCGGATTTCAATCTTACAAGCCAACTCTTGTGGGATTGGGATCTGATGGACACAGAACTTGCATCCTTGGCAGCAGGACGCCCCTTGAGTCTACGTATTTGAGTAGACCACCCTTTCTGGCATGTTAAGAATATTTTGGCTATGGATTTTGTTGAGAGCGAAATTCGACTTCTAACTTTGTAGCGTTAGTTATTTCTCACTTAAGTCTTTGGCGCCCCTATTCTTCGTCTTCCTTCTTCTCTATCTCTCTCTCTGTCTTCATTTCTTCAAGTGTTTTTTTAAATTTTTTCAACCTTCCCCCCCCCAAGATTTTGAACTTGTTACTTACGATTTATTTAACGTACAACTCTGATCTGAAATTACCAGCTGAGACGTTGCAAGACACGATTCATGAATGGAGTAGATAATGATTGGGTCCTCCATCACATTTTGACCTATCGCTGAAATGAACAAAGACTTAGTATTTGACGACACTTCGATTACGTTCTTTCACCGTCGTTCCTCTTAAGTTTTTTTTTAATCCGTTGGTCACTTTCCTTTCTGTTTTGGTTTTCAATTACTTTGTAGTTAACCTGGGCCCAGAAATTGTATTTTGATTTATCTAGTTATATCTAGAAATGCTCTGTGTTACGTGCCTGCCTCACAAAGTTTTTTTTTCCTTCATGATTTAAACACGAATTGATTATATAAAAGTTAAAAATTTATAGACGCGCGGTATCAGATAAAATTTAATTTGTTTCCAAATGTAATGTTGGAAGTCATTTGTTTTCTTGGACAATGTTGCAACCTTCTTAGAATTTATTGTAGGGGTGATTAATTTAAATGTGTGCGCATTGATTATAAATATATATATATAGAGAGAGAGAAATAAATACTTCGAAATATATGAGTAATTAGTATGTGAATATGATGTTAAAGTAAAAGTATGATATTAAATGTATTATGAATATATGTAAGAGCGCTCGTGTCTGTCCCCCCTAGACGTGTATTGGTTGCTATAGTTTACCAGAAGTCTTCCGACGAATTTAAGAATGTAGATTTTGTTAAGAATACCGCCGTGCACTTAAGTAATTTTCCTTTTCTTTTGAATAAATGTAAATGATAACCTCTGTAATTATATAATGGCATGCATTGAAAAAATATCGGCAGGTCTAAACGTAACCCACACCATAACAAATATTATCCCTGGACAATTAACCTAAAACCATTGTGGAAAGTGCACCTTGAATCCTTCTCACCTACATGTGTATCCTGTGACTTGACCAGTTTTTTTTTTATCCTCAATTTGAACCATCATACTCCGTACACCTGTGGAAGATCATTTTTTTTTTAATCCGAACCATGTATAAACATATACGAAAGTGATCCTAATGAAAGGTCTCGTGAAGTGTCCCAGTGTTGGATAAATAACTTGAAATTATTCGATTAATAAATTTGGAAATAGACCGTCTAAGAGGAGAAACTTCCTCTAGTGAAAGTTATTTTCTCGAAATCCCTAGATGGGTATAGACGTAGCAGTGTGCGATTGCAGATATAAACTGTTACCAGTTACAAACCAAATATAGACGACGAATGGTTTTGTAAACCAATAGATATATATATATACATATAGAGATATATATAAATGACCACAAACTAAGTTAAATGGAGCGAAACGTTTTGGACACTACGACTAGTGCGTGAGTTGTGATTTGGACGCTCGAAATTATTAATATTTTAATATCTCGACGTGAGGTAGAGACTCATATAAGTTCTAATACACCAAAAAGTTTTTTTTCTTTCCTCTTTGTCCAATTTTTTTTAAAGTGAAATAAGTGTCGTATTTGCGTATGTCGCAAATCATAATTTGCTTTAGCATGCCTAAGATATGATACATGTAATTATTTTTTTTTCCATTTGTCAATATGATTGAATATATAAAAAATTACTAAAATATAACACTATGTACTCTATTAATATATAACCAAGAACTTGTGCTTTTAATATTTTCTTCATAATTATTTGTTTTGTCCTTTTTTTTCACTATGAATGTAATAAACTATTTGTACCTTTGTAGTTAGTTGGTTTCCTTTAAACATATATACACTGTCCTGAGTGAGTGAGCGTGTGAATGCATGATAGATTTAATATAAGTAATTTTAGTGATATCATTTGTCATATTAACATCTGTAATATATGTGTCATGTTTTAATATATGTGTTAAGGTAAATAACCTAGGTCATGAAGGACCGTCACTAATGGTTTAAATCGGCTCGAGGAGTGAAGCAAAAATAGCAGGATAAGCCTAAATACGACATCTTTCTTCCAGGAAGTTGAGACTTTTATTGATGCGATACATAAATTTATATTGAGTTGATAAGTGTGATTTTTTTTTTCCTCGGCTAATTCATATGTGTGGTCGATCCTAGAGGACAGAGTTCAGATGCTGGATAGTTATCAATCACCGGTTGGAATAACTTTACAAAGAATTAAATTTCACTTTTCTCATTTCCAGGTCTAGGTCTGGGCAACCCCATGATCGTGGTGCCTGCAGCTAGGTCTGGGTGGTATGAGGGAACATGTGTCTATTCCGAAGCATTCCAAAATTGATTAGTTGTTAATAACATTTAGAATGATTCATCTTTCAACGACTTTCCCGACCTTTTACTATATTTCCGGAATTATCCAGTAATCTGTTTCTCATTAAAATACCCTATTTCTTTTCTTTCTTCTTTACCTACCTCCTTCTTCTACCCTTCTACTTTCTTCTCTTTTTTTCCTATTTCTAAATGAAAGAAAACGGAGTCATGATTGAGAGTAGTCGCTATTGGCACGGTCAATAAGTTGTTTCGATAAGTTTTCTTCGGGAGTCCGATATGGAATAATTAACAATAACAAAAGGTTTATTGGAAGTTACTCTATTGGAAAATAATCTGGATTTCAATCAGTAAGTGATCTTTCGTAATCGTCCTCGTTAAAGAAAATTAATTTCAGCGACTCCTCTCCAACTCTACATTAGCTCTTTTATCTTCGTTAAATTTTTACGTCTTCTTTCAATTTTGGCTAACCGTGACAGGATCTGTTGCCCTAGAAACGACGGTTTCTATGGCAACGGACAAAAGTTTTCTTTCAAAGACCTGATTGTCTTATTGAAATCTGAGCCAAAAGAGATAATTCATTATTTGTTTTCGGAAGTTAATAAGATAACAATGCTTTGTTTACTGTTTCTATGACTTCAGTGACACCAGAAAGATTATTTTCGATTCTATGAAGAATGAAATCTTATCTTCGGAATACATGACCCAACATAGATTAACTACTTGATGATTCTTCATTCCTACAAAGATCTTCTCGAAGAAGTTATGAAATAACCCTGTACCATTGCGAAGGAGCTCATATTAGTTGAGGTGATTTTAACTCCTTTCAGCAGCGAGGCTATATGAGACGGGACCTACTGATTAATCGTGAAATCCGAACCACATGAGCTCCCGCCGGGAATCGAACCCGGGTCTCTCACGCCAAAGGCGCATACGCTAACCACTTAGCCACAAAGAAGCTCGGAGCTCACATTAGTAAAGAAGAAAGCACATTATGGGAATTTCGGTGCAAACAACTAGTACGACGACTGTTAAATGAACATTTTTCATCTTGAATATTTTGTGATAATGATCAATCTTATTTGATAATGTCATTTTTTTAAAAATAAAAAATAGCATTCTCTTTTCTGTAACTCACTACAGCATACTAGTTAAATTTCACACAGTGTGCATTGAAGAGAGGAAGGGATTACAACTTACGATGGACTTTGCTTCCTACCCGATAAACAAAACCTTTCTTGTAAAACATCTCGGGCAAAGGTTGTCATCTTCCACTACCACTGTCTACAACAGCGTCATTTGATTAACCTGTTGCAAATAACCTGTGTGATTGACTGATAGCTACACAATATATTGACATAATGAAAGTCAATTTTAAAACTGAAGCTGCCGTCAGGCGAAAAAGCAAGCTGTCAGCAGGCTTGGCTTCTGTGCTTAGTTCTTCGTAAAATAACTGATACGGCTTTTTGTGTTTGATACAAATCATATTTGCCAAATTGTTGTTTCAAGCCCCTTTATTCCTTATAAAAACAATATATCCAGATTCACGGAAGCCCACAGGAATTTGTAATAGAAAGTTGAAAAATACCTTTATCATTCAGATCTTTCATTATTATTACTTTTATTATTATTATTATTATTATTATTATTATTATTATTATTATTATTATTATTATTATTATTATTATTATTATTATTACTCGACAATGAGGCCGCAAGTTTAATTGACTGTGTCGAACCTTTCCTCAAATAGTACGAAACGACTAATTTTCTAAAAGAAATATTAATTATTTATGTACTATAATGTGCTTAGCAACATTGGTATGTTGAAATGCATGACATAAAAGAAGAAAACAATGAAAATTCTCCACCAACCAATACGATTTATAATCTGTGCACCCTTTTTTCATGTGATACGGTGCATAAAGAAAGAAAGAGAGAAGAATTTGCAATTCAGCATTACTTCTTGTGCAGTTTTATCTTGTTTGTGGATAGCCATGTGTAGCTATAGAGATATAAGAACTTTTTTCACTAAAAGCAGTGAAAAGAGATCAAATAATAATAGTGAACTATAATGTCACGTTAAGACGAAAGTTCCTTTAGCAGTGAACAAGGAGATAGAAGGTGTCCCTTCTACTTCAGGATAAATAAACTTTAACAAGGACTTTAACAAGGTCAATCGGAAAGTAATGTGCAGTGTACTTTCGAAACTAATAGTTTTATTAATACAATTGATAACACGACCCTTTCTAGTGTAAGTACACAGGTAAAAAATTCTTCTGAATTAACTTTAAGTGATCTTGGTGACCTTACAACTGGACCAGAAAGAACAGTTTTATCTGTTCATCCTTCGACAGAATTTGGAAGTGTTCGCAGCAGTTTTAGTTCATCTTGGTATAATAAATGTGAATGGTTACGTATAGTGTTCAAAGAGATGCAGTGTTTTTCTTTGCATGTAGACAGTTTCCATCAGGAATAAGGGAAGACATATTTACAGAGAAAGGAATGAGAAACTGGAAGAAAATGTTTGAGAAGCTCAGTAAGCATGCCGTTAGTTTTGATCATTTATTTTCCATGAAAAGTGGATGGAATACAAACAGAATTTTGTATCTGTGGCAAGTCAGGTGTCTACATCACACAGAAAGCTTGTGGAGGAAAACAAGTCATATTTAATTAAAGTTATAGATATTGTACTGTATCTGGCTAAACAAGGACTAGCGTTTCGCGGACATAACCAATCAGAATCGTCAACGAACAAGGGAAATTTTCTTGAATTGTGTAAACTTCGCGAAGCACGATGAAAATTTTAGAAGAAAATTTACATGTTACCACAATTTAACGAGCAGCATGGTTCAAAATGAACTCCTTGAAGTACGCTAGGACGAAGTGATTCGACAAATAGTGAAAGAAGTAAATGACTCTGGATTTTTTGCTTTACTTGTCGATGAAGCAAAATCACACAAAACTAAGCAATTGTGTAATTGTGTGCGTTACGTGTACGAATCAGTAGTGAGAGAAAGATTGCTATGCATGGAAAATATATCAATGGGAAGATCAGCACCTGGTTTAGCTAAAGTTATAAAACATGTAATTGATAAATATGGAATCACCGCCGTAATAATTGGACAGTCTTATTACGATGGTGCTGCTGTAATGGCTGGTGTTAATCAAGGACTTCAGGCAATAATTCGCGAGACTCATCCATATGGAGTTTATGTGCATTGTATGGCACATAAACTTAATTTAGTACTAATTGCGGCTTGCAATTACATTTATCTTGCATATTTTTTCTTTAATACAATGCAGTCTCTGCACGAATTTTTCGCAGATGCAGAGAATCATTCTCGTTTTATTTCCACGCACAAAGAACTAAAGGTAAATCTACGTGAGATAAGCAAATTAAGTGATACAAGGTGGGCATGTAGAGCAACAGCAGTGGCGAATGTCAAAATCAACTCTATCAAATCTATCATTGAGGTGTTAGAGAATTTTTCGACGAATTTTCGACCTCCTAAATCGTGTCAAGAAAAAGGACTATCAAGTAACATTCAATCCCTAGACTTTGTTATGTGCCTCATAGTTTTTGATAAGTACTTAAGTCTGGTGAATGTTTTGAGCATGTCGCTACAAAGGGTTGATACTTGTATTGCATTGTGTTACCAATCAGTGAAAGCGTTGATAGATAGCCTTTCTTCTCAAAGAAATCATGAAGAATTTTTGAATATATGGAAAGAAGTGAAAACTTTCTCTGAAGTGAATGGCATGCATTTGCGAGAATTTGAGAATTCACACAGCAGTTCAGAGCGTAATCGGCGCGTAATCGGGAGCGTAATCGACTACTTGCGAGCAATTTAAACGATTATGTTGTGTTTGAGCCTATTGGACAGAAGAATATTTATGAAAGTGATACAAATGACCATCTTGTTGACAAATATATCTATCAGGTCTTCTATCCTGTAATGGACGTTTTTGTCAGTGAAATGAACAGAAGATTTTCTGGCGAGGCCATTGATTTGGCTATTTCAAGTGAAGATTTCTTGCGATTAAATTAAGAAAATGGTGACTTTTCCATAAACGACTTTTCCATGGCTGGTATTGATAAACGTATTCACCTAGCAGAAATGAGAAGCAGAACAAATTGGTGACTGAGCCACAGTCGAGAATTCCAAGTGGCGTGTATCCTAATTTGCACAAAATGATTCAAATAAGTATGACATTGCCATCGAACAGTGCGATGTGTGAAAGAGTACTTTCGACAATGCGGCGCATTAATAATTGGCTTCGTTTTAGTGTGAGTCGGACCGATTTTCACACCTTATGGTACTGTTCTCCGAAGCTCGTATCCTTAAGATACTAGACCGCAACTCTGTGATTGAAGTATACGGGAGGAAACAGGACACGCGCAGAAGATTTCTTCTAGAATAGATTATCTCAAACATTGATAAAATAAGCACCATCTTTCATACTAATAACTTCTTACAAAATTATAAACGTATTTTCAATGTTCTCTTTCTATTTTTTGTATGTAACATGATTGTGTTGCAAGCATTGGAATTTAGCTTCCTATTCTGGAATGTATTATTACTCTCACATCTTGTACAGTGGGCCACATAAATATCGCAACTCTATTATAGTCCAATAATTTATTTTATGTGTTTGAAATCAATATTTCGGTGGTTACTTGCCTGTCAGGCGTTAGTTTAAGGTTAGATTGCCTACGCAGCAACCTGTGGAATATTGATCTCAAATAAATTGCATAAGATAAAGTCTTAAGACAATAGTAGAGTTGCGATATTTATGTCCCACTGTACAAGCGGGTCTCTGATTCGATTCCAGGCCAAGTGAGTCTGTGGTAGACAACATTGCGTTCGTGGGTTTCTCCCGATTCCAATGAAATTATTCGACGAATTAAAATAATTTTTAATATTTTAAAGAAGGTGTTAGTGATGTAAACAAATAGAAAATTCCCGTTATTCTTAATGTTTTAGTTATTGTGCTTTACATGTATAAACACCTTATCTCTTGTCAATCCATGATAAACGCTTCTGATAGTAAAATCAAAAAGCAACAACCCACTATTGTGTTTGATAATAATTATGTATTGGTAATGCTTGTAGTTATTTTGATTGTTTGTGTTGCTTCCGCAATCTCCAGCTTAGCTGGATGATTAGCACACGTACCTTAGGTATAGATGGACTCTGTAATCGTAAAATAATCGTAGTGTGCTACCAAAGGCCAGGTCGCAAAGCAAGGATAAAGCTGGAATAGCCAATTGTTTTTGATCGGATAAAGCACTGGATTCGGGCATGTTTATAACCATTCTTCCTGACTCAGTGGCTAGCGCATAATGAACGTAGTTCTGGTTTAGATTCCCACTGGGAGAGCATTAAAATACCTCCGAAGAAAAAAAAAAAACTTTACGGGGTTTTTGATTCTACCTCAAATTGTAGATGCATGGCTCTACAGAATACTAGCTAGCCACACACACCCACACACATCTATCTATCTATCTATCTATCTATCTATCTATCTATCTATCTATCTATCTATCTATCTATCTATCTATCTATCTATCTATCTATCTATCTATATCTATCTATCTATCTATCTATCTATCTATATATATATATATATATATATATATATATATATATATATGGTTACCCTCAACTTTATCTTCCTACCTTCGCCTATGACTACACATGAAATAAACGAATACGTTTTTTATTTTCTGCGGAAATACGGTTTTAGGGTGCAAGAGCCCCCAGCAAAAATTTTGAAAGTTGACACTCGAAAGGCAGAAAACAAGTGAACCGAATTCAACGAAATTGTACACACATATTCTAGACATAAAATGAGGGAATACGTGTTTCGTATTTTCCTTGAGAAAACGGTTAGGTGGGGCACGGATCCCTACAAAACTCATCACGAAATATTGAAATTGCTAGTAACGGTATGTCAGATGCGTGTAAAGGACATGAAAAATTGCAACGAAACTTTGTGTATGAACAATACACAAATAAAAACGAATACGGGAACGAAATTGTACACACATATTCTAGACATAAAGTGAGGGAATACGTGTTTCGTATTTTCCTGGAGAAAACGGTTAGGTGGGGCACGGATCCCTACAAAACTCATCACGAAATATCAAAAGTGCTAGTAACAGTATCTCAGATGTGTATAAAGGACATGAAAAATTGCAACGAAACTTTTTGTATGAACAATACGCAAAAAATAAAGGAATACGGGTTTATTTTCTGCGGAACAACGGTTTTAGGGTGCAAAAGCAAATTTTGAAAGTTGAGGCCCGAAAGGCCAGAGAAAGTGAACAGAAGTGAATGTAATTGTGCACAGATATTGTAGACATAAAATGAGGGAATACGGGTTTCTTATTTTCCTGAAAAAAAAAAAAACGTTTAGGTGGGACACAGACTCCTCCAAAACTTTGATCATGAAATATCAAAAGTGCTAATAACAGTATGTCAGAAGTGCTTGAAGGACATGAAGAATTGGAACGACATATTTTGTAGGGGAATACACATAAAATAAACGGGTACTTTTTTATTTTCTGTGGAAAAACGGTTTTAGGGGGCAAAAGCCCCCAGCCAAAATTTTGAAATTTGAGACCCAAAAGACAAGAAGAAGTGCACCGAATTGAATGTAATTGTGCACAGATATTGTAGACGTAAAATGAGATAATAGGGTTTCGTATTTTCCTGGAAAAAAGCGGTTGAGTGAGGCACGGACTTTCTAAACCGTTGATTACGAAATATCGAAATCGCAAATAAGCATACGTTAGAAGTTCCTACAGAATATGGAGAATTGCAATGAAAGTTCGTATAGGGACAATTTGCAAAACAATAAATGAAACCTGTTTTAATTTTTGAGGAGAAACAGTGTTGGGGCCTAGGCCCCATCGGACAAAAAGTAAATATTACCATAATAGCACAGGAAGGAGTGGACCGAAGCAAATGAAATTGTGTGGAGATATATAAGCCCAATGTAGAATAAGGTCTTTCGTGTTTCTTAAGTGTCCCTGTCCGTTTTGCTTAAAACTTGGCACATCAACAGCAAACTGGAAATAAATCGACAGGTGTTTTTGTTTATGCGGAAAAACATTGTAAGAGTTAAAGGCTCCTCCTCAAATACTATAAAATACGCTATACTGCTTGTAGTTGATCTGCCAAATTTGAAGAAATCGGATGGAGACACGACACTTGTGAAACACGAAAGGCCATATTTTACATATCCAATATCTACATACAATTTCATTCGCTTCCGTCCACTCCTCCCGTCACTCAACGCCTCGGTCCACTCAACAGTTTATTTTTCTTTTCAGGAAAATACTAAACACGTATTCCCTTATCTTAGCTCTACAATATTTTGCACATTTCATTCACTTCGGTCCACTTCTTCTTTCCTTTCGGGGTCAAATTCCAAAATTTTGGACAGGGGCTTTTGCCCCCAAGAACCGTTTTCCCCCGAAAATAAAAAAAAAACGTATTAACGGAACACTTTCTCATCCAATCTTCCTCCAATCTGGCGTTCCTCAAAGCTCGTCACTGTCTCTCCTGCTATACCTATTTTATGTTGCCGACCTTGTTGTTCCATACAACATAAACATATTTCAGTTTGCTATCGACACCGCCTTTTTCACGATGGCCCACACTGTGCAATCCATCAATAAAAGCATGCAAACGGCAATTGACGCATTCGTTCACTGGTGTAATATATGGCGGTTAAGTATTAATTCTACGAAACCTCAGGCTATTATTTTCCTGCCACGTAGACGTCGTTCAGGAATATACAGGAATCCAGGTCGCTTTAACTTCCAAGTAGATCATACACCTGTCCTGGCGTCAAATACTCTCACTTATCTTGATGTCATATTTGACTCAAAACTTACTTAGATTCCACACCTCACTAAGATCATACGTCAAGTACAAAATCGGCTCAACCTCCTCAAGCGATTAGTCAGTACAACCTGGAGGCTAAAAGCATTAACAGTCCTTAATGCATATAAGGTCTTTATGCACAGTACACTAACATATGGACACACTGCCTGGACATCCGCACCGCCAAAATTCTATCAGAAATTAGCTATACTAGAGCGTCATGCTCTACGCCTAGCACATCGCATCCGACACGATTACTTTACGAGCTGATTGATTTTCCACCTTTATTGCATCATCTCGAACGGCTTCGTATTCAGTACGTTGGCAAGCGAATTGAACAGCAGCATCCCATGTTACTTGATATCCTACGATACAATCGGGATCATAACGTACCCTCAACTTACGTCGATACTCCCCTACAGCACTTCATGACTCTTTATGATTTGCAAGTAGATGATACTGTAGTGGATCCCGAATCCTTCACATCTACGAACCACGTGAGCTTTTATCATTCATCTACCCATCATATGCACCGTAACTACCTATTAATATTTGCTTCCTCTATCTTCATCAGTTCCTGAATCGCCCCAGGAACAGAAGATAACTTGTATTAGTTAGAACTAACAAATCCCTGTGATGTGGCGTTCAGACCACTGCATTTCATCTTCATCTACATCTCTGCCCACTGCAACCTGCACTATATTCATTCCAGATTTGCATTCGCTATAACACAACACGCCATGCTAATAAATGTATTTTTCTACAATATTACTGTTGCACATTTGGCCTCCCATTATATTATGCTTGTACCTCATTATATGTTATTTCTCACCCTTCAATCACCCCTCTATATGTATATGTACTTAATGAATGAATAAATATTAAATATATGTACACCTCTTAGACCAACCACATTAAAGTTCAATCCAACTCTTATATTTGAAGCACTTACCCCAAAAAAGGGCAAAACCCTTAACCGGGATGACAGACAAAAACATTTTTGGTGTTAAATTCAGTGTTGGGTAAGTTACTTGTAAAATTGTAACTCGTTACAAGTTACTTTACTTTCCCTTAAAATGTAACGCGTTACTAACGCGTTACTTCTCCCAAAAAGTAACTGTTACCCTACTTCGAAAGTAACGCGTTACTAACGCGTTATTTTTAGGTCCGAAACTTTGAATAAATAAAAAAGAACATTGTTATTACTTCCATTTTCCGTACTATTACTACTACTACTACCACTATTATTATTATTATTATTATTATTATTATTATTATTATTATTATTATTATTATTATTATTATTATTATTATTATTATTATTGCACATTCTGATTTTCCCCAATCACCGTAAATGTTTAGAACTGTAGGTTGATAATAGTAGCGCTGCTATATCCTTTCATGCGAACAAGTTTATTGGAAATTTGATATACTTCCTTGACTTTATAAACGCAATATTGCACGTTCTGAATCGCTTTATGTAGATACAAGCACAAATTCTTATTTGACAGCTGTATGAGCATTTTCATATAATGGAACATTGACTAAAATGCGACACTGCATTAGAAAAAATGGCTGCTTGCTATTCTGCTAAACTAATTATTTAATAATAACAATATTGTTATGTAAAACTAAAAATACAGAATATAGAGAAGCATTACACTATAACTAATAAAATGAGCACACATGAACTGGGGGTGAATCAAAGCTTGCCAGTAACTCAAAAATCGATACATGTTTTTTAAAGCTAGTTGTTCTAAACTTTATAATCAACGGAACTCTTAAGATACGCAAACTGACCTGAAAAAAGTCCAATATCACATACCATCAACAAAATGTTTTATAGTAAGAAAGTAGGCCTGCGCATCAGAACATAGTTTATTCATATTAACCCGGAACCCCTTACTATATATCGTTAATTATGGCACCCTAGCTGTTGATAAATATTTCCCTCCGGGTAATTTAGGCACTTTACTTTTAAATTCTGTCTCCGATCGTCCTCACCCTTAAGAAAAAAATATTCTTTCAAATGTTCGAACGGTAAAATATTTTCGTACTCCATCTTTATAAAAAGAACACCAATCAAAGTAAACTAGACTACCATTGCGCTCACAGTTCACACACTGAATGTATTGATTTAGAGCTGTCAAAATCTATGATAAAATCTTTCAGGTGCTTGCAATCAGTACATGCGATTTCCCGGAGGCTGTACTCATCTTCTAAAAACAGCAAATGGCATTAAGATCTTTGACATACTTCATTCTCCTTTGCCCAATTCTGAGAAATTCACTTACAGAAAAGAAACATTTGTTTCCGAAAAAGATATACATAGGCCTATATTGTAGTTACTCATCCGAAATGTAACGCAGAAAAGGTAACGGAAACTAGATACATTACCTGAAAATTTGTAATGCGTTACCGTTACAGTTACTTTGGAAAAAATGTAACGCGTTACTACGAAATGTTACTTAAAAAGTAACGCGTTACAAGTAACGCGTTACTTGCGTTACGTTACTTCTCAAGACTGGTTAAATTAACACACAAATACCACGTTGAAGTGGTAGTTATTTTGTATTTTAACAATGCATTGGTACAGAGGTTTCAACTAATCGTCAGTGCAATAGCCAGTGGAATCATAAATGTTCTACATGTAGATTCCAGGACCGAACCATACCAGGATACCAGCAGTAATCTGTACCTCTACAGGCCAAAGGCACTCACGAAATTCAAAACGATAGCCTGACAAGAAACCTACACATCGTGGCTCACGTGGTAAAAATCGTAACAGACTGTTGGTATGGTATACATCAAGTTTCATTTACTTGCCCCAACATATCCTTATGCATTGAACCCAGTGTTATTAGTCTAGTTCCCTCCATTTTATTCCTTTACCCCTTTTCCCTCCCCCTTGGTCAGTTCGGAGCCAGGCTCCGCCCCATAATGTACAAAATTCTAAACTAGAAAACGAGTAAACTCGAGGGCCCTACATCTTTCAGACCCTTCGGCACCGGCATCTACACCCTCAGACCGTTTAGTACCGGCACCCGCACCTATCTGATATTGAACTAGAACTAACAAAAGCTGTTACTTTAAGGGTATTGATAGGTAACTACTCGTTTACACTCCTATTTAGAGTATCCCCGATAACACCCATTCCTGTGCTTCTCTCGAGTTAGTTTTTACTAGATTATAAATCTCAAACAGTTTATAACAAACAAATTCTCAAACTTCACAGGTTTGGCATTTGTTCCTTCAACTCCTGTAGTAGTACGCAAACTGTTATTCCTTCTCCAACGCCTGTTAACAATGTTAAATTAGCATTGTGACGCTGGATCCCAAAATATTGAGAGAATTGAAAAGATCATTTTGAATTAATATGCATTTTAAAGGACGTTTTTCTCTCTTGCCTTGCTGCAAGCTAGTAACAGAGAAAGGAAATACGTAAAACTTTCTGAAGGTGACTGATGTTGCTATTGCTGCGCAATTTTGTAGGAAGTTTACTTGTCGAAGATTACTCATAATCTTCATACAGGATACATTAATCATAATTTTGACAACGTGACGCCGCATTAATAAGCGAAAATTGGTTAAATAGTTAAGAATCTATGGATAAATCTAGAAATCATGCTATTGAATTCTTCCGGCTGTGACAGTACACGTGTGTATATGTGTGTCACGCCACGTATCTTGGGTGCGGCAGTCTCTAAGAGCCAATCAGAATGCAAAAGAGCAATAAGTTTCCATATTTGTGGAGATGATAGAACGGATGTACTGACGGATATAAGGTTTGGGTGCGTCCCTCGAGAATAACAAAAGAACCTCAATGTCTCAAACGGTTGTTCAGAAGTTCAGAAGTTCCGAGGTCCAGAGGTTCAAGAAATTCGAGACGTCGGTTGTGAGCAGACAGAATCATCGTCACAGCTTGTAAGAGTTACAAGAATACTACCATAAGTTATGTATAAGCCCTTGTTACATCATAAAATTCAAGTTTAGAGATGTCATGCGGTACTTCAAAATGATTTGTCTACCTACCGTAAAACTTTCAAGGTTAAGAACTGTTTTCGCATATTCATATATCATCTTCCATCTCCAATAACTTAAATATTTGAATAACTTACCTGTTAATCGATCTATGTTAAAATATATAACTATCAAATGAACTATCAGATATCAAAATACACTTGTTGAATCACTAAATTAAATGTTGTTGTATATTACCATTTTAGTTATGTAATAAACTTACTTTTTATAAATAGTGTTGTCATTCCCCTAGATTAAACCACTTTTTCCCATGAAAATCATGGTGTAGTTTAACTATACTTCTTTCGTGACACCCGCTAAGATATAGCGTGAGCAGTTCTCTAAGGAATGTGGAATAAAACGAGCTAAATAATTAAAAGAGATCTGCACATCGTCACAAATGGGGGCTCGTCCAAAGCTTTTCTTCTTTTTTCGTTTTTCGGGACGAAAACTTTTGTGGTGCTGCTATGACATCCTTCCTTTTCTATTCTGTGTCTTATGTTTATGTTTTGGTATTTTTTTTTCGTAGTGCATTATAATTTAAGTGAATTATGTAAATTGTCGCAATTTTACAAATGTGTTATTGTGGATTACAATGGCAATTAGTGATTGTTTATATTGCTCATAGTGAAATACCCCCCCCCATTATATGTTTTCCTTCCTTCGATTAGTGAAAACAAATTTTTTATGAAATAATTCGAAATGTCCTTCCATTGGTTCCCCTTTTTCAAGCCTAAGAAATCTCCACCAAAATTTCATGCTTGGTATATTGCAAAATCGGGTGAAGCAAATTGCAAATATTGTAGGAAATCTCTTGCTCAGAAAACCGCGCTCACGAAGGCCTTGCGTTCCGAGTTATGTCCCCTGGCAAAAGAAGCAACTGATCTGCCCGTGCAGCAAGCCAATTTGCCAGTAGCCAGTTCGCCTACTTCACTTGAACCGCGAATGAACCATCCACAGCAGTATAGTTTACCAGATCCTGTGGATAGGCAACCAATAACACAAACTCAGCGTTATAAAGAAAATCTAGCGAAGTTTGAAGAAACTTGTAATAAAATGCCATCATTGACTCCTTTGGACAGTACACAATATAAACCAGTGGTCGCGAAACTAACGATTTTCCTTAAGCCAGAACAACTGACTAACCCTTGTAATGAAGGTGCAGATAGTTCATCCGAAGAGTCTCCTGGCATTATGACGAGCGATTTTGAGTTTGACCCTAAGTTAACGTCAACACCTTTAAAGAAAGAGAAACAACAGCACATAGTTGTTTCAGAAGCGGTCAAAAATGAAGTTTATCTTACATTTGATATACCACCTCACGTGGGCGAACCCTTGGAAGGTAAACTCCCAGAAAAATCACCACCAGAATCAAGTAAATATGATTCCGATGACGAAATTAAACAATTGGCAAAGAAGGAGCTCTATCAGGAAAAGACTGCACGTAATGTACTAACACCAAGTCCCTTCTCATATGACTCAGGCGAAGAACTTAGAGTTCATAAATGAAGAACCTTGTATTGAGAATCTAAGTTTTCCTAAATATCCGCAAATTGCTTCTCACCCTCCTCAAGTGAAATATTCCCCCACTCCCGATAACGCACTTGAACTTTTGTTATATAATGACATTAGGCAAGAAATTTTAAATAATCACGAAGTAAAGACTCCCTCAGAGGATTCATTACACTTGGACGAGAATAAGCCAATAGAAGTTAATACACCCCCTCCGAAAGAACCCCAAATAGAAAATAGGCAAAATCGTGATGAATCAAGTGCACAGGAAGAAACTGACGATCGAGTAGCCAGTGTACCGGTATTGAAATTGCCGAAATTTAAAGGAAGTCCTAAAGAATCTGTTACTAGATTCCTTGATGAATATCAGACCATAGCTCGTGCCCTCAACTGGCTCGACCAGAAGCAATGTATTTATTTAGCGGCCTGTCTCGAAAATTCGGCCCTTGATTGGTTCCTATGTCATAAGGATGCTATCCAACAGTTGCAGTTTCGAAAATTAAAGCAAATGATTTCTCGAGCATTTCCTGATGATTTGTATAAAGTTCAGCTTGAACAAAAGTTAAAGAGAAAACGACTCCCTCCTCGTTTCCCTCCTGATAACTTCGCGTATACTTTAATACGAGACTGGAAATTCGTAAGACCTGAAATGGGAGAGAGAGGGAGTTGTTACGCCTACTGTATAAAGCGTTGCCTTCAAATTATGTTCAGGCCTTAGTATTAAAGGAAGTATCGACAATAGATCAAGCTATTCATGTGTTGCGTTTATTGTACTTAGCTGACATTTATACTGAATCTCATCGGGAAATGAAGAGAAAATGTAGAGAATTTAAAAGACCATATCATGTAAAACCTTATACGGGTGTTAGAAACAATTCGTTTGTCAAAAAAATGTGGACGTATAAGCGTGAAATCGGAAGAGATGGTAGGCCAATTGAAGTGAAAAGAGCTCGAACGAAATTGTGTGATCACAGATTGCCCACGATTCCGATTTGAATTTTTAATAGAAAAGTAGATGCATTGATAGACAGTGGTTCTCAGATCTCTGTGTTGGCTGAAGAAATGATTCCTCAAAATTTTCCAATTGCTAAGCGAATGCGTGCCACTATTCGTTTGCGCACATTAGGGGATAAGTTAACTCAACCACTCCCAGTGGTTCGGTTAAGTTTCCAAGTTGGAACCTATGGTCGAAGATCGCGTCGTTTATGGTTAAACGTAGCATTAGTTAAACAGTCTCAATTAGACGAGAAAATGGTTCTAACATGAAGTTTTATGTTCAGTATTTGCCAAGCCGCAAGGAACAAATAGTATTAAACCTGTCACATATTCAGTTTTACAACAAAAAGGGTAACCCTCGGACAAATAGAAATGTTAGCCTAACATCGGTGCCGCGTCCGAACGCTAAAGTGACTCAAAATTGTTTAGAACTTAATGATTCAGGTTCCTCTTCTGAATATGTTATTCTAGATTCACAACCGGAGAACGAATGTCCTATCTTGAAAATCAATTGTATTGAAACTCACTCATTACCTAATCTAATTAAAACAGTTGAGTGCATGCAAATACCTGCTGAAAAAGTTGGTTTAGTAAAAGTTAAGCCAAGTTATTCTATAGTTGGAAATTATTATGTGGAACCGAATGACGTTTCACATCCATCTTACTGATGTTTAGTACCACCCACAATTTTTGTGGAAGAAAATGGGTTTGCCAAACTGCCTGTATTCAATCTGAGTAAACGAGATGTGATTATACCTGACTCTCAAATCGTAGGACATTTAGAGAAATGTGTTCCTACACCAGAGGTAAGAGTGAACACGGTTAAAGCCAGCTCACTCTCCGCTGAGAAAATCGAAGTATCGAAATCTAAACTACAACTAGACACGAACACCATCCTTATTCTCCTTTTGAATTGGTGTTTGGTAGAAAGGCTGTATTAGGTATCGAAGTCGAGACACTATGTCGAACCCCGTATGGGAAACTCGAGAAAAGGAATCTTAGTCGTATAAGAAAACTAGCTCAAAGGGCCTTAATTAAAAACAAAAAGCCAAAATTGAGGAACATAAGAAAGCCCATACGTATAAAGTAAATGATTTAGTCCTAATTACAAAATTTCGTAATTAAGCCGGGGTTATTTCCTAAATGTATGCAACGTGCATTATGAAGAAAGTTAATATTGAACGAATGAAGTTATATTATCTAAGTTCTCTAGTTCCAAACCTGATCGATTTTGTTCGATCTTCTCACACTGCATAGTCAAAAAAAGTTGTTTTAATAAGTTTTTATCGGTAGGCGTAGGAACTTCTAACGAGAAATTCAATGATGATGCAGGCTTTCTGAAAGAAATGATATATTAATACATAAATAAATAGACAAGTAAATAGGTACCTAACCAATTAAGTAAATATATCTATGTGCGTAAAAAGAATAAATAGAGAAAAGAGTTGTAAGTTGAAAAGAGGGAGAGAAAAATAGAGTATAAACAGTAGAAAGGAGTACATGAATTTTAAAATCCATGCATGGTCGGAAACCCTGCTAGAAAGAAAGAGAGAAAAGAGAATAAGAATATATATATATATATGTATATATATATATATATATATATATATATATATATATATATATATACAACTAAGGAAACAACTTGATTCCTTGCGTAGGTATTATATTCCTGGTGTTGACAGACAGACAGACAGACAAACAAAAAGAAAAACACCAAGAGAAAGAAAAGAGAGAAGTGGTTAGAAAAACAAAAGTTATTTTTATTTGCTAAAGGTAAAACTTCCGTTAGAAGGATTGAGAATCGCATTAATGAGAATATAATTACAAAGAGAGAATAATAATTTTTTTAAAAAAAAACAGGATACGCCTTTGTATTTTGTAGGTACAAATAGGCTTTTGCCTTCGCAGCCTCATTTGAGCTTAGTGAACCACTTGCCTTGATTGGCAAGATGGAAGAAACGATTTTTACCGTTACCGCCGGTAACAGCGGTAATACGCACTACACGTCCCTGCTCATGTATCCCAAAATCTTTTGCTACTTCTTTAACTTTTCTTCCGCCATTTATTGTTCCTATGGCGTTTTGTAGCTGTTCCAATGTCCATTTGCACTTCTCTGTTTGTCTAATATAGTGTCATGGCATTTGCAATAAACATAAAAAAGGAAAAGAAACGCAGCATAAGCTTTTTTGATAACTGCTTCGTGAAGGGACAATACCACGCACAATGGACGACATGCGTGCAATTACCCCATTCCACGCCGAGAAAGAAATATTGAACCTTCAACAGTTTCACGTCGTTTCATATGAACAGATTTAGCATGAACTTACTACTAACACACTACGCTAAAACACTGTATACACAATATAAAAATCAACTAAGTATTTCAATACATACCTCTAAATCTGCGAACGAAGTAAATTAGAAGAAATTACAGCAAAACAACATTTCGCCATGCCATGAACCACACCTAGCAGCAACTGGCGCCTCGCTGATGCGGTATGTCTTTCATAATCTAAACTAGATAACAGCACTAACCTGGATCAGTTTCGAAGCATTACAACTGAGAAAATAGGGTACGTGGTATTCCCCCGTTGCGTGGCATTCTCCCACTTTCCCCTAATAGTTGTGTACATTTCATTTCGTAATGTGATCTCAATTAAATGAAAAAAGAAATTTTAAAATACACACACATATATAATTTTGACCTTACTTCGTTTCATGTTACCAATGTTTACAGTTTCGAATCATAAAGACTGGAAATAAAACATAGAAGATGGAATATTTACGTATGCAATATAATGACAACCAGAAAAGTTTGAAACCACAGCTGCATAACGTCCTCATTTGAGGACACGTCTTTTCTCGCTATTATCTCGCTTTATATAATACGTTTGTTCAAAATAACAACACAATCTCATAAAGTTACAACAAAGCAGCAAACTAAAAAAAACATATTTACGTGAAAAAATGATTCCAATCGCTGGGAAAAATATAATTTACAAGCATGTGCTCAACACGCGTTCAATCGCATTTTCACATATTCCATCAACTACATCACCAGAACGAGAGGTGCTGCCGCCTTGTGACTTCTCACCGACGCTTTCCAGTTCTTCTGCAAAGCACTCGTGCATTTACAGAAAATTCTGCTTTTAATTGGATAAGGAAGGATTTGTTAAATATATGTCCTCATATGAGGCCAGTATGCATGAGAGGGTTAAAACTAGATATAACAAGATTCTCTCACCCGGTCAAATGCGTTTTGTTCCTTTATTATCCCCTACTAGGAACGTGCATACTGATTTTTACATAAACCATCCAGATTTCAAAGAAATTAAAAAATGCTGCACGGCTCATATTATTCTGCATTCATCAAACTTGTGCATTCCAATAGTTAACATCCCGTTATGTTAAGTTTAATAGAAACACAATCATAGCTTCAGGCATTATCTTTTCACCAGACCACAACAAAGTGAACGTACACGCAATCAGAAACCTTTACGATCCAACACCAGATCAGGTAGAAAAGAGAAAAAAGAGCATTTGGAGAAAATGAAACCATACATAGACTTTAGTAAATTTAGAATTAACGAAGCTCTTCCCCATCAGAAATAGCAACTTTTAGAACTTCTTAGTAAATATAACTTGCTTTTAGTGGATTGATACTGAATTTTCGTCTGTCAATGCTTACGAAGCATCTTCGGACTTAATAGATAGAGTACCATTCAAAAATCCCCAATTCAGCATTCCGCATAAATTGCGACAGAAGGTGCCTCAAAAAATTATAGAGCTGATTAATAATGTGGTGATACGTAAATCAAACAGCCCATATCAAAATAACTTGCTTGCAGTCCCCAAACCAAACACTGAAGATGTTAGATTAGTTTTAGACCTCTGGATTTTATCGATGAAATCAAACCAAATTTGCCGATCCAATGAGTGGTGTTCCCGACAAGATCGACCAGCTTACGTTAGTAAACGTCGTTTATGGTATCGCTGGATCTTTTATCCTCGTTTTTCTATTATCATTGTCTAAATAACACCAAGATGCAACAGCATTTTCAATTCGAGATCTTAACTTACCACACTCGCAGTATTGTTTAATAAAAAATGCCACAAGGACACTCCAATTCTACTTTAAATCTTAGGCGTGTCTTAAAAGACGTTTTTCAACACATTCCACAGTCACAATTGGTAGTCTTTGTCGACGATTTCCTAAGTATCGGGCGAACATTTGAGGACCGTTTAGCCTTGTTAGACAAAATACTCCCTCTGGAAGAAGAATATTCATTACTCTTCAGTTTAAGGAAATCAATATTAAGAGATCGAATTTTTGGGCCATGTTATTTCAAACGGTAGAATGAAACTCAACTCCGCGAAAGCTCAAGCCATTCTGGCTCTGCCACGTCCGACTACTGTTAAACAATTAAAATCTGTCTTAACAATGGTAAATTACTACAGGAACTTTTACGCAAACCTATCATTAATAGCAGTCCCTCTTATAATGCTCTCAAATGCACTTCACGAAAACTGTGGACGGATGAGATATCGTTGGCATATGACAGAATTAAAATGGCTATTACACAAGAACCAACATCAGAAATAATTTTAATTGAAAATACAGATCATTTACTAATGACCGACAGCAGGTCTGTAGGGTGCAGTTCCGTTGTAATGCAAAACGCAGATTTTACCGTTTGGCACACCGTCGCCTACACATCAGAACGCCAGCCCCCTCGAGTTAAAACCTTATTCATCTATGAGCAAGAATTATTCGCCATTTTCTACTCCTTGAATAACTTTGGAAAGTATTAACTGATAACTCAGCATTATTAACCAATAGAAACACTGCCAAATTATCCCCAAAGCTATGAATAGATTTTATTTTTCAATTTCAATTTAAATTATCCTCAATTAAAAGTTCAGAAAACTATAGCTGATCTTTTATCCTGACATCTTCTCCAATTTGATACGATTTACACCTAGATGAACCAAAATAAACTCCCTTCAACTCTTGGCTCTCTCTAAAGGCACAGATATTGCTGAGTTACAAAGGCAGGATGAGTGATTTTCTTAAGTTATTTGTTTTACAAGACAAACAACATGCCAAGTACACCATATGCACCAACAATACTTCGTCATACACAACATTTTACATTACCGTTATTTCTATAATGACAGTCGTAAATCATTACTATGCATCCCGAGCAAATTAAAAAAAAACACGGTATTTGAAGAATTGCATACATCTGCAATTCGTCCAGGTTTTTAAAAGATGTGCTTGTTAATACGTTCAAGGTATTTAATTCCTAATTTGAAACCGTGGTTATATGCTAAGATACGTGATTGTCTTGATTCTGCTAAATATCGACGGGCTTATACAGAAACGAACATATATGTTCAAACTTATCCGTCGATGACATTATTGCAGACCTTTTACATAGACACACATGAGAAATTACCCACCAGTAACGATAGAAAAAATTATTTTTATGTAGTTGTTGATGCTGCGACTTTGTGTGTCATTACTAAAGCAGTATCTAACGTCACAGCTGATACATTCATTGAGTTCAGTGACGACGCCAGAGGGGGGTCAAGGGGGGCAAGCGCCCCCCTAGTAGCTACTTCTGCCCCCCTGACTGCCATCTAGACTGCCCCCCTGACTCCTACAATCTTTAAACATTTTATATGTAGTATTTTATATCAGTATCATAACCAATCTCATTGTCAAATTGTAGTCTACTTTCCATGCATTTACTATGTGGCAGATTATTCCTCAAGCTTTCTTCTTTGAGCGTCTGGGTATGCACGCATATTTCTGTTTTCTAATTTAGCAACTTTTGAGGTAAATTTCAGTTATACTTCTTTCTTATGATTTTTAATTATTGTGCCTAGCGAACAATAGTAGATTTTGTCGATTTGTTTTCTTCTCATCGGATCAACTTCGATTGGAAACAACAGCAAGGTAAAACCAGTTACGTAACTTGTTTGTATTTATCCAGGTTTGAAGTTTTCAGTTTCATATTTTGTTATATTTAAAACTTCTATTTCCTGAAACATTATTCTCGGCTTTCAATATTCAGAGGATGTGTCTATAACAGCTTAGTTTGCAACTACCAAGACTTAATTTTTTGAAGGGAATAAAAAGAGTTGTGTTTTCCCTTCCTGCAAATGATAATAATAAATTTATAGAATTAAATTGATTGTATTGTCAGAGTGCTGATCTTTAGTTAGTAATTGGTTTATACTAGTGCTCCCTTACTTATTTTGTTTCAAAGTACTGACGTGAAGTTACCATATTGACTAGAAACTGCAGAAAAAATCGTAGCCCAATCCAGAAGGAGTGTACGTGAAATGGTGAATTTGTACTTCTTCTACACTTACCCCGAGAGTCAATATACTACCTTATACAGTGCTCCAGTTTTTGCAGGGAAGTTAAAAAATCTGAAGATTTCCTCGCACCACTGTTCGAAGCACTATCCCTATCAGATCTAAAATGGCGTCCTTTCAAGTGTTATTTAAGTTTGGGAAATAAGTACACATAATAGTTAGACGGAGCTAAATTTGTGGAATAAGAATGATGATCTAGACATTGAAATCCTTGATTATGCAATGTCAATTGTGTTCGCAGGGGCTTAATGTACAGGTGTATTCTCCTGAAGGAACAGAATTCCTTTCTTTTCATTTTCCGCGGC
Source organism: Thermobia domestica (assembly GCF_964235325.1). Classification (NCBI taxonomy): domain Eukaryota; kingdom Metazoa; phylum Arthropoda; class Insecta; order Zygentoma; family Lepismatidae; genus Thermobia; species Thermobia domestica. The sequence continues at coordinate 180,765,591 of NC_137460.1, read as the reverse complement.
GTTGAACTTTGAAGTTGTCTTTCAGTTTTGTAAGTAATGTAGAGATTCTGGATTAAATATCTGACCGTTGCGGAGGTAGTCTATGAGTACGACTACTAACAGTTTCTCAGCCTACTTCTGTGTCTTGAACTTCTTGGGGCGATGGAGAAATGAGTGCTACTACTCCATTGACTGTTGTTTCGATTCAGGATCATAGTGTACAACCATATTTCATCTATGGTTACTATTCGTCAGCGAAATTGATCAACATTACAATCGAATTGGAAGAAGACTTCTTTTAATGCCGTCACTCTTTTATTCTCCTGACAGATATTTTGGGAACCCATTATGTCGAGAACTTGAGCATACCCAAGCCATTCTGAATTATGCTACCGACGAGTTCCAAAGAAATGCCCAGAATCTCTGACACAAGTTTTGCTGAGAAGGTAAACACTGAGAAAGCGGGGTGCAGCCAGATCTCAGACTATAATATGTATATCGTGAGTTTACTATACACTTTAAAAACTATATAAATAATAGCTTAAATTATGTTTGTCACTCAAAAACTGGGGTGGCCTAGGCCCTCCGGCCCCGCGCTATATCCATCACTAACTGAAATGCTGCAATTTTCAAGAATAATGTCACAAATTGCATCCATGATTTCGGGAGGAGTCATTGCTTTTAATCATCCTCGATGTAAGGCATAATTTGTTGAGAAATCGCCACGTTTCACTGATTTCCTAATTAATTTACTTCGGTGATTTTCCTTGGTGGAACAAAAATGTTATAACAGTTAGGATCTGGATGTTCGTGAAATTATTTGTTTGGGCACACATAATCACTTCAGAGGCCTGAGAAACAATAAGAATTTCATTATTATCAAAATTTGTATTTGTACATACAGAGATACGTTTTTCTAAACTACGGTTTCATTTTACTACCTAGTACCTACACTTCTTCTGGATTGGACTACGACATTTTCAGCAGCTCCTCGCAAATTCTCTATCTCTCTATATATATATGGACCTATATATATATATATACGAATGTGTTACTTGTAGCATACGCGAAAGTAATTCAATTTATGTTTAGGCTTCTAAAGTTTCATTGAAAAATATTTCATGTGCAGAAGTTACTTACTTGTTAGTTACAAATTTTACTTGAAATAAGTTTAATTTATAGTCATATAGGTCTAATATGAAAACAGCAACGAAATACACAATGTAATGTAAAAGAAGTCAAACGTAATAAATATGTCATTTTTGGTAAGACAAATAGCCGCCCCCCCCCGAAAATGTATCTGTCCCTCCTTTGCCTCCCTAAGAACTTAAAGCTGGCGTCGTCACTGATTGAGTTTCCCATGAAATCATTATTCCACTCGAAAATTCCCAAATCATTTACTGTTACCAAGCCTCTGCTCACACCGCCTTAAAGACAAATCAATTTTCACAAGCTTTAAACACTGAAAATAAGTATTGTCTCGCTGCTGTTCACCGATCTATCGAGAAGCTCGGAATAAAAACTCAAAATTTACAACAATCGCTTCGGTTTTTAACACGATCTGATCAAACACATTGGACTGACCACCTTCAAAAGGCTGCAGCTAGCATTAACCATACTCACTTAACGCAACTCGCCGTGTCAGCTTTCCAACTTTTTTGAGTATCTCCCACTTTTGTATTGATCAGTTACTCAAAATTCCCCGCGAAGAATTAGACAATCAAACCCGACTGGCTCAACTTCTAGAATTACGTTCCTTGGTTAAGTAGAAACGAAACGAAAATTTTGAAAAAATAAAACAAAAAGTTGAGTCCGACAAAATCCCTACAATCTTTTACCCACAAACAGATAGTTTCAATTAATAGAATCCATACCAAAAAAGAGGAGTCGATCAAACATTTACTTGCCTTTCATGGCCCTTGCAAAATAATTCAGCTGCTGGATTCGAATTCCCATTTAGTGGAAATTGATAATACTCAAAAACCGAGAGCAAAAGAAATATTAAAATTCTATATATATCCCACCGCCAGATTTCCAGGATCCCAGGATCCAGAATTCGTCACGAAAAACAAGCATTTCCTTAAATCATAAAATTATTGCTTATTCCTAGCTGGAATTGTTTTACCAATTATACAACAAAAATGCTATATATATATATATATATATATATATATATATATATATATATATATATATATATATATATATTTACATCAGCTAATGCTTATGACAACAAACATTATTCGAAGCTTTCTTGCACCCACTGGAAAACTTGAAGTATATTAATATTTATTTCCATATATTGTTATTGCAGACTGTTCCCATAATGCCCACCGACTTCGATTTTACAAAATTTGAGAAATAAATTTCACTTTTTATTTAGTGGTCAATTTGAAGGCATTTTATTATACTACCATTAAGAAACCCATATACATCATATTACGAATCAATCATTATGGAACAATCTCATGTGTGACACGCAGCAGTGGTACCAATGTTTGAAAGTTTCATTTACAACTTTTTTCCTTTTTCTTTTTTAACTGATTTTGTGAGTAATGGTGCATTCAGTATAAAGGTACAACAAGATATTCTCTCTCTCTCTCTCACTCTGTGTGTGTGTGTGTGTGTGTGTTTGTTTCTAGTTTCCGGCGTAAGCATGTGGATACTACCAGGTATACTTTCGTGTGTACATATGCTAGTGTGTGTGTGTGTGGCGCGGGTATATGAAGTATTAATTGGGATCGCGTAGTGGAACTTATCGATATTAGTACGTACATACAAACGGCTGTTACTTCACACGATAACTTTGGACGAATGCTGACTTTTAAATTCTGCTTTTTGCAATAAACAAGTAGATTGATTCCTCTCGAGGGAGTTCGCCTAAATGGTAGCCCCTACCATGTCCAATTGAATCACAAATTGCCGCAATCGTTTGTACATTTTTTGTACAGAAATGTGCAGGCCAAATTTTCGTTTGTACAAAATTAGGGGCGCCGCCAGAACGAAAACAAATTGGGGGCTGTCTAACTGGTAGCCCCCCACCAACATGTCCTATTCAATCACAAATTATCGCATTCGTTTGTACCTTGTTTGTGCAGAAATGTGCAGGCAAAATTTTCGTGTGCACAAAATTAGGGGCGTCGCCAGAACAGAAAAAATGGGGCCTGTCTAAGTGTTAGCCCCCCACCATGTCCAATTGAATCACAAATTGTCGCAATTGTTTGTACTTCGTTTGTACAGAAATGTGCAGGCGAAATGTATGTTCGAACGCAATTAGGTGCGCCGCCAGAACGAAAACAAATTGGGGGCTGTCTAAGTGGTAGCCCCCCACCATGTCCAATTCAATCACAAGTTGTCGCATTCGTTTGTGCATCGTTTGTACAGAAATGTGCAGGCGAAATGTTTGTTTGAACAAACTTAGGGGCGCCGCCAGAACGAAAACAAAGTGGGGGGCTGTCTAAGTGGTAGCCCCCCACCATGTCCAATTGAATCACAAAATATCGCAATCGTTTGTACATTGTTTGTACAGAAATGTGCAGGCCAAATTTTTGTTTGTACACAATTAGGGGCGCCGCCAGAACGGAAACAAAGTGGGGAAGGGCTGTCTAAATGGTAGCCCTTCACCATGTCCAATTCAAGCCAAAATTGTCGCAATCGTTTGTACTTCGTTTGTACAGAAATGTGCAGGAAAATTTTCGTTTGTACACAATTAGGGACGCCGCCAAAACAGAAAAAATGGGGGCTGTCTAAGTGGTAGCCCCCCCCCATCATGTCCAATTGAATCACAAATTGTCGCAATGGTTTGTACTTCGTTTGTACAGAAATGTGAAGGCAAAATTTTTGTTTGTACACAATTAGGGGCGCCGTCAGAACTGAAAAAATTGGGGGCTGTCTAAGTGGTAGCCCCCGCCACCATATCCAATTCAATCACAAGTTGTCGCATTCGTTTGTGCGTCGTTTGTACAGAAAAATGCCGAAATGTTTGTTTGAACAAACTTAGGGACGTCGCCAGAACGAAAACAAAGTGGGGGCTGTCTAAGTGTTAGCCTCCCCCATCGTGTCCAATTGAATCACAAATTGTCGTAATCGTTTGTACTTCGTTTGTACAGAAATGTGCAGGCGAAATGTATGTTTGTACACAATTAGGGGCGCCGCCAGAACGAAAACAATGTGGGGGACTGTCTAACTGGTAGCCCCCCACCAACATGTCCTATTCAATCACAAATTATCGCAATCGTTTGTACTTTGTTTGTAAAGAAATGTGCAGGCGAAATTTTCGTTTGTACACAATTAGGGGGCCGCCAGAACAGAAAAAAATGACGCCTGTCTAAGTGGTAGCACCCCACCATGTCCAATTGAGTCACAAATTGTCGCAATCGTTTGTACTTCGTTTGTACAGAAATGTGCAGGCGAAATGTATGTTCGCACACAATTAGGGGCGTCGCCAGAACGAAAACAAATTGGGGGCTCTCTAAGTGGTAGCCCCCACCAACATGTCCTATTCAGTCACAAATTGTCGCAATCGTTTGTACTTCGTTATTACAAAAATGTGCAGGCAAAATTTTTGTTTGTACACAAGTAGGGGCGCCGCCAGAACAGAAAAAAATGGGGGCTGTCTAAGTGGTAGAAACATTAAAAATACATATGTCACATTTATGGAGTATTTTTCTAACAGAGCTTTGTTCACACTATTGTGTGGTTTGATATGTTCACACTATCGTGTGATTCACTATATTGATCTGATTCTAACGATGATGGAATTAGATGTTTTTTTGTGTTTTTATGTTTATATTTATACTTACAATCATTATTGCTGTGTTAGTTTATCACTCCTTGGTTCTTATTTTTAAACTTATTCATTATTTCTTACGTGAGCTGAATCCTTATGAGAAAAAATTATTTTTTTCGTTCTACCTTGCGCAGAAACCGTTATTCTCATCTCGTACAGGAAATTGATAAGTGGAAGATATAACAAATTCATAAAGTAGACTGTTAAAGGGAAAATTATAACACAGTATTTTGTTTTATTTGATGATCTTCATTAAACTCATTTTGCAGAAACTATAGAATGCATGGTGACGTATTTTGGTGCATTCAGCATTCTGATTTACGAGTAGAGTTGTTAACTCGCCGGTATTTGCTGTGATTTTGATTAAGGCCGGTGACCGGTACAAACTTCTTATTAGCCCCCTTCTGACCAGTATTTTGGAATCTGCAATCCAGAATATAACATTGAACATCGAAATCTTTCAACAGTGCCTTTACAAACAAAAATTTCCGTTTTATTATACATTATCGATATTTTTTTAATGTATGGCAGTTTTCTTTATTTATTTAACATAACAAATTTGATAACACTTATATTTTATTGTAAACGAATTTTATACATTTATTGAGAGTAGAAAATGACTTTTTAAAGCAATTTCCTTTGTTTGAAGTGTAAGTTTATAGAGTAAATTTCATTTTATGAATCAACTATTGTTACATAAAGATAAATATCCAGTATTATTCATCTGTTTCGATAATTTTAAACAAGTGGCAATTGCTGGTAAATACAATAACGATCAATACAGTCTTCAGTTTCTCATTTGTCCAGAGAATTTTGAGTGTGTGCCGGTAATTTTGTTTTCTTGAGTTGGCAACCTATTTGCGAGGTTTTGTTTCAACCCTGCTACGTAGTGGCTCCGTACTGACACTCTGCATGCAAATAAGTATGTAAGGCTACCATACGCCCCGGTTTCTTAAAATTTGTTCCGGTATGCAGAAATTTTCCTTCTTGTCCTGTTTTTATTATTATTATTATTAATTACATATCAAAAGTTCTGAAAAGATAATAAAATCGACTTATTCCTTTTGCTTTCAATTCCGACAATACTATAGGAACAATTTCATTCTAATCTTTATTATTATTCCAATCGCTGCTTCCCCGGATATAACATGCAATATTTAAGTCCTCCTAAGTAGCACTCTTATTACTAAAAGTAAGAATGTATACCCCGGGGTGGCAACAAATTCTTGTGACGTTGCAGACCAGCCCCGAAAACACATTTTTTCTGCTACAGAAAAACAATTATGCAAATTGCTTTCTTTTAGTTCGCATTTTAGGTTAATAAAAATAAATCAGTCTATTGAAATTTGGAAACAACTTCATAAATCTGGATTTTTTCTTTATAGACATGTAGAGCATGTAAAGGTGGGTTGTGTAATAATATTGAAAATATAATTTTTGCCTAAATATTGTATGTTCACTGATTGCGTTTATATTGTATAACAGATTCTAGCTTCTATAATAATTTTTAGGACTGTTGATTAAGTATGGACTATATTAATACATTATTTTAAGTTGTATAACTAGTGCGATACTGTAGTAAAATTCGAAAGATAAAATTAATACAAAATGCAATATTTACTACTAATTTGTAAGATGTCCCGTTTTTTCTGTTTTCAAAAAGTATGGTAGCCTTAAAGTATGCTAAACCATACAAAATAAATTGTTCTGTAAATTGTACCCCTCTGAAAGTGCTCTCAAACGTTTCGGCTTACGGGTCAGGTTGGGTCGGGTCAGTCGGGTTAGCTCGTGTCGGGTCACTCGGGTCGGGTCGTCACATTCTTCACTAGCTTTGTTGTAGAATTCAATTCGAAATTGGTGAATGAATGATAATTGTGACTAATTGAAGGTGAAATAGTAAAAAAATTTTAATTTAACCCTATATTAACTAATTGACATTGTAATTGTAATTAATATTACTACTGTCTTTTTTCCTTTCTGCGTTTCTATGTCAAGTTAAATGTCACATTAAGTGAAATTGAAAGGAAATATCTAGTTAACGTCCCACGTTATGCATCAACGCTAAGACAGACAGTGATGATGAGAAATAATTGAAGTGGTTGAATGAAGAAAGTGGGAAAAAATGGGAGAACACCGAGAAAACCCATGCACATGGTGTTTGCCCACCAGAAAACTTACTTGGTACGAGCTGGAATCAATGCCCATGGATCTTCGGGTCAAACATCTGCCTTTGGGCAGAACACATTATTATTATTATTATTATTATTATTATTATAACTTTAAGAGTGCCCAAGAAAGTTCCGCCGCCTTTTCACCAACACCTTCGAACATTGGTATGTAAGCTAAGACGTACCTGAAATATCAAAAATCGTCTCCATCAGCCTCGACGACCTTCTGCCGACGTTCTGGAAGGCTATGGATTCCATTGCAGTCGAACTTGGTGGGACGTGAAGTGAAGAAGGTATCAAGTGCATATTGAACCTCTACTAGCGATTTGAATTTGCGTTCTCTAAGGTGATTGTCCAAGGAATGGAACAGGTGATAATCGGACGGTACAATGTCCGTGGAGTATGGCGGATCCAATAGTGTTTTCCATCCAAAGCGTAGAACGATGTACTGGGTCATTTTAGCCACGTGGGACTTAGCGTTGCCTTGTAACAGGAGGACCCCTTTGCGAATCAGAACTGCTGGATCCAGACAGTACACAGTGACATTACACCGTTGCATTGATGGTCTGACCAGCTGGTAGCAGTTCCCGATGGACGATGCCTCGAGCAGTCCACAAAATGCACAGGAGAACCTTATTCTGGTGTAGTGCTGGCTTGGGCTGTTTTTGAACCGGTTCATGGGATGCTAACCAACAATGACGGCGCCGTGGAGCTTCGTACAGGACTCACTTCCCATCACATGTCAACACCCTGTCCAGAAATTGCTCCTCCCTCAGACGAGACACCAAAGAAACACAGGTGTCTGCTCGCGTTGCTTTCTGGCTCCAAGTCAAATCATGTAGAACCCATCAACCCAATTTGCAGTGCTTCCCAAGTTTATGGTGGTGGTGTCGAATGGTTTCTCCACTCACACTGAAATGTAGTACCAGTTCCTCACATGTCTGTCTTCGCCTCAATTGCTGCCTGAAGATCTTTATTTTGAACATCTGTTTGTCTTCCGGCACGTGGTGCGTCTTCGAGTGTTTCGTCACCGTCCTCAAACCGTCATACCACTGTACTCTCCGCGTAGTCACAACACCCTCACCAAAGGCCTGTCATATCTTCCGCCCCGCGGAGCAGCAATTTGAACTCGTACAGCAAACAAGCCCTTATGACGCTCTATGAAGGCCACATGTTCACTGAGTCCTTACGCACGTTCACGGTGTATCTGAACATCTACAACCAAGTAGTATGTTGGATATACTTACTAGTGTTGCTCACGAGACCAGGTTTGGGGCATTCTCGTCTCGAAAATGTGTCGTGAAGGTAGTCTCGTCTCGAGAAGTGCATATGTTTCTATTGAAAGAGCTCTGTCTCATCTCGTACCCCTTCATGAAAATTCTGTCTCGTCTCGTCTCGTCCAACAACTGACCTTCACCTTATATCCATTCGCATTCAACTCACGGTGTGAGTCCAATTGAACACAGACCTCCACAAAGAGACAGTACTTTTTTGCTCATCTTCAGATTATTATTATTATTATTATTATTATTATTATTATTATTATTATTATTATTATTATTATTATTATTATTATTATTATTATTATTATTATTATTATTGCTGCGGTAGTGATTTGACTTTCTCCGCAATAAAATACTTGCTAATTTTATATAACGTTGCAAATATCATCTAGATAAATTAATCAAGAAAAAATAAAAGGTAATTCCCTACAGAATGATATTTCAGTGGAATTAGTTCCTTATGATTCTATCAGACAGCAACGCTGTTTTTAAATAGAAAAATCGGAATGTTAACGTGATGAAATTTTTGTTTGTTACACAGCAAAAAATATTAGAAGAAGTTCTATATACATTCCTTACTAGAAAATAATGTTGTCTTCAGAACTTTTATTCTTTTAATCTTCAGAACTTGTCTTCAGAGCTCAGTCAAATTTTATTTTGACTTTCGAACTTGATTGCCTAAATTTTAACCTTGGAAATTTGGATGTGGAGTAAAATAAAGAAGATTAGCAGGGTAGAGAGGAAAACGAATTAGGAAATGCTGAAAAAATGCAAGAGACGAGAGCAATATTAGACGATATAAGGAAGCGAAAAAATGGACGGATCATAAGTTTCGATCTTGCTAAGGGATTGTATTCTGAGAGATGTAGTAAAGGGGGTGATATCAGGAGAGCGAGAGTGTGTAAGAAGGTTGCAATTGATAGATTGTAATAAGGAGGGTAGTAGATTGGGTACCTAACTTCTGGCCCACTTTTCCCCCCACCCCCTAACTGCTAAAAGTTATGAAGCCGCCACTGACCATTACACTTTAACACAGAAGGATAGCATAAAGCGAGATTGGGTAATTGCACTGCGCATATGCCTTTATGACATTTAAATCATAAAAACTTACATTTAAAAACTTACAATCTAAAACTATTTCTCTTCTATCTTATAGTGTCCCCATGGTAGAGTATCTATCCCATTCTTTAAAACACATCTCTTATCATCCACACAACTTAAAGCTAGCTTATTTACTTCTATACTGTACAAATCGTGCTTATAACTTCTAATCAAATTCATCTTCTTATAATATTCTCTTTGGCTAATCAAACAGTCCTTATATTCGTCAAATGTGAGTTCTTTATACACAACACTCTTCTTAACACCTTTAGCTTTCTTACAACACTTTTCTTTATCGAACTTACCTTTAAAGTCTTTATCTGTTAAATCTATTTGGGGTGCTTTTATACTGTACATCTTACTTCTTAAACCCACAAACTCTTCTATGATTGTGCCTTTAATCTCATCCTTCATTTTACCAAGTATTTTCTTATTGATTTGCGGTATCTTATATTTGTTATCTTTAGGGTAGTCACTGGTATCGAAGTAATCAATGTAGTTTTTCATGTCCTCGTACACATCTTCTGTTTGAATATGGTATATATAGCTATCAGTATCTGTATAACATACTTCTATTTTGTCTTGGTATTTTGGTTTCATCACATTGTAATGGAAGTCGTACATTAAATATTTCGATAGATCTAAGATACTCATTCCAACATATATTGGTTTATTGAAAGTTAATTTTGTTTTATTCATTATGATCGCACATAGATTCTCAGTATAAATAATTCTATCTTTAAAATTTGGTTTAGCAATTAGTTTTTCTACTCTTGTTGGATCACATTCTATTTTTATAGGTTTACATCTCTTTCTAATATTTTCCATAGTCTTTCCAAAAACTGAATTGTTCATGAGCTTATAAAAGTCTTTTTCAAAGTCATTTGTTGCTCTAGTTCTCATCTGCGTGTTTAAATCAATATATTGTTTTAACCAATCTGATTGTTCGAACTCTATTACTCGATGTATCTTGTTAAGTTTTAATCCAAGTGAAAGACATTGTTTTAGGTTTCGATAGTGAATTACATATTTTTCTTTCTCATATAGGGTTGTTAAGAGTTTTGATTGTTTTGAACCAGGTGGACACATGTTTTGAGGTGCTAATGGGTAGTCTTTGTGATAGTCATGCAATTCTTTAGGATATTCAAGATCAACTTCTAATATGTAACCAGTATCCGAATCATCAGGTATATTTGTGAAATCTATTTCTCTTATCTCATCTTCACTTAACCATCTGAATCCCTTATACGGCATATATTGACTCATTGCCCACCCATACAAGTTATTAGCATCTAGATACATTAAGTAAGAATCTTCTTTATTTTTATTGTAATCTTCCATATACTTATTGTTTGCTTTCACATATCTTTTTGAGCATTGACTAATCCCGCCTCTTATACCTTTTTCTATCATCAATACCATATCGTAATCAGTTAATAACTCTAGTTTTATAGTTGTCATCTTTAACATTGCATCCCAAGCTAAACCTGGTGCTGTCATATACCAAGCTGGATCGAGACCATAAGCTTTAAGACATGTTTCTCTAAAGTTCTCAAACACATCTGCTAATAACAACACATCGGTTTTTAGATATAAGTCATGGTATTGTCCGAGGTTCTTAATTTTAAATGTTTTCCACACTTTCATTGCATGCTTATAATCCTCATCGCTTATATATGTGTTGTTAAGCTTGTTGTAGAATGCTTCCTTTGGTGGTAATTTTCTTTCTCTAAACCTATCCCAATTGTTAACATAATCGTACGGATAAACACCTTTTCTTGTTACAAGGTTAAATTGTTCTTCATCAGGATAGAAGTGTTGTGTGTGCACCATTTGTTCTCTCGTTAGGTTTGATGATAATTTGTCTAAACTACATGCCATAAATCTAAATGAATCTACGAATTTTAATTTGATAGTTCCAACTTTTTTACTGAATGATATGTAGCGTTGCTCGTTATTAGGTATTAATTCTATTTGTTCTTTATTACATCCTAGCTCTTTTATAAACAAGTGAGAGTCATATCCACATAAGTTATGTATAAACACTGGTACGAACTTAGGTATTCTAACTTTCAAATTACAGTTGTTACATAATGCAGCTACATACTCTCCTGTTATATGATCGTGATGTTTAACTTTGTGGTTTTCTGGTGTATATTTTACTTTACAGTAAGAACAGGATTCGGATTGGTTGAACTCTTTTATCTGTTTGCGTGTTAATGGTAATTCATTATTTTGACTATATATGTTTGATATTTGTTTAGCTTCTTTCTTTAACATTCTTATGAACTTTTTTGCTGCATCTTTACCTCTATACACAACAGGATTAGTTTTACTCCCATCACTTTTTACAATATAGTAACAGAATCCAGATGGTTTGTGCTGTTGATATTTTTTGGTATATGGCTCGTTATCCGGATAACATTCTTTACAACCCATAACTTTATGTTGCAAACATTCAAAATCAGCGTAAATCGTAAATAGCAATTTCATCGTAAATTGATAGTTTTTAAATTCAACGTATGTATCTTTCGGTGGCATTTCTATCTTAACAGCTTCGTGAGTGGAACAATCTTTTTCGTGTTTATCTAATGCACATTGTGAGTAAAAATATAATAAGCATCTATCACATAAGTATTTTCGAGCTCTCCATTTAGTTATTTGGCTGCTTACTAATCTACTTAGATCTTTAATCCAACAATAGTGTGTTTTAACTTGGTCTTCATTTTGTTCTTTTACATATAATAAATTCACATGGATGTCTTTCTGGTTTTTAGTATGATATAAAACTTATATTGTATATTTTCTAACATCACTATATGTATAAACGTTAAATGATATATTGAGCCGTCTTTCAATTTTTGGGATGTCACTTAGTTTTACAGGAAAATGAATATCTTTTAATATTGTTTCTAAGTCTTTAACAACTTGCTTGTACTTTGGTGGTCGTTGTGGATGTTCTTCAACAGGATGCAATGCAGAGGCAATTGAATACAAGAAACATTTTTCATCTTTGTTCTTTACATTGATAACAGCTTTTTCCTTTTAATTTCATTTGGTAGTTCTATGTATGATGATCCTCTATATGGTGCATATTTATTAAGAGCTAACTCCAAGTAGTTTATATTTGTAAGAGTCCATCCAGAACCTCTAGCTTGGAACTCATCCATTCTTGCTCATAATATTTGTTTAGCATCACTTATGAATTCTTTTAGATTGGTTGATTGGAATACCTCTTTGTTATTAATGTTGAAGTAAATGTCTTGAATCTCTTTACCTTTCTTATATTGACAGCTTATTAGGAGATTAGCCTTTAATGATCCATGTTTTTGTAAGCTGATGTTCAATCTATTTATTAAAGCCTTTGATGTTGAATTGATATATTGTTCTAAAGGATCATGTTCTTTATAAGTTGTTATAAATCTCCATGTTTCTAATCTTGATTTGAATGCTGTGCTTTTAAGTTTTACATCGATTGGTTGTGATTCAACTTTGATTCTTGGTTCTTCAAATACTTCTTGTTGAAATGGGTATATATTTCTAATCTGCCTTCTGCTTTGTTCATCGTCATATTGGTTAAGAAGGTCTATCAGTTCTGCTTTTCTTAATCGGGAATATCTTCTGATTCCCCTCTCTTTACATTGGCGTCTTAACTCTACTACAGTAAATTTACTATAATTACTCATCTTATTTATTATATAGAAAATCTTCAATTTTTATCTTCACCGGGTTATTTCAGTTCATTTTCATTTGTCCTAGTATAACGCTTAACATTGTACACCCCCTGCCATTGTCTACATATTACGCGTTGTATTAGAACACGGCTTTTATGGGATTAACCCATCAAAGTCACATATACACATTTAAAACTGAATCATTTTTGTAAACTTACTCATCATCATCATCATAATCATCACTACCATATTTATATTCATCATCACTACTCAAATCAGATGTTTTTTGTTGCATTATTAATAATTCTTTTTCCTTCAACAGTATTTGCTTCTCTAGTAGTGCTGCTAAGAGTTTAAGATCATGATGAATTAGTTTAAGTCTATCATGTAATAAATCAAATTCTTTCTCCATATTTGTCATATAGAAAACCAACAAAAATGAAATAAATTTAAATCTAAGAATAAAAACAAACATGACTAGTGCTAAGGAAATATTATCTTACAAACCTATATTTGATTGTGTATGTAAATATTTAGATATTGGTGGTTATAATGATGAAGACAAAATAAATTTTAGCGTGTCCATAGGTATGTTAGATCATTTGTTCAAGAAAGCCACTAAAGAAAACAACTCATTTCTTATACAAAACATTCTCTATGCAAACGTTATGGACTTGTCTGATGAGATATTAGATTCACTGACTGATGAACAATGGTTATCTATAGGTTATGATGATTATGAGGAGGAATATAACTATGATCACATTACAGAAGACTTCATACGCAAATATCTGCATAAAGTTAATTTGAGCGAAATATGTTTATGGAAAAATTTGTCGGAAGAGTTTATAAGAGAATTAGCTGATAAAGTTGATTGGGGGATTAGTTCAGGAAGTCAAGACCAATCAGAAGACTTTATAAGAGAATTTGCAGATAAAGTTGATTGGAGAGAAGTATCGTATAATCAAAAGCTATCTGAAGAATTTATTAATGAGTTTATAGATAAGTTGATTTTGATGCTATATCTTACAAAAACGAACTCTCTGAAGCCTTTATACGAGAACATGCAGATAGAGTTAATTGGTGGTACATATCTGGAACTAAACAATTATCAGAAAACCTTATAAGAGATTACGCTGACAAAGTAGATTGGGAAATGATTTCAATGTCTCAAAAGTTAACAGAAGAATTTATTGCAGAGTTTGAAAGCAGAGTTCATTGGGTTAACATTTCAACTTATCAAGACCTATCTATAGACTTTATATATGCATATAAATATTTTGTGGATTGGAGAGCTATAATAAGAAAATATCATAATAATCCCAATTTAGGTGATATGTTGAATGTAGCATTCACTGTTGCAGCAGAGGGTAATGTATAACTCATTATCTTTTATCTCTATTATACCATAAAAGTTGTAACCTTTACAAATATCTAAACACACAACTTATTGTTAATTGTCTCTTATACTCAAAAACAAATCAACAACAAACTCGTCGTCTTCTTCTCCAATATCCACATGACAACCATACGAAACAACACAGCTGTATTTTTCTTTGACTTTGTTTAGGAGGTTGACCGAGTTTGGATCTTTGGTTTCTGACAACACTGACATGCTTGGGTACTTTTCTTTGAGACACTGAAGTCTTGCTTTGATGTTTCGCTGCTGAACCCTTCCAACCCAATATTTGTATGACTCGTAACGCCTAACCTGATCGTGTTTGTCTGTGTCGTACTTGTCTACTATGTCTTGAAGCTGACCAGCCGTGAGGTTCCTTTTAATAATAACTAGTTTGTGTACTTTCCCTGGATCTTCTGTATGTTCTGCAGCTATTGACTTGAGTTCTTCGTTTTGAATCCTTAATTTCTCCATTCATTGCTCAACTTCTTCTAATCTGGTTAGTAATTTTTCGTTGTCTTGTGCATATTGTCTAAAGTCTCGAGTGAAGTAATTGATAATAATCTGGTTACATTTAAGATAAAACTCAGGAGAAAGCCATAAAGATATAGCAAGAATTAATTACTTAGTTACGTATTGACCAGTTATTTTCTTTGTTAACCCATCTTTATTATCCCCAGTTACTTCGTAGCCGGCGCCAGATATCCCGCACCGGCTTTGATTTATGTAAGAGACCAACTCTATGCTATGTTTGCTACATTTCCAATCTCTGAACCTTTTACCAGCACTCTGACACAACTTAGTAGCATTGAAGTAACCAGTCTTCTTATCTATAATCAACTTGAAATCGCCAAACAGACCATACCAGTAATCATCTTTAATCTGTTCATAGCAAATATCATTTAAACTAAGAGGACTATCCATAGTACCCATATTTATTATATAGAAAATCTTTATTTTTAACTTCATTTTCGTTACCTGCTAATTTTACTGTGTAAGACGAGTTTTTGAAGTTCCTAGCTTCGGAGGAATTTTGAAGTGGTCTATATCTATCTAGACCGCTTATCTTTTCTGAAATGAGCTTGTCTTCTGATGTTTTGTTTTGTGTTATGATGGTGTATTTTGCAACCGGAAAATCTTCCGTTCGGGGGGTTTGTTTGTTCTAATACAACGCTTCGTACTTTGATGGGTTAACCCATAAAAGCAATGGTATATTTAGTTTCTCGTATTTTTTATACTTAAATGTCTCTTAACTGAATAAACCTGTCAACAAGATCTATATCACTTAAATCTGTGTTCATATGCGAACCGTGCCAAGTTATTCTATCATCATATCTTTCTTTAGCTCTGTTGTATAAGTTGATAGAGTTTGGATCGTCGACGTTAAGCAGAATACTCATACTTGGATACTTAAGTTTGAGTTGTTTAATCCTATTTTCGTAATTGCATGTTTGTATTCTTCCAACCCAATACTTATATCGTTCTATTCTTTCTTTTTGATCTCGTTCTTCTTCGTCATAGTAAAAGAGTATATTTTCAAGTTGTTCTTTAATAAGGTTTTTCTTGATAATGAATAGCCTATGTATCTTTCCTGGATCTTCTGTATATGGTGCTGCAACTGTTTTAAGATAATCAACTTTGCTTTCTAGTTTTTGATTGTACAATCGTAATTGCTCCATTTGTTGTTCTATCTCTTCTACTTTTGATTGTAACTCTTCTTGGTCTTCTTGAATCTGTTTAAAATTAGAAACGAAATAGTCTTCTATTATATCATAACACTTATCATAGAAATCATCAGACAACCAAGTTGCAATATCTAAAAGAATCTTTTTGTAAACATATGTACCTGATATTTCATTATTGACTTCTGTACCGCTAAGTCTAACCTCATATAATGGCTGATGATGGTCCCCGGTTTTCCGGGAGCCATGCTTTTTCTCATAATATTCAACTCGTCTCTTAGATCGTTTATTTTCTAACCAATGATCAAACCTCTTACCACCACTCTGACACAGTTTAGTAACATTGAAGTATCCTGTACTCTTATCTATAATCAATTTAAAATCACCGAAGATACCATACCAATAGTTATCTTTGATCTGTTCATAGAAAATATCATTTAAACTAAGAGGACTATCGATAGTACCCATATTTATTATATAGTAAATCTTTATTTTTAACTTCATTTTCGTGGGGTCCACCAGCACTGGACTCCTTTCAAACATGCATACGTCGCTTCTTTGAAGTGGTCTATATCTAGACCGCTTATCTCGTTAATGAAGATTGTATATTGTTGTGGATTAACGAGGGTCCCCGTTTCCGGGACCTTGATTTGTTTGTATGTAACTTTGTTTTGGAGCGACTCCCAGAATTCTGGGGGTCGGTTATTTTTTGATAATTTCCACAGCCGGAATACCGACCCTGGAAATATAGGGTTTTGCAGCTCCCCGGAAAACTGGGAAGCTGGTTTTCTTTGATAATTTCATCGGCCCGAATTCGGTCCCTGGAAATATATGCTATGAGTTCTTATGAATTTTCAAAGTAGCCCGAATTCGGTCCACTTATTTTGTTATTGTAAATCTTTGATCACTGTTTGTACCTTTTTTGGCTCTATATAATACGTTGAGTTTTGCTGGCTTGGATGTAGGCCAGCTAATTTTTATCAAAATATTCAAGTAGTTTCTTACTTCTTACTAATCTTAAAGTCATCCCTACGAATTCGGTGCGATCACTTTATATAAGAAATTAACTCTTTAGATTGTTTATTTCGTTACCAGCTAGTTTTACTGTGTAAGATGAGTTTCTGAAGTTCCTAGAATTTTGTCAAATCAGCCTTTTACTAGATACTTAGAGCGACTCCTATGATTAGAGGAGTCGGTCATTTTTTGATCTTCAGAGTAGATTTGAAGACCTGGAAACTACGAGTGTCCAAAATACTGACACATTATTATCGACTGTCATTCCATATTTCTCCTTTACCACCTGCTACTTTTTTCATAATTTCCACAGCCGGAATTCCGACCCTGGAAATATATGCTATGGGGGTATCGTTTCGTTACCCCTATCTCATTCAAACCAGCCTTTTATGGAATAACCATAAAAGACAACATTTATATTTACACTACAACATTACTTTTATCTATCCAACTATTATGCGAATCATCAAACCCTAGCCATTTAACGTATACTTTGTCACCTTTCTTTCTCAACACTTTCTCCACCAAGTATTCATCTTTATGATTCGTCTTTAATAGTTCTGGTTCGTAAAATCTACCTTGCACATCCTCTTCTTCTAAATCTTTAATTCTATAGGTAGGCGGATTGGATGGAATAACTTCACTAATAACAAATACTTCTGTTGACCAATTAGGTGTATATCCTTTCTCAAATAACCCTTTCGACTTACTTATACGAACATGATCACCTAACTTGTATTTGGGCTTAACACGCTTATATTCTTTTTGATACACTTTCTCCAATATTGTTCTCTCATTCTTCTTGTTAACTTCTATAGGTTTTAAACCAATTGTTCTATGAATTTGATGATTATACTCTTTAACTAGTGTTGGTAATATCTCTATCCATTTGTAGTTCCCTTGTGTCATGAACCTTTTCCACATGTTCTGCTGAAGTGTTCGATTAAATCTCTCAACAACAGAAGCTTTCTTACCACTATAGGTTGAGTAGTGATTAATCTTATTTTCCTCCATTAACTTCTTAAACTTTTTATTGTAAAACTCTTTACCTTGATCAGTTTGTAAGTTACTAGGCTTTCTCGTTCTTAAAATGGATTCGAATGCTTCTTTAACATTCTTACCACTCTTATCTTTAACAGGAACAGCAAACGCATATTTCGAGAACACATCTATAATCGTTAGCAAAAACTTATAACCTTTATTTAATTTGGAAACACACCACTATCCATTTCTACAAGATCAGCTTGCCAAAGATCATCGATACCTTTTATAACTACACTTAATCTGTCAAAGTTTTTTCTAGATGGTTTGTGAATTTCTTCTATAATGTCTTCTCTAACACCTTTACCTTCTTCTAGTCAATCAGGCTTTTTAACGAATCGAGTTTTAGTAACACCACATACAGAACAAATACCTTTCTTTAGATATCTTCCATTCTTTGTTTGTTCAATTCTAATGGTATCTTTCTTCGTATCTGTCAATTTCTTACACTTAACACAATACATCCTGTTTATTATATAGAAAATCAATAACTACCGCTGTTTAATATTATGCTATCAACATTCTCACCATCATCATCACTATCTTCGTCTTCTCTTTCTACATGCATATTAAGCAATAATAATTTGCCATGTTTCAGATCAGAATCTTTAGATGGTCTAACTGTCAATTTATCATTTGTATTAAAGTGCAATGGAAAAGTTTCAACTAGAGAATCATTTAAATATATATCTATATAATACGTATTGTAAGATGACTCTATATGCATTATCCTACCTTTATAAAGAAATTTGTATGCAATAGATAGATTATGTATTAAAAAGAACGGAGTTTCAACATTTTCTGATATCAATCGACTATGAAGCTCTATAACATAACTCCGTTTGATGAAGTTAAGCTCTTCTTTCAACATAGCAATATCTTTTCTCACAACTGTATTATCTAACTCTGATGTCATTTTAACATTACCAAAGATATCCATATTTATTATATAGCAAACGTCTTTAGGAAAGCTCTCTTTCTATGTACATTACAACAAATAATAATTGTCCTTCTTCCATAGCAGAATTTTTATTTGGTTTAATCGTAATTATATCGTTCTTCTTAAAGTCAAAAGGTATCTCTTTAATCAAAGTATCACCCAAATATATATCTAGAAAGTATTTATCCAAACTTAAGTCCATGTGCATTATTTTCCCATTATAGAGAAATTTGTAACCGTTAGAGAGATTAAATATTCTAAAGATTGGCTCCTTAACGTTTTTAGCTCTTAATCGATATAGTAGAGACATGGTTTCTTTTTGCATAATCAATTTAGTAGTATCCATCCTAATATTTTGAAAATCTTCTTTCTTTATGTATGTGTCTTGTAACGTTTCTAATGCATCTTCAAATCGTTTTCTATCGTTCTCTAATTGGGCTTCTATTGATCTAAGTTGACTTACACTAACAATATCATTTAAACTCTCCAACAATTTTAATTTTTCCTCACTAATATCAACATCACCTTTTCTATCTTTAACATTACCAAATATATCCATACTCAATTATTATACAGAAAATGCCCATCCTAATTTTTCAAAACATTTCTTTAACATCTCTATTTGTTTAGGTGAGTGTTTAAAATCAATATCAACATGAACATCGTGCTTTTTCAACAGATGATACAATACACATTTCAAGTTAATAAACAATACTCTTTTCGGATACAGCTCCCTAAAGATCTCGTGTAAGTTTTCGAACTCATTTATAAATGTTTCCTCCATATGTTGTAATTTTAATAGTTTTTGATCGGTAAGGTGATAGTGTATTAAATAGACATCATCATAATATTTTGTGTATTTGTTTTTCTTTAGTACTTCTAGAACATCTTTTGTTGATATTAAATCTCTTGGTATATCTCTAAGTTTATCATTTAACACCTTGAGCACCTCTTCAGGAATAATTCTATCCTGTAAAGCTTGCAAACGAGATAGCTGTAACTTAAATCTTTTTATAGTATCATACCATGGTTTTCTTACGCAAGCAGCTTTCGTTTCTTCACAAGTACTGTAAACCCAACCACTCTCTACAAACCAATCGTCACAAATGTAACTACTCATTCCTTTTGTTAATGACTTACTACTACAATTACCGCACTCTAATGGTCTAGAGCTATAATTTGACAACAACTCCTTTACGGTAATTATTGGACGTAACTTTTCCAACTCTTCTTCCGTGTACAAAAATTTTGGTATTAGCATTTTCCATAAATCAATAACATTATATACGTTGTTTTTATCTTTTAAGTCTATCTCGCTAACATCCTGAAAATACTGATAAAAATTATATCTATCTAGTGCATCTAGTTCATCCTCATGCTTCTCAAAATAATCTAAAAATCTATTGTGTATAGCTTCCATATTTATCTTAAAGAGAAACTTTTATGGATGTAAACCATAAAAGCGCTTAATCATTTTTAATCATATACATAACGTCGCTAAAAGAATACCCTTGATTTAGAAGATTTAAAACCTTAACACAAAGATGACCACATATAACTGAATTAAAGTCTTGTATTCGTTCGTCATTGTAAAAGAAGTTTTCGGTACCAAGATATTGTACCAGTTGTTTAGGAGGAACACCACCATAAGAATCGAACACGTACTTTATGTTATTATTTTTCCAATAGCATATCCAATGAGTACCAATGTTTTCTGATTTATCAAGGTTAACTATGCCACACTCATGTACATAAGGTTTTTGTGGAAGTTCATCACTCATAAATACACCTCTAAATCGTTTTATCTTTAATTCTTTAGCCAACCTCTCTATATCGAAGTTGGTCAATGGTTTTAGTTTTTTGACTTCTTTGGTTTACCTACCCCTTGCTTTTCTTCCATAGCCATATTGTGTCTTTTTTGTTCTTCAAGTTCTTGATTATTCTTCTTAGCATCAAGTACAGTTTTAGTAATCGCTGCTGCACCACCTGCTAATGAGCCAACTGCTCCTAAAGCTGCTAGAATGGCTGGAATTGTAAAGATAAAACCGCCAATATGCTCTTTCTTAATCTTTTTCATTTGTGCAGTAGTTAAAGTTAAATCCATTCCTTTACCTTCTTTAATTTTCTTAGATTTATCGTTAAATTGTTTCTTAGTTAATACATGATCAATATTTAAATCCTTTAGTTCGTTATAAGGAACACTAAACATACAACCTTTAATAGAACACATCTTCCTATTTATTTAAGAGAAAATCTTAGTTTGTAAAAGTACAGTTGTTGTTGCTCCACCAAAATCAATTAAGGAATCATTCTCATCTGTTATCCTTATCTCAAAATTGTCAACCTTGTCTTTGGATATAGGGAAAAATAATGGATAAGTAGGCTCGTAAATAATACTGTGTTTGAACTCAGCATCTGTTTTGAATGATGCAATAATTCCTGTTTCTCTATGTGTGTATTCTGTATCTTTAACAAACATGCCATCTGCTATATTACAGTGAACATTTATAGTATCAAACGGATGAAACTTTGGCAACTTACTTCCAATATGTGTTTTGTTCTTTTCTAAAACTTCAAAAACATTAAACCCGAGGACAGCGCCTATACTCCCAATTGTTACATCATTACTATCAGTTTCAATTTTAACTCTACTTCTTAAATGATCTTCTGATAATGTTATGTTGATGTATTGAGATTTTAAATATTCATTAAGACTGTTTAAGCTGTATTGCCCTTCTGGTATAAAAACTTGTCTATCACCATATGAGAAACTGTTTTTTTGTGTTGTTATGTTTGGAGTTAGATATGTACTGTAAAACCCAACTAGTCCTATACTTAAATAGTTGTTCCTGTTGTCTAATTCGTAATGGAGTTTCTTCTTTAAAACTGAAGTATCACTCGTTGGCTTAAATACCTTAGCCATTTATTATATAATAAATGAATGAGTTTGATTTACCTAGAGATATTCCAAGAGAGAAAGTAATCAAATTAATAGAAGATGTCATTCAAAAGTTAGAATACAGTTTAAAGAAGAAAAAGAGAAAACTACAAATTGTTAAATATGCATACTACACTTTGATCACGTTATCGTTATTCTTTCTGCAACAACTGGGTTTATTAATATTTTTATACCTGTAACAATTTACTCAATATTAACAACGTCTCTTGCAACTGGAAGTGCTATAATAACAGGTTTGTCTTCGAAGTTAAACATAAGCAAAAGAAAAGACGAATATAAAACCATTGTCACTTGTATTAACTCATTTAAAGAACAGTTAGAGATGATAATAACATTGAATGGTGAAATGGATAGCGAATATATAAAAGATACGTTGCTTAAGATCAGAGAACAACTTAAAGATATAAGATAGGCTATGTAAATACAAGTCAAGTCCTTAAAGACAACGTAACACCTGGAGACTACAAATGGTGTCCGCATTACGGACACCCTTCCAAATGAACAACCTCACACAACCTTCATCAACAGGCATATAGAGATTTTAAGGGTGAGCAAAACGCTCACCCTACAGTTCATCCTCAAATTGTTTGAAAGGGGTCCAGTGCTGGTGGACCCCAACGTGGGGCGGTGAATTGCCGCTCTTAACTTCTGAAAAATTTTTCTTATCTTCTTCGTCTACATGATCTTGGATGGTGTTTCTAAATTGTGAATACTCTAAGAGAAAGAAGATCATAAAAGGTGATGATTTTCTCTATAATAAATGAGTAAGAAAACTATTAATTGGGATGTAAAGGAGATGATAAAAGAAACAACAGCTAAGAAAAGAAATGGAGAACTTATACCTGATTATGTTCGATGCCTTATCGTGGGTCCGTCGGCGTGTGGTAAAACTTTTTTGCTATTTAACTTCTTATTACAGCCAGGTTGGTTAAACAATAATTTCTTCTACATATATTCTAAAAGCATGAATCAGCCAAAGTATGAGCAGTTAAAAGATCGATTTGAAAAGGCAGAACTAAAGTTTAAGAAGCAAATAGCAACGTTCTTAAGCGGTAATGATTCTATTGTACCTATTGATGAATGTGAAAAATACTCTGTTGTTGTGTTTGACGATTACATTTTAGAGAATCAAGATACTGTTAGAAATTACTTTACAAGAGGTAGGCATAGACATTTAGATTGTTTCCATCTTGCACAAACATATTCGAAAGTAGCTAAATAGCTTATAAGAGATAACGTTAACTTCCTATGCATATTCAGACAAGATGACACTAATCTTAAACATGTGTATAATGAGTTTGTTGGGGGAGATATGTCTTATGATAAATTTAAAGAGATGTGTTCAAAATGTTGGCAAGAAGATTATGGTTTTATTGTAATCGATATGACAAGGAAGGTAAACAGTGGTAAATATAGGAACAAGATAAAACACTTCTTAAACGTTTGATGTTTATTGACGTTTTACGTTTTAACGTTTGACGTTCTTTGACGTTCATTGACGTTTTTTCGTTTGCTATACAATAAATGGATGAGAAAGAAATTGATAAGAATATTAAGTTGAAGGAGTTCTTGATAAAGGGCTTCAAATCTTGGAAGAAAGAAAGAGCAGGTATATACGATAAATTTAAGACACAAGAGCAACCTGTAATTGATGCTATTCAAAACTTGGGAAGTGAGATCAAAGAAGTAGCAGAACAAAATAAAAATCTAATAACTGAACTTGTTCCAGTTGCACATAAGACGGCTTCAATAGATCCCAGTCTACTAGAAACACCTAAAAAGATAGCTTATGATAGTTCTCCAAGTAGTAGTGATACGCCTATAACGGGAGAAATAAAACAAATGAGGAAACAAATTAAAGACAAAGTGGAAGGAGTAGAACCTTTAACAACAGCACAGTCATTTGGTAAGATTGCAACGAAATATTATAGTAAAAGAAATGATACTGTGTTTGGAATAAGAACTGTAGAAGAAGATGGAAAAATAATAAACAAGATAGGAAATTTGGAAGTTAAAGTGAATGGCGATGATTTGATAATTAATGGTAAAACTTATAAAGGAACAGAAGGTCTATGGGAATTGTTAACGACGAATACTAGTAAAACCATTGAAGATTATGATGATGAACAGTACAAAGAAATAATAATAGACTCAGATGCTGCCTTCCAAAAATATAATCGAGATAAAAAGGTAGCATCTAGTAGAGGTTCAAAGTACATTAATATTATCAAGCCTATTTGGGATAATTATATTAAACCAACTTTACCCCCAACTCCTAAAAAGAACACGACACCTAAAAGGACTGGTGAAGGAATTAAACAATATACCGAGATACCTAAAGAATATGTATGGATGGATGACGTGAGAAAGCTTATAGATAGGCTAATTGTCATAGATGGAGAAGAAAAGGCTGGAAATCATAACTTTTACAATGAGAAAGTAGGTATAGTGAGTATGATTAATAATAAGCTTTCACAGTTTATTCCTAATGATCCAAAATGTATAGGTTATTTGATTAAGATCTTAAATACATTACCACCACGATTCTGGAATGATGAGAAGCTTGGAAAAGGATTAGTAAATGATTTGATTAATAAACTTCTTGTTGAATTACATATTCCAGGTTTCAGATTTTGCGGGCCTGGGACTAAGCTTCAAGAAAGGTTAGAAAGAGGTGATGAAGGTTTTAACCCATTAGATGAGGCTTGTAAAGAACACGATATATACTACAGAGACAATAAAGATACAGAGTCAAGACATATTGCAGATAAGGAACTAAAAACTAAAGCATGGAAAAGAGCATTTAGTAGTGATGCGCCAATTGGTGAACGATTAGCTGCTTTTGGGGTTGGTACAGCTATGAATGCTAAGGTTAAGTTGGGATGGGGATTATAAGTTTTTGATTGTTAATATGTCCTTCACATGTGAAGGGCCAATGATTCTTTTATGGACATATCCCATAAATGCGTTGTTTCAAGATTTTCTTTATAATAAATGGATAGTGTTGAGAGTTACGAGTTACAGAGTTTTAAAGCTAACACAAGAACATTTAATAATTTGAATGAAGCTAACAAAGATATTGAGTTTGATTTCAATGTGGGTGATGGGTTCATACATCCACACAAAGCAGATTGTCATATGACTTTTGAAGTTGTTGGTGCATCAGTTGGAGGAACATTTGGCGCAAACGATACTATAAAACTTGTAGATAACTTCTTCCCATTCTTCTTTTCTCAAATTGAGGTTAGAAAGCATGGTGTTGTTATAGATAAGAATGAGCTACCAGGAATAACATCTACAGCTATTGGAACATTAAAGATTTCCAAACCAGAAGTTGAATATTTAAAACAAGCAGGATTTGAAACGGATGATAAACTTGGTCTAAGAAAGGACTTTAGCGTTTTGTATCCATTAAGATTAATTCCAGGCTTCTTAAGTGATTATAAAGAGGTTATGTGGAAAGGTGGATTGAGAATAACATTTACAAAAGCTAACAACAATAACGATGTTTTGTACAAATGGACTGGACCAGGAGCAGCTCCTCATGATGGAAAAATAACAATAAAAAGTATGGAGATAAGAATGCCTATTGTTGATTACGAATCTAATTATGAAAACAAGTTAAAGTTGAATACTCTTAAAGAACCAAAAATCATGTTTTCATTCCATACTTATCAATGTGTTCAGAAGACTGTTGTAGGTTCTTTCTTGGAGTTTGATGTTACTACTCAATTTAATTCTAGACAATTTGATATGCCTGATTTCGTAGTTGTAATGTTCCAAACTGATAGAAGTGGTAAACAAACAGCAGATGCAAGTAAGTTTGATCATTGTAAGGTAAAGAATATCTATCTTAAGAATGGGAGGAATGAGGTATTTCCAAAAGAATCAAGAAACTTAGATATTGCTAACAAGGATTATTTTAAGATGTACGAAGATTATACTGCATTTAAGAGAATAACATGTGGTAACACCGAAATGTACTATGACCCTAAAAAGTTTATAGATAACAGACCAATGTATGTGATTAATTGTAGTAAGAGGAAAAATGTATCGGTAAATGAGAGAACAAACATAAAGATTGTTGTAGACTTTGCAGAAGCTGTGGCTGCTGATACCACATGTTATGCGATTTTAATTGGGCGAAAGAACTTTACATATGTCCCTAAGAATGAGAAAGTAGTAGAAGAGTTTTAGATAGTTAACAAAATATCAACGGACATATAGAGATTTTAAGGGTGCGCGTTTTGCTCACCTTATGGTTCAAGAATCTAAGGGCCACCAGCGCTGGCCCTTTATCAGTTAGCCATAGGCGACCATGTAAGAGAAAAATATAAAAAAAACAGTATTCGACTTTAAAGGGTATCGAAAAGATACCCTTGCATCCTCAAACTGTTTTCATTAACGATTGTTTTATGGAAGTTTTTCCATAAAACGAAATTGACGAAAATGATTAAATATTTTTTGGTGAAGATAAAAATTGAAAAGTGTTCATTGATTTTCTATATAATAAATACGATGGCAAAAAACGTTGATTTTTTAAACAAGCTTGGAAGTCTTGAACAAAAACAGGTTATTGGATTAAGAGAATTAGAATTAAATACAGAATAAAAAATTGTAAAAATGGAAAATATTAAAACTAAGTTTGGAAAGAACATTTTGGTCGAGTGTGAGGAGTTCAAGATTTTTCTTCCGCCTAGATTTACAAAACACTTAACAGATAAAATGATTGATGAGATCGTTAAAGATGGAATAAAAATCAAATACACTGGTCTAAAAGATAACTATCCAACTGTTAAGTTCTGTATGTAAATCCAAAAAATGAACAAAAATGAACAAAAATATGCCGTTAGAAGTAAAAAATGGAGTGGTTAGAAATGGATCCTCAAAAAAAGTTCATTCTTACTAATAACTTTAATGTAATTGTAAAAAATGTGCAAACCGAAGTTCAAGTTGTTTTTGATATTAACGGCTGTCTATTCAGCTTGAATTATGATCAGTGGACAGAGTTTAAGAAGTCTTTGTTTCCTATTGAGAACGAGGTTAGCAGAAGGTTCCATTATCAGTATCCGAACTTGTAATTTTAAGTATGTTTTAACTGTATAAGTGTTTTTATAGTATCAACACTATAAAAGCTAAGGCCTTTGAATATACAGAACATAATACCATTTGAATTTTAAAAATACATGTATAAATAAGGGATTTATTTGAGATTTTTATAAATATATCCTTAGAGTTATGCAATTTATAAGACATTCAATAGATAGGAAATTTATTTGTCTATTGATTGCCGTTTGAATTTTGAAAATCGGTTAATATTTGACGAAGTAACAGCAAGTTCAAAATTTCGGGAATTTTTTACGGGTTTATTTTTGTTTTCGGGAAAATGTTATTCTTTAAAAAGTCTTAGAATTTTGTGAAGATTATGCTAGTATTTTTTATTTTTCAAATATCTGAATTTTTATTTTTGCAGTGTTGCAAACTTAGGACCAAATTTGTTACTAGACTTAGTGATTTTTTAATTTTATAGGTTGGCAACACTTATGGGTCAGCCAAACACTAATTGCCAAAAATTAAATATCAACCCTCTATCTCTTATAGGAACCAAGATATCCACAATTTTCTTATTTTTCGTTTTAAATTTGCCGGGCAGGTGAACATATTCAAGCAGTTACTCACCTACTCAATAGATGGCGTTACATATCACTTAGTTTATCACTTTGCTAATAGATGGCGTTACTTGTAGAAGTATTTGTTCATATATAAGGACCGATTTTCATTTGATTTCTTTGAGTACATGTTAGCCGAGTGTGCTCGCTCATGGTCTGGCCAGCTATGAGTAGTTATCGGCGTGATCGTCGCAGGTTGGAGTCGCCTCCAAGCCAGAAGAAGGATTTTCACTCTCTCATCTATAAGCCAAGCAAATCAGATTGAGTTGACGTGAATGGAGACTAGCGCTAGTCGGGAAAAGAAAACGGAGGCACAACAGAAGCAGCAGCAGAAGCAGCAACAGAAAGAGAAACGGAGGCACAAGAGAAGCAGGAGCAGAAAGAGAAACAAACAGAAAAAGGAGCCTGAGAGGCAGCCAAAAGCAAACCAAACAAACAAATAAGAGAAAGGCGTAAGTCCTCTCAGGTTTTGCTGCTTTTTACTTTGAAAATTTATTTAAAATGTCATAAAAGCCTATGCGACATACTAAACTTTATCTTCTTATAATTCAGCTATTTCTGAACCGATTTCGATCAAACAAAAACTATTTTTTCAATCAAAGACAGCCCTATAAGTTATAAGTTTTAGATGTAAGTTTTTATGATTTTAAATGTCATAAAAGCATTGCGCAGTGTACAATATCTAATCTACTTTGCTCTCACCTTCTTTATTAAAGTTTAGTGGTCAGTGGCGGTTATGTAATTTTTGGTAGTTAGGGGGTGGGGGGAAAAGTGGGCCAGAAGTTAGGTACCCAATCTACTGAGGGTGGTACTTTATGTTGGGTTGCGAGGCAGATATTAGCGGGAAATCGCAAAAATGGAAGCTTCTTACCTAGTTCACGGCAACTGGCCTGTCATTAATGGCAGAACACTGAAGAGGAAGAGGAGGATAATTATACTACAAATAAAAAAGCCGAAACAATGGTTTATGCATAAGAATTGGTCAGCATTTTTTCTGGTGGCAGTTTTGTAAGGTTCTAGCTCTCTCAAACTGGCTAGATTGTAAGGTCAGGTCACTCGGGTCGGTTATCGGGTTAGGTCACCTCGGGTTGGTTCACTCGCGTCACTTTGGGTCGGGCCAATCGGGTCAGCTCTGGTCGGGTTGTCGGGTCAGTCAATTCGGGTCACGGGTGGGGTCGGGTCGGTCTTCAACATATATAATTTCCACGAAAATTATAATATACCACGGTTTATACCTCATTGGACTTCCAATAAAACATTTTCAATGATGTGTACAGCATGTCACCATTTTTGTATGAGGGAATTTCTAGAGAGATTTTGTGGGAATTTGATGGAGTGTAGATTCCTGTGTGTGTGTGTGTGATACCTTACACGATACAAGATGTCGAGGAAGTGTGTAAATAAACCGGACAATTTCTGTTATGTGTGTGGGGAGCTGATATTTAAATCACAACGTCGATGTTTTAGTCCACTTGTGAGGAAGTGTTATCAGTTATATTTTGGTTGCTGTGTAGGAGACCAGGATAGGAACTGGGTTCCTCACTACATTTGTTGTACTTGCGTGAAACGTCTGACTGGGTGGGCAAATGGTGAACGAAACATGGACTTCGCAGTACCGATGATCTAGAGGGAACGAAAAGATCATTCTTCAGACTGCTACTTTTGTATGACAGAGATAAAAGAAATAAGCAGTAAATCTAACCACATAGTACAGTACCCTAATTTGCCATCAGCAATTAGGCCAGTTACACACAGTGCAGAATTACCTGTACCAGTACCTCCTACTCATCTTACGGTAAATGAGGATTACGTACTTGAGGCAACTATTGAAGTTCCAAATGAAGATGATCCTACTTATGTAGGAAGCATATCTACATTGGATCCCCATCTGATAACTCCGGGTGAACTAAATGACCTCGTACGGGATTTAAAACTCTCCAAGACACAGACAGAACTTCTTGATTCTAAACTTAAGGCTGGAGTCTGCTCCATCGTGACACTAAAGTGTGAATTTTTCGAAACCATCATACAGAGTTTCAAAACTATTATTCTCAAGAAAATGATTTAGTGTATTGTAATAATGTCTGTGCTGTGATGGATACACTTGGACATGCACATATAAGTACAGAGTGGAGATTGCTTATTGACTCTTCGAAAACTAGTTTTAAGGCTGTCCTTTCGCACAATGGCAACAAATTTCCTTCAGTGCCTTTGGCTTATGCAACTAATATGAAGGAAACCTATGAAAACATCGAAATAGTGTTAGAAAAAATTTAGTATGAGAAATACAAGTGGACCGTTTGCTGTGATTTACAAGTCATTTCTTTCTCTGTTATACGAAATATTGTTGTTTCCTCTGCGAATGGGACAGCAGGAACAAAGCGGAACATTACATCAAGAAGGAATTGCCAACGCATGTATTAACTCCTGGACAGAAGAATGCTGTTTATTCCTGACTGGTGAGCCCTGATTAGATAATTCTACCTCCTCTTCACATAATTTTGGGACTCTTCAAAAACTTTGTTAGGGCAATGGACAAAAGTAATGCAGGATCTTCTTACCTCAAGGAAAAAATTCCTCGGGTTAGTGACGCTAGGGATTTTTGTAGACCCCCAAATAAGATGTTTGATTCGTGACCAAAAATTTGAGCATCTCTTAACTCTGGTTGAGAAAGCAGCTTGGTGTCCATTTAAATGTTTAACAGAGAATTTTTTTGGAAAGAAGAAAGCCCCAAATTACCGTAAAATTGTGAGTAATTTCCGGCAATCATTCAATGAAATGGGTTGCAACATGTCCCTTAAAGTTCACTTTCTAGACTCCCACCTGCATTTCTTTCCTAAAAACCTTGGTGCTGTTAGTGATGAGTATGGGGAACATTTTCATCAGGACAATTCCTCCATGGAGAAGAGATACCAATGACAGTGAAGTTCAAAAATGCTAGCCGATTACTGTTCGGCACTTAAAAGAGATGTTCCAGAAACCAAACACAGAAGAAAGTCGACAACTAAAACATATTAGTTGAGGTAAGTAAGTGTCCATTTATTAAGAAGATACCACTCACTTCTATTGTGTTATTTATTAAGTAGATATAAAATGGTGACACAGTGTATACATCATTGAAAATATGTTTTATTTCAATTCCAATATGATATAAACCGTGCTAATATTGTAATTTTCGTGGAAGTTATATGTGATTTTATCTGCACTAATGAATATTGTAAAATGAACAGTACACATAGCATATTTTTTATATAAATATGTTTATTTATCTAGATAGAATAATGCTATTCTTATGAAACTTAGAGGGCTTACTACGTATAAATCAACCTAACATACAATATAATTTGTGCGTTTATATACCTAAGGTACCCAAGCTACAAGTATGAAATTGGTTTTAAAAAAAGAAAAAAAGAAATTTGAGGGGAAATTTTCCGAAAACACCTCTGTCACGGGAAAACTAAGGATGATGGAGAAAAACTGATTGCAGATTCGAATTCTACGTGAATGGTTCTATTAGAATCAGGTATTTTCTTCCGTGTGCCACAGAAAAAGATTTTTTTTTTCGACTAGTGTAATAGGTACCATTTTCAAACTCAGCAACCGTTATTCAAACCGGTTAACGTTGATCGCAGATATTAAAAATACTCACATCCGTATATTATTTAATACAAACGAAAATTTTACCTGCACATTTCTGCATAAACGATGTATAAACGATCGCGACAATTTGTGGTTCAATCGAACATGGTAAGGCTAGCACTTAGACAACTCCCCTTTTTTTCGTTCTGTCGACGCACCTGATAACGTAGAAAAAAACTTTCGCCTGCGCATTACTTCTCAAACGATGTACAAACAATTGAGATAATTTTCTTTTGAATCGGACGTGAAGAGGTGCTACCAATTAGGCAGCCTATACTTTTTTATCGTTTTGGCGCGCCCGCAATTGTGTACAAACGAAAATTTCGCCTGCAAATTTCTGTACAAAACCGTAACAAACAAGTGCGACAGTTTGTGGTTGAATTCAACATGGTGATTGGGCTATCACTTAGAAAGCCCCCCACATTGTTTTCGCCCTGGCGGCGCCACTAATTATGTACAAACAAAAATTTCGCATGCACATTTCTGTACAAACGATGTAGAAACGATTGCGACAATTTGTGATTGGACATAGTGGGGGGCTATCACTTAAACAGCCCCCCCACTTTGTTTTCGTTCTGGCGGCGCCCTTAATTATGTACAAAAATTTAGCCTGCACATTTCTGTACAAACGATATAGAAACGATTCTGACAATTTGTGATTGAATTGGAAATGGGGGGGCTACCATTTAGACAGCCCTCACATTGTTTTCGTTCTCGCGGCGCCCCTAATTGTGTACAAACGAAAATTTCGCCTGCACATTTCTGTACAAATGATGTACAAACGATTGCGACGATTTGTGATTGAATTGGACATGGTGGGGGTTGTCACTTAAACAGCCCCCACTTTGTTTTCGTTCTGGCGGCGCCCTTAATTATGTACAAACGGAAATTTAGTCTTCTCGTTTCTGTAGAAACGATGTGGAAACGATTGTGACAATTTGTGATTGAATTGGACATTTGGGGGGGCTATCACTTAGACAGCCCCGAATTTGTTTCAGTTTTTACTGCGCTCCTAATAATGTACAAACAAAAATTTCTCCTGCACGTTTTTGTTCAAATGATGTAGAAACGATTGCGACAATTTTTGCTTGAATTGGACATGGTGGGGGGCTACCATTTAGACAGCCCCCACTCTTTGTCTGTTCTGACGGCGCCGCTAATAGTGTACAAACAAAAATTTGGCTTGCGCATTTCTGTACAATAGATGTAGAAACAATTGCGACAATTTGTGATTACATTTGAAATGGGGGGTCTACCATTTACACAGACACCACTTTGATTTCACTCTGGCGGCGTCCCTAATTGTGCACAAACGAAAATTTCGCCTGCACTTTTCTGTACAAACGATTGCGACGATTTGTGCTTGAATTGGACATGGTGGGGGCTATCACTTAGACAGCCCCCAATTTGTTTCAGTTTTTACTGCGCTCCTAATAATGTACAAACAAAAATTTCGCCTGCGCATTTCTGTATAAATGATGTAGAAACGATTGCGACAATTTTGGCTTGAATTGGACATGGTGAAGGGCTACCTTTTAGACAGCCCTTTCCCACTTTGTCTTCGTTCTGGCGGCGCCCCTAATTGTGTACAAACGAAAATTTTGTCTGCACTTTTCTGTACAAACGATGTAGAAATGAATGCGACAATTTGTGATTAAATAGGACATGGTGGGGGGCTACCACTTAGACAGCGCCCACATTGTTTTCGTTCTGGCGTCGCCATTAATTGTGTACAAACGACAATCTCGCCTGCACAGTTCTGTACAAACGATGTAGGAACGATTGCAACAATTTGAGATTGAATTAGACATGGTGGAGGGGCTACCATTTAGACAGCCCCCACTTTGTTTTCGTTCTGACGGTGCCATTAATTGTGTACAAACAAAACTTTTGCCTGCACATTTCTGTAAAAACGATGTAGGAATGATTGCGACAATTTGTGATTGAATTGGACATGGTGGAGGGGCTACCATTTAGACAGCTCCCACTTTGTTTTCGTTTTGGCGGCGCCATTAATTGTGTACAAGCGAGAATTTCGTCTGCACACTTCTGTACAAACGATGTAGGAACGATTGCGACAATTTGTGATTGAATTAGACATGGTGGGGGCTAATATTTAGACAGTCCCCCACTTTTTTCATTCTGGCGACGCCTCTAATTGTCTAAAAACGAAAATTTTGCTTGCAGATTTCTGTACGAACGATGTACAACCGATTGCGACAATTTGTGATTCAAATGTACATAGTGGGGAACTACCACTTAGACAGCCCCCACTTGTTTTCGTTCTGGCGGTGCCCCTAATTGTGTACAAACGAACATTTGGCTTGCACATTTCTGTTCAAGCGATGTAGAAACGATTGCGATAATTTTTGATTGAATTGGACATGGTGGGGGCTACCATTTAGACGGACCCCACTTTGTTTTCGTTCTGGCGGCGCCCGTAAATGTGTTCAAAGAAAAATTTAGAATTCACATTTCTCTACAAATGATTTGGAAACGATTGCGATAATTTGTGATTGAATTGGACATGGTGAGGAGGCTACCATTTAGACAGCCCCCCCCCAGTTCTTTTCGTTCTGGCGGCGACTCTAATTGTGTACAAACGAAACTTTTTCCTGCACATTTCTGTGAAAAAGAAGTACAAACGATTGCGACAATTTGTGATTGAATTAGACATGTTGGGGGGCTACCATTTTGACAGCCCCCCACGTTGTTTTTGTTCTGCTGGCGCCCCTAATTGTGTACAAACGATAATTTTGCCTTCACATTTCTGTTCAAACCATGTACAAACGACTGCGACAATTTGTAATTGAATTGGACATGGTGGGGGCTACCACGTTGACAGCACCCACTTTGTTTTCGTTCTGGCGGCGCCCCTAATTGTGTAAAACGAAAATTTCGCCTGCACATTTCTGTACAAACGATGTACAAAACGATTGCGACATTTTGTTATAATTGGACATATTGGGGGGCTACCATTTGGACAGCCCCCAATATTTTATTCGTTCTGGCGGCGCCCCTAATTCTGTACAAACGAAAATTTCGCCTTCATATTTCTGTACAAGCGATGTAGAAACAATTGGGACAATTTGTGATTGAATTGGACATGTTGGTGGGGGGTTACCATTTAGACAGCCCCCCCTTTATTTTCGTCCTGGTAGCGCCCCTATTTGTGTACAATCGAAAATTTCGCCTGCACATTTCTGTATAAACGATGTACAAATGATTGCGACAATTTGTGCTTGAATAGGACATGTTGGTGGGGGGCTACCATTTAGACAGCCCCCACTTTGTTTTCGTTCTGACGGCGCCCCTAATTGTGTACAAACGAAGATTTCACCTGCACATTTGTGTACAAACGATTGAGACCATTTCCGATTTAGTCTGGTAAGGGGAGGGGGCTGTCTAAATGGACGTCTCCTCTTCACCTCTACTGTAATTAAATTCTTCCTCGAGAAAATCTGTAATCAACACTGTCAGTAGCTACGTCGTCGACTAATATACCTTAACAAGTACAGCTTTATTTCGTATAGTTTTCAATAGTTAACCAATTTAAAACTATCGCAAACAAGAATATGTAGTCAACTTCTTAAATACATCGCTCGCAGGAACCCATTCAGCGCGTGCAACAAGCAAAAACATGTTTGGCGTCTCACAAATGAAAAAGGAGAAAAAAGAAAAGCAAAAGCAGCACGGCAGTGCCTTATCGCAGTCAGAGCTGACAACATAGTTTCGGTCGTCACTAACGCCAATAGACCTACTAGCGGTGTACAAGAGTTATACAGTTACAATATACGTTGTGCCACAGTAGCGCTACAGGCGGAATGTGCACGAACTACAAATGAATATGTTCCCTTACAAGCATCAGTCACTGTTGCACCCTCTTTACATTCTACACATCCTTTCTTCTCCCACTTTTTGACCTTGACAAGCAGAAGTACCAGGCTTTCCGAGTTCACAACCATAAACTGTTTGTGTATAGAGTACGTTTTCAGTTCTTCGAATGACTGTGCGCGCGAAGAACAAGGGTGATGATCGGGCTACCGAATACGGCAGTCAGAAACACCTGGTTGCAACTTTAAATGTAAAATACAAATTTAGGGCCTTGACAATGCTGTGAGGATATATATATATATATATATATATATATATATATATATATATATATATATATATATATATATATATATATATATATATATAAGAAACTAATGCCTCAAACTCATTTCCCGTTTTATAAACTTCCAATTCATTTATTTTGAAAAAAGAAAGAAAAGAAGAATCTGGACTATATTCATTCCAGTTTTGCATTAGTCATAACTCAGCACGCCATTCTAATAAATGTATTTTTTCTACAACATTACAGTTGCGCACCTAACCTCACATATTATACTTGTACTTTATTATATGTTTTTTCTCACCCTTCAATCACCTCTCTCTCTCTCTCTCTCTCTCTCTCTCTCTCTATATATATATATATATATATATATATATATATATATATATATATATATATATATATATATATATATATATATATATATATATATATATATGTGTGTGTGTGTGTGTACTTAATGAATGAATAAATATTAGATATATGTACACTTCTTAGACCAACCACATTAAAGTTCAATCCAACTTTTATGTCTGAAGCACTTACCCGAAGAAAGGGCAAAACCCGTTAACCGGGACGACGGACAAAAAAATTTTTGGTGTTAAATTAACACACAAATACTACTTTGAATTTGTAGCTATTTTGTATTTTAACAATGTGTTGGTACAGAGGTTTCAGCGCTTAAGTACCTATACGTTGTCAAAACTAACGAGGGAACCTATCCAAATATAACTCTGACTTCGAGTCGAGACTATGGCCGTTGGATACCTTGTCCCGCAAGAACATAACACGAAAAGGGGTACATCCTCGATCTCAACCGTTGCGGAGATATAAGCGTGAAAAGTTACAAATTGAGCTCCATACTATACATTACTAAGTCAGATTCCGGGTCAGATTTTTTGGAAACGGTCGAGTAAGGAAAATCAGCGAATACATATCAAATTAATGTGGGGAGCACAGCACCTTTTGAATGAAAAATTTGTGTCTCCCGAAGCACTCGCAGGGTCCCAGGCGGGGTCCAACTCAAAATCTGCAAATGGAACCGGGGTTCAAGTAGCATATTGTATGAAAGCTATTGTTAAATAAAAGAAGATAGAACAAATCTCAACTTTCTACGATAAACCTGTGCAAACGGACAACTGGTCAAAATCTCAATACAACCTACATCAGAAAATCTATGGCCACGCTTCTAAATCCGTTAAGTTGCGACAATAACAAAATAGAAAAACAATTTGATAGTGCAAGGTACTTGACATTTTGACCAGTTGCCCGTTTGCATAGGGTTATCGTAGAGAGTTGAGATTTGTTCTATCTTCTTTTATTTAACAATAGATTTCATAAAATATGATTTTTGACACCCGGTTCCATTTGCAAATTTTGAGTTGGACCCCACCTGGGACTCTGCGAGTGCCTCGGGGGACACAAGTTTTTCATTCAAAAGGTGCTGTGCTCCCCACACCAATTTGATATGTATTGACTGAGTTTCCTTACTCGACCGTTTCCAAAAAATCTGACCCGGAATCTGACTTTGTAATGGAGCTCAATTTCTAACTTTTCACGTTTATATCTCCGCAACGGTTGAGATCGAGGATGTATCCCTTTTCGTGTTATGTTCTTTTGAGACAAGGTATCCAACGGCCATATTCTCAACTCGAAGTCAGTTACACTTCGATAGGTTCTCTCGTAAGAATAGAGAAAGCAGAGTGAAGGGAAATTTATGGTGGGAAACCGCAGTGGTTCGTGGTTGTTCCGACTACGTCTTCCACATGGGAAAATACGTGGGGGAATTTCAGTGGCTGGGTATCGGCCAAAGGCGGGGAAGCAGCGAGATTATGGAGGATAATCCGTCGGCGAAATGACGGTGTAATTAGTGTAATCGAGCAGGTAGTCCGGCGCCAGCGTCCACCACCGGCCCGCCATTCGCACGTCGATGGGTCTACGGCGGCCCTCTGGCGGAATGCGTATGGGATTTATAGCTTTTTCCACCCCAAGACTGAATTCCAATATTCATTTTAATCCGAAAGTCGAGAATATTCTTTCAATGTCGCTGATATTGCAGGAACTGAATGAAGATGAGAAAAGAAGTCACAAAATCCCGGAGGTAATTCAGAACCTTTCTCTGCCTTCGCTTCCATTATTTTCCGCCATTATTTTCCGCATGATCCATTCAATTCACCAGCAGGTGAAACAGTTGTATGGCTTGATCAAATCTTTCTTTAAAAACGCTGTAAAATGGCTTCAAAATCTTATAATCAAATAGATCGAATCACATTTGCACTGCACGTAATAATGAAGTTGATTCCGTGACAGTGGTTGTCATGCTAATGGCTTACTTACAAACGATATCCTCGCACAACAAGATTGGACGCCGTACATCCCCCACTACGCCGTTATTATTATGGATGTTATTAAAAGTGTGCCAGTTAACATTTACATTGAAGATCTCACCGACATACAGTGTGATTGAATTTCTGTTGTTCATCGTCGTAGAATTGAACAACTGGTGCAACACCCGTCTTTGAAGTTGTCCAAAGGTCAGATGCCCCTAACACACCAGTTGCTGAACCAGTAAAGTCATCTCGTATCCCTACAACCACAGTGGTACCGACTTTTGATAGCTAATTGGCCTTCTAGAGTGCTACCTATATTACTACCTCTTTCAAGTCACTCCATATTCACCATTAGCGAAGATATTTTGGAAATGTTACCGGCATGGGCACCTAGCCAAAACATGTAAATCTGCCGCCAGCTGTCGTACTTGTGGTCAGGGACATGCTTTCGATCACTCTTCTAATGCTGCAACTAGCATACATAGCGGCGAACCTTATGCGGCTGATGATCGTGCTTGCCAGCATCAGCAACGATTACAGGAGATCATGGTGAAGTCTAAGATTTCATATAACGAAGCCTGTAAATCACATTCTCGATAATCCACCCACAAACGGTACAGGCCACACCACACTAAGGTGGTTCATTTTATATAGGTGCTCGCTCCTCTAGTCCATCTCCAAGGGCGCAACGGCCATAACCTACTTCACCGAGACGCCATGTGTGACCCGACTACCTCCACCACACCAGCAGACCGTAACGCACAGCCTAAGTAACTCCCACTTCGAAGAGGCGAAAAGGTTTATCCTTGCAGGGAAATTCACTTTTCCGCTTCGATCTCTCCTTAACCAGCTTCGCCTTAACCGACTCAGAGCTCAATTTCTCGCTGTACTAAACTGCCAAACGACTCCTTGATGATACTATGCCAGTCTTCTCTTCATACCTTATATATAAGGAAACTTTACCTACGACGTCATATCACGTGGTACTTTAAAACAATTTTTCAAACACTCCCCCTACATCAATTAAAATATTTTTACATGTACTTTCCCAATTCTCTATACAATTTTCATAGGTATAGGGGCGGAGAAAACATGTAGTTGCATTTCATTTGTTTCTCATATATCATTAACGTGATCAAAACAATCTTTTGAAACAACATCATTAATGTTATTTACTTTGTGCCATGATCATTCACATCTTTTAACGGCATTCCATCAATAATGTTATTCATATCCTGTACTAATCAATCACTTGTCATCCTATGTACAAAGAAAAATTTACATGGTCCATGTGCAAATAAATAGTTTACATGTTTTTAAAAGAAAATCTGTTATTCAGATAGTCATTTACATCTTCTATTATTATTGTTGTTATTCGCGTAAACAGAACATCTACCAAGCAATCACATATCATCTACGTAAAATAAAAGGATTACAACTAATATTCTATTATCAATACCCTTCATATTACCAATCTTCTATTGTATTCGCATTCAGTACCGCTTCATATTTCAACACGATGAACAATTCTTCTCGTTGAATGATGCATTATCGAATTGTACAAAGGGGATCAAATACTTAGGACTCATATTAGATCAAAAGCTAACTTGTAAAAATCATTTAAAATATTTACTTAACGAAGCGAATAAATACATGAATATAAGAAAAAAGCCTAAGCGCTCGAAAATAGGGTATTAATACATATCTCTTGAATGAGGTAATGAACCAAATTTGAATAGCAAAAATGTTACGTGGAAATATGTTTTATGACCACAAGTTGTCATATTTTTATGATAAAATGCAAAAAATACACGAAGGCACAAAGATTATCTTCTCACAACCGGCATTTTGCCTATAAAACTCTCTACTAGAAATTACCAGCATTCCAAATCAAATACAGATATATTAACAGCATTTTTTTTACTATCAGGAACGGGTAAATCTATTCTCTTCCAATTGTTAGATAAACTAATAATCAATGCAAAGAGAAAATATCCATACAATAATAAATTACCACACATAACTTTATAGAGAATATGAACAACTCAACTCTTGCATATCCAAAGTACAAACAATATCAGCTTTTGGTTTCCAGTATAGTTTCAATTGAATCAAAATTTCTACCATTATTCCTAAGCGTTTATCTAATATCTATAATTATATCTGGCAATATTATAAAGACCAACAACCATATGAGCGAGCTTTCATCTTCACAAACGGTTCAAAGCGGCAGGACAAAGCAATCGGAGTCGCTGATATAATACCACATATTCGATTGAAAAACGCCATAAATTGCCGACGTGCACCTCAATTTTCGAGGCGGAAGCTTTCGCAATCATTCAAGCACTACTTGTAATGAAGCAACTAAATATCTTGTCCGGTCTTCTTCACTGTGATCAGTGATAATTTTTGCACCATTGAGTATTTCGTAAGTTAGCGTATCACTCTAACAAGTTTGCTGGTTGAATGTTGGATGCTATATTGATTGAATGAATTTTTTCCATTTCATGTTACTATTTTGTGTGTTGATCCCATTATATCAGTTGTAACTTTGTCTATTTTTTCTTGGGGGCGCGGTGGCTCAGTGGTAGAGCGTTCACCTCTGGTGCTTGGGGTCCCGGGTTCGATCCCAGCCTCCGCCAAGTGAACTTCGTGGTGGACGAACACCGTGCTCGTGGGTTTTCTCGGGGTTCTCCCGTTTCCTCCCACTTTCTTCATTCCACCATTTCACTCATCTCTCATAATCACCGTCTCCTTTAGCCTAACCGGCATAACCGTGGGACGTAAAACTTAAAGATTCCATTCCATTCTATTTTTTCTTGAGATGATTGTAACGTCCTGGGTCATATAGCTTCTTGAATGTTATTGTATGGTCTGGATTTAAATATGAATATTTCGTGCTATCTTGGTTCTTGTTTTTTAAATATATATATATATATATATATATATATATATATATATATATATATATATATATATATATATATATATATAGCGTCTTCATTCTTTTGATAATCTTATGGATGATTGATGACATATTTTTTTATTTTTTCTATTGTTCTAATTTTTTGTTATTGTTTTAAATTATTTTTTTAATAAATTGATACCAGTAGCTATCAGAAATTGAATGATAAGATAAAGGAGTGTACCCATGCATTTTAACTAATTGTTTGAGTAAATCATTCCTTAGATCTTGATGTAAGTCGCATTCAAATAATATGTGATTTAGTGTGCCAACTCTTTTATTGGACCCGCAATGATATGTTTCCTTTTTTTATTTGATACAATTTGTATGCTGTTAATGCAGTTCCAAATAGTAATCTATAATATATAATAATCTCTCTCCTGGTCCATGTTTTGAAAATCTGTTTTATTTTTAGTAGAATGTATATTCCAATATAATTTTCCTGGAAGGTTTGGTTGATGGTTTCACCATTCATTTAGATCGTTTTGTGTTATTCTGGACATTTTTGGGGATTGAATTTTATTGGAATTCTGTATCCTTCTGTACATGCACTCTTGGCAGCGCGATCGATAATATCGCTATTTTTTATGTTGACGTGCGCTTTCATAAATCCGAGTATTGATGAGTAGTTTTGTTTAACCATAGTAGAATAAAGATATTTAATATTAAGTATTATGCATGGAACTGTTATTCCAATGTGTAGTTGAAAGAGCAGTAATTACACTTAGAGAATCTGTACATATAATTGCTTTTTTGATTTCCTGTTTTTTGATGTATAAAAAGGCTTGTTTTATTGTGAATGCCTCCCCATCAAAAATAGCCATATTTTTGGTAATTGGTTTTTGATAGTAATTTCCATTTCAGCTATATAGATCGCTGCTCCAACATTGGCATTGGAATATTTAGATGCATCTGTATAGATTAAAAAGTGGTCCTGAGCAAATTTTTCAATGTTATGCTGCCAGATGTTTTGGTAAAGTTGTTTTTTGCAGACTTATGTTCTTAATATTGATGTATGACGGAATCAATGCTTCTATTTGTACTACATTTACTGAATATTCCCATGCATAACAAGCGATAGAAGGTAATTATGGATATATTGATAATATTTTTGCAATTTAATGTAAGCTTCCACAATCCATGGTTTGTGTTTCGTATATGGAGTTTTCTTGTTTCCTAATAACATGGTTACATTTTTTTTGTAATTTAATAATTATAGTTGACTTTGCTTTGCTAAAATTATTTATAATAAATATGTTTGCTATCTTTGCAATTTCCAATTCTATTGGGATGCATTTAGAATCATTTAATAAGGCTATTTTCGGGCAACATGCTGGCTGTGAAAAAATAATTTTAGCTATATTATATAATATTTGTTCTAACTTATAAGAATATTTATTGATTTTGTTGAAAAATAAGCTGCCGTACGCATAAAAGTTTTGCCTGGCTTCCACAATCCATGGTTTGTGTTTCGTAAATGGAGTTTTCTTGTTTCCTAATAACATGGTTACATTTTTTTGTAATTTAATAATTGTACCGTGTTATGCAAAAGTGAACTAAGCGCCAAACTTGGAAAATCCACGTAAATGCGAAGATTGGTTCCTGATAAGCATTAGAACGTTT
Source organism: Thermobia domestica (assembly GCF_964235325.1). Taxonomy (NCBI): domain Eukaryota; kingdom Metazoa; phylum Arthropoda; class Insecta; order Zygentoma; family Lepismatidae; genus Thermobia; species Thermobia domestica. Next base: position 180,723,219 of record NC_137460.1, on the reverse strand, counting down.
TGCAGAATCGAGAAGAGAGGGAAACCAACACCTTTCCAAAAAAAGAAACATAATTTCACTTTTGATTACGGCTACACTAATGCTGGACATCAACCTTTAAACGTAATTTTCTCAAAAGTACGAAAGTGGCGCTTAGTTCGTTTTCGCATGACACGGTACAATTATAGTTGAATTTGCTTTGCTAAAATTATTTAGAATAAATATGTTTGCTATCTTTGCAATTTCCAATTCTATTGGGATGCATTTAGAATCATTTAATAAGGCTATTTTCGGGCAACATGCTGGCTGTGAAAAAATAATTTTAGCTATATTATATAATATTTGTTCTAACTTATAAGAATGTTTATTGATTTTGTTGAAAAATAAGCTGCCGTACGCATAAAAGTTTTGCCTGGCTTACTTGTTTTAATATTTTGACTAATGTGAACGGGCTGATGCCCCATTTTTTTTGCAGATGAACTTCTTAGCAGTTGTACATGTTTTTCCGAATTCTTCATTAGATATTGCATGCGCTAATTCCAATTAAGTTTCTTATCTAAATATATACGTAGATATTTAATAATGGTTCAGGTTGTAATTTTCAAGGATCTTATAAAATAGAGGATCTGCTCATATATATCTTCATCCTATTAAATAATGAAGCCAAAAAACAACCGAGCATCGCAACGTCTGATTGGCTACTCTCGTTTCCGCCATTGTCTGATTGGCTACTTTCGTTTCCGCCATGTTTGTTGGCTCAAGACATTGCGATCCTAGTGGCTGGAGTGGGCAGAGGTGGCAAAACTGTGACGTATGGCTTCAAGATTTTGTTGTAAGGGCAGATCCTTTCTTTTATAAGATCCTTGGTAATTTTGTATTATTATATAATAAGTAACGTTTTAAATTATTTTTTCCGTGAAAAAAATATGTATTTAGTTTTATTCCAGTTCAGTTCAAATCCATTATTATGCATTCAGGTAACCAAAATTTTAAAATTATGTTCTACAATATTTATTCCTTTTTCAATAGATGATGCAGTAGTACTCAGAAGTACATCATCAGCGAACGACATTGTTGTACCATCCTTCCATTTTTTATCGATTAAGTCAAGAATATACTGTATATATTAAAACGTACTGAACTTAATTTGCTTCCCTGCAGTAGTCCTAATGATGATTCTCGGGATTCCGTGTAGGTATTATTTACCTTTATATATATCTATCGATTTATGAGGGTGTTATGTACTATTCGTATTATTTTTTCTGGAATATTTAGGTTTGCCATTTTTCTAATTAATATGTCCAAAATTACATTGTGATATGCTCCTTTTATGTCAAAAGAAGTTACTAACATTACATTCCTTGTGATAAAAGTTTTATATATGTCTAAAGTTGTTAGTGCCAAAGCATCGTACGTTGATTGTTTTTTTCTGAATCCTGTAATGTTATATGGGAAAATTTGATGATATTCTAAACACCAGTTTAATCGATTTAATATTAAATTTTCAAATATTTTATATGCACATGATAGTAATGATATTGGTCTGTAATTGTCTGATGGGTTTAAAGAATTTTTTGACTTCGGTATTGGGGTAACGAGTAGTTTTTTCCATTCCTTTGGTATATTTCCAGTGTTCCATATTTGATTATAATAATTTAGTAATAACCGAAGTTCCTTCAAGGGTAAAGCCCGCAATGTTCATATCCGATTCCATCAATTCCAGGAGCCGCACTTCGGTGTATAGTATTTATATAATATACTAATTATAACTTTTTCATACCAAATTCCGAATCTAATTCTCTGTAAGTATTACTGAACAAGCAGTCCTTCACTAAGAGACGATTATTATTTATTGAACAGGGAAAAAACTTTTGATGGAATTGCTCTATCCAGGATAAATGCTGCAAGAAGTGCAGCTGTGCTTCCTGATTGAAAGAATAATCCCGAAACTTCCTCCAGAATAACCAAATCTTACATGAAGATGTGCGATCAGACACAGAATCGCAAAATGTCCGCCAACCCAGTCGTTTTGTTTGAGTGACAATTTTTCTCAATTGAGCCTCGTTCTGTTGATATTCAAAAAACAAATTTGGCCTTCAATAACCAATGAAGCCCTTGAATGCTGCCTTACAAGAATTCATACCTTGCTGACATGTTCCGTTCCACCATATGGGCTTTCTAGCGGTTTGTGACTTTGGCTTGTATATTTTGTTGGTATCTTTTTCCTCTGATTACTTATTATGGTTGATGTGGATGCTACTATTCTAAACAAATACGACGCTGATGTTGAGGATGTGATCCTATCGTCAATCAGTTTCTGATATTCCTTCCGATCGAAGCCTGTGTGAACATGCTAAAGCCTGGATCCCGAATTTCTAGTTTGGTGCCGTGAAGCACCATCCATATTTTTAATATAATGAGTTTTAAATATTATAGGAAGATGATCGCTAGTGCAAGAATGATAACAAGTGGACCACTCCGCCTTCACATAGTGAACACATTCAATCAATGCTAAATCAGGCGCACTACATGAAAGCACGCATATACGTAGGAGAACCATCACCCAGATATGTATAATTGGAATTTATGAGTGATTTCACCAATGCTCCTCCAGACCCATCGTTTCTGCTTGATCCCCAAATCCTAGCATTAGCGTGGCAATCCCCTATAATACAATCCAAATTGTGATTAGAATTTAGTAATAAACTCCAAAAGCCCAAGTTTGGTTGAATTCTTGGAGGGATGTATATATTCAGTATCCTAGCATTATGATTCCTATTGTCTGAATATGAAGAAGAATAAATCTGAAATCCAAAAAGGATGCCTGATATCCTCCTCAGACCTCTTGTATCATATATGATACAATCTGTTTAATTTTCTTTGCACGCTTGTCGGATGAAATGAGAGAAATTCCCTCGTTTAAATGCAAAGTGTCGCTACTCTGGTTATTTTTGTCTTTGTTCTTGATGCATTTACTAGGTGCTTGCTGAATTTGCCTATTTGTCGGGTTCAACACAATGAAGCAGAAAAAGGAAAATAATTTTAAATATTTGATTGTTTTCAATCACTTCAGTGTCTGAAAATTAATTTCAAGAATTCTTCAGTTGGATAACTCCCTGAAAACATCTTTACAAACAATAATAAATCAAGTTTTAAATGAAAGTCAATGGACTCAGGCAAGGTTACCGATACGATACGGTGGTTTAAATATACGAAGGGCATCCGATTTGAGCCTTCCTGCGTTTCTGTCTTCTTGCTGTGGGGTGTTGTCACTAGTCTCCAACATTTTGAAAATTTCAGTTGACGAAGTGCAAATCCCTCATCTGTCAGAAGCATTGGAATTATGGAAAGGCATCTATAATAATACCATTCCAGAGGCCAAGGAATCACAAAGAAAAGGGGATGAAATCCTACTAAATGAGATAGCTGGGACGGAGGTAATTTCACAAAATAGTTTTGACGTTGCTAGCCTAAAAGCACTTCAGAAAAAAGAGTCTGGCGCCTGGTTACAAGCTACACCTTCAAAAAACATCGGAACTTTTTTTAGAAAATAATATTTTCAAAATATGTGTAGCATTACACTTGGGGCTAAATGTTTGCCACCCATTCACATATGCGTGTCAAGGTCGAGTGGACGAGAAAGGTTTACATGCTTTGAACTGCATTAGAAGTGGGGGTAGAACCACACGTCACACGGAATTAAACCAAATAATCAAACGAGCACTAGCCAGCATCGATGTTCCTAGCATCATTGAGCCACAAGGATTGTATCGAAATGATGGTAAAAGACCGGACGGAGTAACTTTAATCCCTTGGAAAATGGGCCAGAGTCTTGTATGGGGTGTAACATGTGTTGCTACTTTCGCTCCTTCATACATAACACTAACCTGTGAGGAAGCAGGAAATGCAGCAGAAGCAATCGCTAAACGTAAACATACAAAGTACTCCAGACTGAAAGAATATCATCTTTTTGTTGCCTTTGCTACAGAAACGATGGGGGTTTTTAGCAAAGAAGCCAGTGAATTTTTGAATGAGTTAGGATCAACTTTAATTAAGAAGTCAGGCGACCCAAGAAGCAAACACTATTTAATACAACGAATAAGCCTAGGAATACAGAGAGGAAATGCAGTCAGCATTTTAAAATCCTTCCCATCAGTACAAGAGCTGGATGAAATTTTTACTTAAAATAAGTAGTATAAACATGGTGATGGACAGCGATTTGTTTTTCTAAGTTTATTTAGTAAATCCGTTCTATTTCCCTTTATATTTCTTCGCTGGCATTATATTCTTATTTCAATTTTTTATCACTAATTCCGAAAAGATTTGCCTAAGATATTGAACTTAGACGGACTTCTTTCTTTTTTAAAAATGTATAGTGCTAAACTGTGGTCTCCAGTTCCTGTTATGTGTTCTGGTAACATTGAATGTGTTTGTCGTTGTCGAAAATGGAGTGCTAGGTGTAGGAGTGTGTGATGAAATAGATTTTTTTGCGTTTATCAGATGTTTCCGGATCCTGGCTTTTTGGGCTATTTTTTAGACTTTCAGTCAAGCAGCTACTGTATCGTCACTATTTATCCTAGGATCATGGTTCATACCTCATTCTCTTCAGAATAGAGCTGGCTTTCGAATGGTACCACTTGCATGCTCATACCATATACCAGAAGCGGGAAAAAATGTCAAAGTGAAAATTTCGGAGGGAATTTGTTTTTCTCGAACTTTGGCCCCCCTGGACCCCTCCTGTGTGACCGTAGCCATAAAAAAAATCTGATAAATAGTACTTGGTATACTGAATGTGTGTGCCAAATTTCAAGTTTCTATCTTGAATAGTAAGGGCGGGATAATTTTTATCAAAAATTCCCACAATGCCCCAAAGTACCATAAAACACTATGATCTCAGGGAAAAAATTCCTGAGACATCCCTAATTACCCTAGAACTATAATCCGCCAATCATTCTCTTCAGAATAGAACTGTCTTTCAGGCGGTACCATTCACATGTCTCCATCATGTATCTAAGGCGGGAAATTCCTGAGAAAAGGGATTTTTTGGGGCAAATTTTCCCTTTTTCAACTTTTGCCCCTCTGGACCCCCCTGTTTTTACGCACAAATCGGAAAAAACTTCTGGTAAATACTACTCGGTGGACTGAATGTTTGTGCAAAATTTCAATCTTCTACGTAGAAAAATAAGCCCGCCAAAAATATTGAACGTACGCTTAGAAAATGAGAAAAGAAATTTTTGATTTATGACGTCATCACCTCCTATGTCTGGACGCAGGACGGTCTGAAACCATACGTAATGTCTTCTGCAAGGCCTCTGGACTTGGAAAACAAAAAAGAAAAACCGGACGAAAAAGCTCAAATAGAAGAGAAATAACGCAATGTACCATGAAAAGTGCATATGGTACAAATTGTACCATAGGATCCCGAAGGGGTTAAACCTGATATATGCGACTGTTTCACAAAATGTAATTATAATGTATACTTATTTATTTAAAAAAATGTAACATATTAACCATGTTGATAAATTATAAGTTTCATACATTAAATTTCAAGAATCAGTTTTATCTATCTCTTGATTAGTCACTGAAAAAATTACTTAGACTTACTTACAAAGACCATTTTATTTTCTCTTAAATTTAATGTATCAAATTTGATACAAAAGGTCATTAGGCTTACTTTCCACACGTAACTTATGTTCATTGTATTTTGCATTTGTTTACTAATATCTCACCTTTTTCTGTTTAAAAATTATCAGTACGCGTTATTAGCATTGACGCACATTTGTTCAGGTAAATTGGAAATCTGAGAGGTAAATTCTCCCTTCTGATTAAAGAAAGTACGAAAATATGCGGTTTGAACAAACATATGTAAAATATAATCTAATTAATCATCTTGCATTTACCGATGTTTCTCTTTTGGAAAATGCCGTCCTTAGAATAATATTTTGCGGATACAGGTTGTTTATTATTCTTAGTAAGTATGCCATGAAAAGTAGAACTAAGAAGTGGATAGTACGAGTAATTCACCATTTTCTCAACTTCACCATCTTATCTGCGTCAATTGAATACCGGCGAAATGCTGAAAGTAATAAATGATCAAAGAAGAACATTCTATTGTATTTTGATTTTAAACTCACGATTGTGGGACACTTAATATACAACTCAAGTCAGATTGATGTAGAAACCACTTCTGAAGATATCTATTGCTGAGGATGATGATGTTTCTTCTCTGAAAAGACGTAGAAGTGTTCAGGCAGTTCCATGCGAGGCTTCTGGACACGCAAATGCTCTTCACGTGTCTGAAAATACCCAAAATGAACAGAGAACACGATCTAGATGCCGAATGAAAGGTTGGTCCTTCTTGACATTTGTTCGTTGCACTCAGTGCAAAGTATACCTATGCTTCACAAAACCATAATTGTCCGAAAGTTCCACACAAACTAAAGTACTGAACGTATGAACATAATATCTGTGCAATTTAGTGTGTTTAAAAAATTTGAAAGAAACTTGTAAGTATCTAGAAAAATATACGTAAAATACTATCCAGCTTATATTTGAAAGCTTAATTGTGACAAAAAATAGTAAAACAAAGCTGAAATATCCAATAATGGCATTTAATACAGAATAGTATTTAATAGACAATACAAATAAGTCCTGTTATTATACTAATATTAGAAAATAGAAATTTTAAAATGAATATATGTCTAAATATTATTGCTAATATATTATGTGAATAGTCCTCCTTGAGTCCCGATGTATCTTATGTGGTGCATGCCATAAATGCCAACAAGGTGGAGGTAATTTTTAAAAGAACATTTTCTCACTTCAGGAGACAAACACCTTCAAATATATGTAATACTACGTGATTTGATAAATAACTATGAGCTTGTGTCTGAAGAGGATATACAATATTTCTTCCAATACACACTGCTACTCCACCATAGGAATCAAATCTGAGCTGATCAATACAACTGCACCCTTTAAGATTGAAAGGTAATTTAGGACTACACCAAGTTTCCTGAAGAAAAATATCTGTCGAGAAAACATTTATGAGTAACTGGAGGCAATATCTCTTTCGCATATACCCTTCACAGTCGTAGGATTGTGAATCGTCTATACCTCCCCATATACATTTAATATTGTTTTTTTAAATCTAAACAAGATTGCACGTTGGCGAGGACAGCTTCCAGCTGTGAATCATTTCCTACTTGCACGTTGCAGTCGAAAAAGGGTGAAAGACACTTTTTAACAGCTTCCATCATTTTCCGCTTATGCAATCTGAGTCCATCATATGATCGCTGATATTACTCATTGTTTTGTGATGTCATAATGCCATCTGCCAACTCCGACGCAATGAAAGGATTGCCGACCTCTTCCTTGAATCAAACGTTGTGAATTCCCTTGTTACTGGCCCCTGCCCTTGTGCATTCTGATTTACTAGAAACTTTCCTTTATATGACAGTCCTTTTTTATTGGGTGAAATTACTGACGAGTCCAGTTCTGGTTCTGGTTTCCCTGTGAGATTGCGTGTTTTGAAAAACCCGCAGTGGACGGGTCTGACCGCGGTGAAGCATTCCCAATTAAAGATTCTGAGGAACTATCGACTGAACACGTATGTATAATTGGTTTTGTTATTCTGAAATCAGCTAGGTTCCGTCTTTCTTTTTCAGGGGGAACACCAAAACCCTCCTGGTGCGGTACCACTAGCGGTGGCACATCTTCAAAAGATACTACTGACAAACACAACTTGTTAGGTGAAGTCAAAGTCAGTCTGAAAAGGGGGTTGGCGAGTCGAACTCCTGCCCAGAGGTTGTGCGGCATCTGCTACTTGTTGATTCTTCCCTCCTAGCACGTTACTTGCTTCATTGAAAGAAAGTTCCTCCCTCACCACTAGTTCCATGACCCTCCTCCGGCGAACCCTCTCCGGACAGCAAGGGAAATTCGCCGCATATTCGCTTAAACAATCTACACAGAGCAAGGGACTGGCACACATCTCCCGCGTGCGGCCCCCTCCACATTCCACACAAAGAGACTTCTTAAGGAGGCAACCACCCCTCCCTGCCCAAAGCTGTTGCAACCATCCACGCACCGACGCATTACAGGGTATACATGCGTACGCAGTTTGTTTCATGTAATAAAGCCTCACATCTGTGGGGAGTGATCGTGAATCGAAGGATAAAATTACCTTTGATGTGGGTTGCAACTGGGACATATCGGCCCTCCTGCAAATTCCTCGCACCGACTCCACAGCCACCTCATTTACAGATCACCAATTTCCCCTCTGGATCCACCCCCTCTAAGACACCGGCCGAACATATCACATGATATGGGATGAATGCCTCCTAATTCCGCTGATACAAAATATCATGATCTAGAAAATTATCCGCTTCCTCCCCCGAGCGAAACTGAATCCCCAACAAATCTCTGCCCACACTATTCACCCTTTCTATTCCTGGAATTTCTGCAAAGAACAATCCCCCACTTATACTCATTATGTATTTCCGATCATCGTCTTCTTTTTTTGATCCTAAAAATATACAACACGGTACAAGATGACGAGTCTTGCAATTCACCCCTTCCATCTGGTGCGCATTATCATTCATATAATAAGCACCCCCGCTACTAGATTCTTGAGTATGAAGCTCTACATTTATATCCGAAGAGGACTCTCCCACATCATTGACACCCTGATCCCGCTCCCAATATGGAACCCCGCTATCAGCATCCACAGCTTCCATACTTCGACCTTCAGCCATTCTGGTTAATGCCCGATCCCCCACACACCCCAATACTAGGCGCTGAAACTCCCAGCATGCATCATCTACTTACGAAAAATGATATTCAAAATGAACACTTTACCAATCACCACACATTCACAATGCAAATGAACACTATTATTTAATAAGAGATAACGTAAGAATGCTCTCATCAATCTCAATGGAAAGTTCCTGAACTGACAGGGCACGTACCCAAATTATGATAAAAGTTTATACTATTCAATAGTACAACTTGATGCAATTCAGCACACAAGTCAGTAACAGTTTCAATCCACGTTTGCACCGCACTTTTGCAGACACTGCGCACTATCTAGCAATAAGCACCATAACCCTCATACATGCACCAAACACCATCCCTCCGATATCCGCCATTTGCACAGCATCCCAACTAAATATCACTAATGCCTGTATTTACACGGATGCACTGTTATCCAGGACCCTAGACAATTTGCTGCCCTGTGCAATGGCATCATTTGCCGCCCCCTTTCTCCAGAAAGAACAACTCTTAAAAATCATTATTTGAAGCATGCTACCCCATCATGAACAACAAAAGGGAGGGAAAACGCACTCGTACTCAGAAAGGCCTAAACACTACATATACAATCTAGTTGTGCCTGTTTTCTCTATAAATAATAATCTATTATGTTAGTGAAATATGAAGCAAGCACACACTGGAGAAAACATGGTAATCATTTTGATAGAATTCAATATGAGCATCAATCACAATATATCAGTTTGCAATTCCAGTGTAACTAGCTCTTTTATCTTTATTTGTTGATTTTCATTCTACATCTCTTAAAACAAATTAAAGATTCTTGTTTCCACCTTCAATTATAAGGAATTTGTTTATGACAAAGAGAAGACTAGTTTCATTCCGTGTGATAAATAACTAAATGGAGCGAATTTCGCTGGTGTTAGAGAATTGAGTTCTTGTATTTGACAAGAATCAAGTAATTTTTAATGGGATTTGCTTGACCATTTGCCTTAGCACTGTCTATGTGTTGTGACCTTAAACTAATGGGACCTAAACATGATTTATTAATGTAATATTCAAATAGGTCAGCTTGGCAAATTTAACTATCTTTATCATGGAATCTGTTTCCAACAAGAAGTATTTATTTTAAATAATATAGTCATGACAGATTTTGCCGGTCCTCGAAAATTCCCGTCCCTTGGAAACGCATGTGTTGCACATATGGTAGAGGTGTTATCTCAGTCATAAATGGTCATCCAATATTTCATGGAATCTATTGTTAATAAAATCAAGTTATTACGCAATTAAGGAAAAAATGTATAACTCAATTATTTTATACCAGGGCGCATGTAGGCTTAAAGTATAATGAAATCGTGGACGAATTGTCAAAATCGGAGCTGACAACAAAGAACTGTTACAAATATAAAACTTCCTTACCACTATTATTATCAAATGCAACCAAAAAGGCAAATTGAATCATGGTAAAAATCAGATCAGGACCAGGCAAACATTATTGGCAACGCACGAGAATTAATGACTTGGTGCAGGTGTAGTTTTGGCGCTCAACATTTTGGAAGACTTACAGGTAAAATTCAATACTTAGCATGAAAAGGCATGTTTATAATGAATAAATTTCTGCAGGCGACAGAATTACATACAACTGTATTTCAGATTTACAAGTGTAAGGTTACTAGTGTAAAATCATTACAAGTACTTTATGATCTATGAAATAAGTGAGTGCATATGGAAATGGATCTATTAGATGCTATTTTCCACTGACGGCGTATTTCTACACAGTGTAAAGACTGAGTGTTATGAGTACGATACCATGACAAGTGCTATCGAAACTCGTATCATTACCAAAATCTACTTCTTTCCAATACCCTTGCTTGCGCGCATACCCACCTTTGCTGACGCGTCTGCTCTCTTCGGACACATCTCTGCGCTACCTCGCAAGCCCACTGGATTCTCCCTGCTCTGATTCGGTTTGATACCCCTTGTGCTTTTTAGTGGCCACCAAGAGCAGGTTGATTTGTGTCTTTTGCACTGTAGTTTTTATATTACACATCCGGAAGCCGTATTTATACGAAAATCGTAAAAGAATTGTAATTTTTCGACAATTACTTCTGGTGGCCCCCTTCAGTTTTGTCTATGTCAAGTGAGATATTTTCATGTCGCCTAGTGGAAACCCTTTAGGGGACAACAGGAAGGAAATTTGTAAAATAATTATAATTTTCCAACAATTTTTTCTACTAGTGCGCCAAAAGTATACCTGTATAAATGATTACTTATAATAAACCTTATAGATACTTGGTCGATATACAAAATTATATTAATTCATCGCGTGATACTTCATACTATTTCAACGCTGTCATACTACATCACATCAACAGAAAGGATACGAACTTTTGCTGGTGCGAGAAATTACCTGGAACGATAAATCATTTGATCTTTCAATATGGTCTCTTCAATATTAAATGAACAAACTTTCTTACTACAAATCATCAAATCAATGCCCATTTCACCAGTTAATGTCAATACGTTACTAACTTCTAAAAGTCAAGAAATATTAAAAGGTCTAATGCAATTTATGCATGAAAACAACCTAAATCTGTAATAATAATAATAATAATAATAATAATAATAATAATAATAATAATAATAATAATAATAATAATAATAATAATCCAAAAACAACGAAACTTATGCACGATCAGGAACAAGAAATTTACAGATAGAATACTGGATCAAAATACAACAGAGGCAACCCTCGTATTCTAACACACTTCAAGCATTAGATGATCAACTAAATAATAATAATAATAATAATAATAATAATAATAATAATAATAATAATAATAATAATAATAATAATAATAACAATCCAGTATTCGCCCAACCTTTAGTACCTGTATGATGTAAATGTATTTAAAATTTTGTTTCAATTTCAGGACATAGGCAACCTGAATGTAAATATGTGCCTCAAAAGAAGATTCTTCATAAAAGGACTGAACGAACGCACCTCCGCATAGGAGTATTAGCATTCTCCAGGAAAAGGTCGTAGGACACTGGACCTAGTTATAGTTTTGAAATAAAATTGTTCTTTTTTCGTGCAGATTTTCGTGAGAGTGAGGCGAGTACTTTATATTTATTTTTAATGTACTTAATTATTATTATTATTATTATTATTATTATTCGTTTTAAATTTGGCTAATCTACTGCAGATGGTGGCCGCGGATTACACACACAGGAACCTGTTTTGAACGTTTTATTGCTATTTATTTGTGGTTATTTTAAAATACCTTACATAGATTTACTTCTCTTTCATCTCTGTCGTTCATTCTTATCTGTTAATTACAAATATTTATTATTTTCAAGCTGTCTTTACTCTTCGCTATATACCATTGTTAAGCGTTCCAAACTACAATATTTAGAAATAACGAAAACAATGAATAGTGTAGTTTCTTACCTTCTCGTTTCCAATCTGCACTATAAACAATGCCCTACTTCAGTAGAGACTGATAGGAAGGATTTTGGAACGTAGCCCTTTATCCTTATATTTATGAAATATGAATTTCTCTTAGCAAGAAATGAAGTCCTATAAGTGTTACATAATAAAGGAGTTGCATTAATGCTGCATATTGATTTTCAGAGGATAATATAACTACATACGGCGTAATAACTACAGTACATAAACCACGAATTAACTTAAAAAAAAAAACTAAATCAAATTATGATAGCTTGCCACTAAAAGGCACGAATCCTACTTACCGGCTCAGAGCAGAGCGACCCGAGTGAAAGTGAGGTAGTGCGTCTGTAGGGAGAAGGCGTGTCAGAGACGGTGGGTATACTAATAAACTGAAATTTGTAAAACACTTTGTATAGTGTAAAATACATGTCTTGTGTGTGGCAGAGTTTTTGCGACATTTCTATGAACACTTTGTGTATTACGTCCACATGGCACTTCGCTTCATCATGTCTTTATTATGAAGCATTACATCCTAAAGAACAACCATTTCCATATCTACCACATTATCTATCCATTTCGTATATCTACCACATTATACATGTAAGAGGTAAGATCTCTATATACTTTGATTACTTGTCCAATCCTATTGTGACATTAAGTAACATATTTCTTCTCTGAATTTTACAAATTTATGCCTCCATAAAATGGGATAGCACCCAAAATTTTGCCCCATTTCACCTAATTTCGTTCAGATGCAACTTTCTTTTTATTAGTTTCCGGTCAATACTTCTCTATTTCCCTTCATTACTATCAAGGAAACCTCCTTGATTATTATAATATACACTTCCTAGGTTAGTTAATAAGACAGTGAGTTTGAAACACTTCTATATTATGCTCTGTAGCCTGTTCATCTAATACTGCACGAATTGATATAGTCCAGAATTTAACTTCGTGTTTCTCTCTAATTAATCACCGTTTAGTACCTTTGTGTTAGCTGACGTTTCGTCTGATTCTTTTCATTTCTCCGAAAAAAATATATTTCGAGGCCACTATCTGCGGCAGTTCATCCTTAAATTTTGTTTTATTATGTATATTAGCTACCATACAGGAGACAAGTTAGGTTAGGTTAGGTAATAAATTATTTGAAATTGTTAACTTACGAAAATACCACTTGGATAAATAATATTTTCTAATAATGTAAATTATAAAATAATACATACAGAGTGAACCTGAAAGAAGTGCACAAATTCCAGGAGGTCATTCGTGACATTAAAACAAGACAAAATGTCCTCTTGCATATTGTCGAATTCCGCGCCTTGTAAGAGAGGGGGTGGCCAACTTGAAATCGAAAAACAAATCGTGACATTGCAAGGGAACAGAAAGATGTGCACATACTTCGGCAGGCCTATGCTTGAGCTGTGGCGTGGGAAGTGAAGTGTTCCAAAGGCTGCGCCCAAACCAGAACAGGAGGGGGTCCAAGTATACAAATGCAACATAACCACATATGCACATATAGGCAATGTGGTGAACAGTGTTGTTATCGTAAGGGTATAACTGCATTAATTCGGACATACTATGACACCTACTAAATTTTAGATTCGGAAATTTGATACTTGGCACACTGTATATCTGCACCATACTAATCTTGAAGATAAGTTAGTACAAACAGAAGCAAACTTTTCATTAACATGGAATGGATCACTATTGTAGGGTTTTATATATATATATATATATATATATATATATATATATATATATATATATATATATATATATATATATATATATATATATATACATTCAGGCGCGGATTCAAGGGGGCAGAACCTCCCTTGATGCTCAGTTATACACGGGATAAAATGGGAAATTCTGCTTTAGACTGGATAAAGCGGCAAACTATGGTTTAGCCCCTCCCTTGATCATATCCTGGATCCGCCACTATATATACATCTATCTATCTATCTATCTATCTATCTATCTATCTATATATATATATATATATATATATATATATATATATATATATATATATGCATAGATAGATAGATAGATGTAGATGTACAGTAGGATGTTGATAATCCGAACTTCAAAATCCGAACGCGGTCCTTAAAAGCTTTTTACATTTTGCCTTAGCGCTAACGATAAACAAACAATACTTTTGTCCATCGGCGTTGTGTGAAGTCAGTGTTTTTACAAAAGCTCATTCATATGCAATTGTTTGTCATACATGTTTTTATTTTTATTTTATCTTAGCCTATACAAGTTGTTTTAAGTGTGAGTTACAAGAACGGTGAAATTTAGTGTACATGCAGCTTCCTCAGAAACAGTAAATGTAAGTAGCGATATGTACTGTATTGTAATTGCCGTAGGGCCTATGTACTGTATAACCACTGTATCGATAAAAGAGCATCGTACAGTATATTTAAGCCTAAATGGCATTTTCTTGGTCATTTTCGAAAATCCGAACTACCTGTCGTCCCAATTAGTTCAGATTTTTGACTTCCTACTGTATATAGATATAGATATAGGGATAAAAGTGGATTTGAAAAGATAAGGGGACGAACGACGTCACGGCGTGACCTATCTTTGCCCATTGTAATTTTTGTAGAAACTGGTGGGTCGCCATGGATATTTTTTTTTTTTTTTTGGAAATGGGGTAACAGCGTTGTCCTCCCGCGTTCCTCCTCAATTTTACCCCTATATATATATATATACGATATATATACGAGGATGGTTCAATAATTATTGTCCCTGACCTATAAGCACCTACGCTGTAAAGCCCCTATGCTAGATTCAAAGAAAGTCTCTGGCTGAGCCGTGAGCCATTCCTCCACAGCTTTAATAAGATGTGCATTTGAGTGAAACTTCTTCCCCTTGAGGTGCTCCTTCAACTTTAGGAACAAATGAAAGTCACTAGGGGCGAGGTCGGGCGAGTAGGGAGGATGTTCCGACACATCAAAACCAGCAGCATGTTTTGCGGCACCAATAAGATGGCTTTTGTAGGCCGGAGCATTATCTTGGTGGAACAGCACTGTTCGCTGCAACATCCCGCACCGTTTTTCCTTGATTGCTTCGGGTAACTTAGGGATTAGGGCTGCATAATAGGCCCTCGTGATAGTGTGTCCAACCTCCAGGTAGTCAATAATGAGCACACCCTTCGCGTCCCAAAAAATTGTGGCCATAACCTTGCGTGCTAATGCTTGCACCTTGAACTTGCTTGAGGGAGGCGACCAACTCTGTGCCACCACTACATGCTCTGTCGTTTGGACTCGGGATCATAGTGGTGGAGCCATGTCTCATCCACTGTCACAAATCTATCACAGAACTGTTTCAGGTCTGCCCCATAAGCTCCAAACCAGCCTTTGAACATCGAACTCTGTCTTTATGATTTTCACGAGATAGCATTTTGGTTATCCTTCGCGCTGACACCTTTCTGAATCCCAAGTGTTCATGCACAATGGTTTCCACTGAGCCTACAGAGATGTGCATGATGTCTGCTAACTGTTGCACCGTGATTCGCCTGTCAGCTATAATCGTATCATGCACAGCATCAATGTTTTCTGGGGTGCATGCTGTTGTTGGAGGACCAGCACCAGGGGCCTGTTGACAGCTTTCCCTGCCGCAACGGAAGTCGCGGCACCAGCTCTTTACCACCTGGTAGGAAGGAGCCCCATCACCCAACACACTGATCATGTCCTCATGGACAGCTCGTTGTTCGGTTTCCCCCATTTTTCAAGCTAGGTGCCACCTCTCACACCTGAAATGACAAAAAAGAATATTAATATAGCAGCTATGGTTCTGAAATATATGCGTGTGTGATTGTGTGTGTGTGTGTGTGTGTTTACTGAGTTAATAAATTCAAGTAATGAACTCTATCTTCAGAAACGGTTTGAAATCCTACGGCTTGTAGCAAGGGACGCTTTTCCGTTGAAGCACTTGTGTTCTCTCTGTATGTGACACACTTTTATATCTACCGTCAAAAAGCGGTATATGTAGCCAGAGCTAGTTGTTGATGGAATCCCCAAAATTATACGAATATGAGGGAAAGGACTCGAGCACACATCCTCTGAAGATAAAAGCCAGTAGAATGAAGTACTTGGATCAGGTGGGTGCATGAAGTTAATCTGAGCTTTTCCTTCTGACCTGTTAACGTTACGTATTACACTAATGAACCACTTTTCGCCATTGATTTCTTCGTGTGAGGATATTGAAAACACACCATGAAAACCTCTTGTGCCAGGAATAGTTTTTGCTTGCATGAATCGTGACTAATTATGAATGTGATCCACGTTCCTTTTGTAATTTCACGGAAAATAATGTGCGGTCTGTAATAGGCAAACACTTTATGAACAATTGTAATTTGATCTTATTATTGGCATTGAAGGCTATTGTTTTTTTAAGCTTTAGTCCCTTGATTATACACCGAGACTGAGAAATTCGGTGATAATAAGATAGACGGAAATGGTTGAAGACGAAACTGGGAGGAAACAGAACACCGAGAAAACTCACGCACACGGTGTTTGTCCACCACAAAACCTACTTGTCGGGAGCTGGGATAATACTAATTATACACGTTGTTTAGTAGAAACCTCCAGATGGTCCACTCCTATTATTCGCTGTGCACGTTACCGGTACTCTGTGTAATAGAATGCACGAAAAACATATTTCCCTGTGTGTAGTCCTGTAAGAATCAGAAAGCATCTCGGTTCACATATTTGGGCTGAAACTCTGGAAAATCGTCTTGGATTTGGATTAACTGGGGTTTTATATCTCGTTGAGGGCCAATGCCATATGAAACGTGAATCTACAGCTTAACGACGTATCCCAATCACATAAGCTTCCATCAAGAATAGAATTAGGAAGCCTAAGACATGTATGCTAACCGTATAGCCACGACGTAGGTCTATTTCTATGACAGGATAATATCAACTTACAGCTATGTGACTTCCCCTAGAAAACCTTAAAATTTCTTCGATTGGTAGGTTGATCAAAATTTAACGTCCCCTTTCAGCATTAAAACTAAAGGAGAAGGGACACATTGCTTAAACTGGGTTGAATGTAGAGACTAAGCATAGGCGGAACTAGAGGGGGTCCATGGGGGCCGGCCCCCCTAGAAGCCAAGTTGGTCCTCTCCAGAATTTTTACGAAAATAATCCTATTACGAATAATTTACCTCAATTTACGCATAACAATTTTACTGACGCTTGCATTCGACATATTTAATAATGTCTATACTCGTCTGCCCATCGATTAAAAAGAAATGGTCTGGTGCTTGGATGTAATAAAAACCCCAAACCAATGTGATATTGAGCAGTATAGCAACCTCTCAACTTGCGGTATATGTTTTTTTTTATTTGATAGCTTCATTAATGTAAATTATTTTTGTATTGTTTCAAGTAATTAACATTATTGACGAAGTAAGTGTTTCTTGTTCATTGATAAGTCATTGTTATTATTTTGTTTATAGCATAGTAATATTTGAATAGTTAAGATTCTCACAGCAAATTATTAAGGTACACTAAAAAAACAACAGAAAAGAAGGAAAGAAGAAGGCGAATTCTTGAACTGTTAAACTTAAGCGATTGTTGCCTTCTACATACATGCATGTAATTCCCATTCAAAAGTCACTATTCAATATCGTTTGATGCTTTTTATTATTATTATTATTATTATTATTATTATTATTATTATTATTATTATTATTATTATTATTATTATTATTATTATGTCTATTACTATTTATAAACTGAAGTTTGTGGTTAGTCTTAAGGTATAAACTGTAACCAGGATGCGCGCACCCAGAAATTTTTGTGCAGGGTATCGAAAGTTGGAAGGGGTACAATATTGCAAGACAGACACGATGTTATTCTGCACCCGAGAAAACGTTAAATAAATTCCAATAGCGGAAGTCGTGCGACCCAGGAACAATTTTTATATTTTGCTTTTGAAAAGTGAGTATATTTGTACTATGCTAAAAATGTTCCTGATAATCCGATATTTTAGTTCCATACTGTAAAAGTTACATGGGTATCGCAGCAATAACAAGAGCCAGAGCAATTTTAACGGAGCAAGTCATGTCGTCTCTTGGTACGGGGGGGATACTTGTACAAGGGACTTAAATTATTGTACCTAGTTACAACCATAACTCTGATGATAATCGATTATTAACAACTAATTTGTTAAATTAAACGATTATCGCCTTATTTATAAATAAAAGTAAATTTAACAGGGTGGATTGATTTAAATCAGTCTGATTTAAATCACGATATAAATCACTTGATTTTTTAAATAAAAATCGTTGATTTAAATCGAATTTCAAAATAAATTAATTTAAAGTGAGAATAAGTAAAATCCGGTTTTTTTTCTGTTATGGAAGTTAATAATCATAATACAATGAAACTAAAATGTACGGTATTGTATGAAAACAAGTGTCATGCAGAGGGTGATTAGGGAAAATCCCTTTTTGAACAGGTAACGGAGCAATCCTACTTTCTTCTTTTCGTAACATTGGGTTTCGGTTTTAAAATCGTTAACTATTCCAACGGGGAAATCAAATCACCATCGACATTCAAGCTAAAAATTCTTTTTTCTGCGTGTCTGTTTGTTTGTTCCCAGATAATAGGGTGTATTTAGAGAGGTCCTATCCCCTCTCCATTTTTTTCCTTTTTTTGTTTTCTTAATTTTATAACTTTAGGCGAAATTTATGTATTTCATGCCGCAAGCTAGCTCTGAGTTTTTAAAAATAGGCCCCTGCCAAATATCAGTAACTTTTGTGATAAAAAGTGTCATTTTGATAAACGTTGCTCTACTCTTTCCTTAATGCTTTACCTTTTAAATTATATTACCTATTTTTAGGTGATAGGGTAGTGTGTTCATTATTCGATTAAAAAAGTACCAATAAGGCTTTTTTACTTCGTTTTCTTCAAGACTGGAGGCATTTTAGAACACGTTACATATGCTTTCACGCCTTTCTGCGTTGAGGCATAGTGTATGATGACGTCAGAAATTTAAAAAGATATTTTTTGTTATGTGTATTATTTTTTGGCGGGTTACATTTTGCATTCAGAAGACTGAAATTTTGCACACTCGTTCAGTGCACCCCTTAATAATTTTCAGATGTTTTCAGATCTCTGCTTGGAAACAGCGGGGTCCAGAGGGGCAAAAACGTTTTTAAAAAAAGGATATTTTTAACAAAAAAATAGCTTGTTTCGTGATTTTCCCGTCTCAGATGAAGACATATGAAGGTACCGTTTGAAAGGCAGTTCTATTCTGAAGAAAATGATGTACGTACTATGCTCCTAGGATAAATAGGGATGTCTCAGGAAACTGTTACCTGAGATCCTATTTTATACGGGAATCTGGGGTGTTTGGGGAATATTATTTTTCGCGGGATTACTTTTGCACCTACAAGATTGAGATTTTGCACATTTACTCAGTGCACCCCTCAGTATTTTCCAGATTTGTTTCAGATCTCTGCCTTAAAACAGAGGGAGGGGTCCACAGAGGTAAATTTTTAAATATATATATATATATATATATATATATATATATATATATATATATATATATATATATATATATATTAACAGAAAATTCCTGTTTTTCGTGATTTACTCCCCCATATACATGATGGAGATATTTGAAGGGTACCGCTTGAAAATTTGTTTTATTCTGAAGAGAATAATGTACAAATCATGATCCTAAGATAAGTAGGGATGTCTGAGGAAATGTTTATATTACATCCGGGTCATCTGGGGCATTGTGGGAATGTTCTTAACTCATTGTTAAAATAATTTCCTCACCCTTATTGCTCAGGATAGAATCTTGAAATTTTTCTCAGTATTTCGAAGTTGATTTTGCTATCTGTGCGTTAACACATGAGAATCCAGAAGGGATCAAAATTTAAAAAAAAAAAGTTTAAAAAATGCCGATTACCCTCAAAATTTCCCGCTTCAGGGACATTAAAGGGAAATGTGAATGTTACCGTTTCAAAAGCTGTTCTATTGTAAAGAGACTGATGTATGTACCATGAGCCTAGGATAAATAGGGATGATGCTGTAGTGCTTGACTGAGAGTCTCTAATTTACCTTTAAAAAGAGCCATACTTTTAAAGGGTTAAGAAACATTGTTTGGGATTGATATAGGTTAACGATTGGGGATAATTCAAAATTCAACCCCAATAATTTCATTTAAATGGCATAATTACTAATTCCTAATGCATAATTACTAATTAATACTAATTCCTAATGCTTTTTCTTCAGTTCGCGACTTGTATTATACGAGGAGAAAGATTTGATTTAAATCAAAAAAATCGATTTAAATCAAAAAAATCAACAAAAATGATTTTTTAAAAAAAAATCATGATTTTTTTCCACCCTGAAATTTAACGAAATGACTGCGTAATAAATTAAAGTCATCAGAATGTAGAAGCAATACATTATTATTATTATTATTATTATTATTATTATTATTATTATTATTATTATTATTATTATTATTATTATTATTATTATTATTATTATTATTAGGTATTCTGCCTTTCGGCAGGTCCTGGGACAAATGAGGATTTTTTCAATTTTAGATTTGGGCCTGGAAATGTTTCTTCCACTTCTGTCGATCTTCAACTTCCTCTTTCAATTCCCAATATTTTCTCCTATCTTTCAAATCATCGATCAGCTGTGTTCTTCTTGTTCCTATTCCTCGCTTCCTTTCCATTTTTCCTTCTATGGCGGTGTGAAGAATACAATTTCTTCTCAAGATGTGTCCGATCCAATTGGCCTTTGTACGAAGGATGGTGGCTAGAAGTGTCCTCTTCTCTCCTATCCGTTTTAAAAATCTTCGTTTGTTGCTCTCTCTGTCCATTTTATCTTCTCCATCTTCCTCCAACACCACATTTCGAAGCTCTCCAAATATTTCTTCTCTAACTTCCGTAATGTCCAAGTCTATGAACCATACAGTCAAATGCTCGATATATAGTACTTGACCAACTTCTTCTTAAGTCCAATATTGAGCTTGCTAGTTAAGAGTGATCTTTTCTTGTTGAATGCTTCTTTAGCTATGGCAATTCTTGACCTGATCTCTTTTTTGCAGTAAGCGTCTCTCGTCAAAATACTTCCCAGATACTTGAAATTATCGTCCTCTTCAAGTTCTCTTTATTCTACTCTGATCCGTAAGGGCGTGTCTCCACGGGATGTTCTTAGTCTAGCAGAAATTGGCCAAACTTGGGGCATACCATGCGTGGAGGTATGCTCTTTTTTTTTTTTTTTTTTTTTTTTTTTTGTTTGCTGTTTCTGATAGTTCAAAGTCCACATAATCGAAATTTGGAAGGTGCCGGCTCGGCGTTGTTGGGCATTTTGATTTACGCCACCTTTTTCAATATGGCGACCTGCGCATCTTTTTCTGTTATGAAAAATTCATACTTGCTAACGTGCTTCACTCACTACTCAGGCAATTGCAGTGATTTTTTCACGTAAGTTAAGAGTGACTATATAAAGTTTCATACCACATCATTATCATCCTGATATAAGATTAAGCAGTGTTTCCAACCTAAAATCTTGTAAAAAATTCGAGTTTTGTAATGTTGGAGCGTAATTCAAACTACATGCTAAAATGGATATTGACAAAATCGTCTAGTACATTTGGTTTATTTTTGACACAAAAATCAAAATATGTAGAGTATCACTCGGTCCAGTTAAGTTTTGGGGCTGCTTTTTAAGTAACATTCACATACTAACTATTAACTCTAAACTAAACTCAATTTTGAGTATAAATTAAAAGCTACTTTACCAATAAGAAAGCTCTATCCCTTTCATAAAATAGGTTGATTTTCCGTCAGTTAAGTATTATTTAGTCTATAGAGTAGCTTTCATCAGTTAGCAAGACTGGTACTTCATAACCTTATCTTAAATAGGAAGGAAGCTGAAAAAAATTAACCTAATTTATATATATATATATATATATATATATATATATATATATATAAAGACAGCGCATTCTTATTGAAGATGTAGTCCTTAAGTTACATTCAATATTAATATCAATATAAAACCTATTTGTAGAATTACTGGGATTTAGTGCTATTTCCTTAATATTTACCCTACATCATAATGAAAAATAGTGCTTTCATCGTTAACTTGTTTTTGAAGAAATACAGAAACTTCTGCATACAGTGATAATCCACTATATTAGATTCTGAGTAAAACAAAGGGAAGAAAATTAATCTTTATAAAATGGTTTATTAAATGAGTCATTTTTCAGTCGACTCTGCTCCAGCTGTGTTGAAATTTCACAAACTGATAAGCTGATTGCTTTCGTATTGGGTATTCAGTCACTCATCGTCAGGGTCTTCGTCGTCGGGATTATCTTCATCCGTGAAATCTTCGTCTGGTTCTTCAGCTGTTAAGTTCTTGAGTCGCGTTACAGAATTTTGACAGTTTGCTTCACCAAGGCAGACACGAAAAACAGTACAACGTCTTAGCAAAAACATGTTTCATGATTTTGATTAGTAATCATTGTTTTCTATGGAATGTGTTTCGAAACTAACCACTCAGTGCCCAGCCTATGAGAGCATCTACATATACCATTTCTCAACCCACGTTTAAAGAAAAAATCATGAAATACAATATTTACCTTAGCAACTAAGAATAATTTCATACAATCTGGTGGGAAGCTTCGATCATTGAATAACATTTCATAACCTACAGGCATTTCGTGGAAATAGGCGCAGGAGGGTCGAGGGCGTGCGGGGGTCCAAAATAACTACCCAATGGTATGAGAAGCTTCCGTTCTTAGCTTCGCAGGAGGAGCGGGGGAGGGGGGTTCAAATAACTAGAGAATACAAGACGAGAAGACGAAGAAGAAGAAAAGGCATGTTTCATCTTGTTTCTATAACTGGTAGGCATCCAAGATTATGAACATAGCAACATACTAGTTTAGGCCGGTTTAGGGCCCCTGGGAACTGATTTTAGGGCCAAAATTTTCCCACGTTGATGAAGCCCCTTTATTCTACTATAACAAGGTCTTCTAAAAGATTCTTCCAATTTTCAGAACTAACGGGCCGTGACCCCTCTAGGAAAATATCCTAGTTACGCGAATGAGACGAAGTCAGCGAATTCATCTGACCAGTATAAACAGTCTGTTTCCTCCCTTTTGTAACTCACTAAGTAAGAGTTAAATTATTATTAAAGAAGTTTATTCGCTGCCTTACTGAAATCAAACTCAATGTTGTCTGCTTTGCTGCTGTCGGTGGTGAGAGACATGTTTTCTGCCGAGTGAAATCGAGCAGACAGGAACATAGCCGACGAAGTAGAGGAAGCTGCGCGTTTGGCCTGTTCCTACCTGTGTATTGAGCATAGTGGAATTTAACGCATTATATAGTTTGGTTTGTTTCTGTAATTTTAATTTGCTATGCAATAAAGGAATTTATTCATTCTTCTGTATAACGTTGTATATGATATTGTGTCACTTTTTTGAAAAAAATCGGGGAGGCTCAGATTTCCATACTGCTAGCTACATTTCTCCAAATAAGACAACAGGTGATGGTATCTATTCACGTTCACGAACTCGAAAATTTCATTTTGCACAGAAATGAACTAGCCAATGTATGACAGGTCAAGTAGAATTTAATCATTCTGGTTCACTGGATTTAACGATAGTGTACGGTTATTTTAAATGGCATTCCTACCTCTTACTTTACGGAATTTAAAAAGAGAATAAAAAGGTCTTATTCTAGGTATTTTCTACTTAGTAATCATAATTCCACGAAACGGTTCAATGAGTGTTCATCAATTGATAAACTGCCATATTAATAATGTTTATTCTCTTACTGGAAAGGCGTTTGGGATGTCGCAGATCTCAGTGATCATTTTTGTGTAAATAATGGGGTATCGTAAATAGTCCCAAACCATCTGCATCCAAGTACTGCATAAAGACATTCGATTACTCAAGGATTGGCTGCCAGGCACATTATCAACATCACTATAAGATAGCTAAAGATAATGAAAATCTGAAAACAAACAAAAAAGGGAATGTCTGACTACTACCAGAGGATTCTGTGAACAAACTTACTGTCAGGCATTGATTCCAAAATATTACTCAGAATATTTTACCTTCTGTGATGAACCCCACACTGAGCGTTCACACGTAATGAATGACAAAGTCCTGAAAGTAGTCATTGAGAACAGTAGTGAAACGTGAGGTGAACTTCACGAATGCTTTAAGGTTTTCGAGGAAACAGTCAAGACTTCACCTGCACCTCATAGAAAAGGTGTGCAAGTGAACAAGTGTGTATTCCACATATGTCAGCATCCAGAAAGGAGCAGAGTGATTGTAGATCTGACACAAAGAAGGTAAATGAAGATCCTACGTCTGCAAGAAACACGGTAGAAAGAAAATAAAGCAAGAGAGATCGGCGAAGAATACAGGATTTTCTACATTGAAGCAAATGGAAGAGAAAAAAGTGGAGTATGAATTATTGGGGCAAAGGAGTTAAAGGATGGAGTGTGTGAAGTAAACGGAAAGTGCGATAGTATTGTGATCGTTCAGCTGAAGTTACAAGGTAATTTTGTAACTATATTATGTACCTGTGCTCTTGAAGTAAGAGATAAGAAAAGAAAAGAACAAACCTTCTGGTTACAGCTAGATCAAGAGTTAATGGAAGTACATGAGAATGAAAGGTTAATCGTTGAAGGCGACCTAAAGACATAGAAAAGAGCAAAAGAGAAGAAAGAAGAGTGTTAGGAAAGTGAAGCTTTGGAGAAAGAAATGCAGGAGGATAATAGATCACTCAATTGCATTTAACCTGGCTACAGTTAATACCTATTTCGAGAAGCACAACAGACATCTTACAACTTACAAGAGTGGGGTCAGAAGTAGTCAGGTCGACTATATGCTGTTCCGCATGAAAAACTTAAGAAAGTGAGAGATAGCAAGGTGATAAATCGAAAAAGTGTGGCTTCACAGCATAGACTTTTTATTAGCCAACTGTGAAATAATAGTAGACAAAATACGCGGAGCACACAAGACAGACTAGAAGAGTGGCGGCCCAAGGAACAAGCTAAACTAAAAGGTTCTACAACAAATAAAATAGGTAAATGATATACAATAGGTGGAAGTTGATAGTCATACTATGAGAAAAGTCGGAAAGGAAGTACTGAGAACATAGGCGGAGTTATGGGGGCATGGAGGGCATTGCCCCCAACCTTTTGACAAAAAATAAAAATTCTGCCTGTAAGATAGTAAAAATAAAAATGCCAGGGTAGTTTTGAGGGTTTGCTCCCTAGCAGACAATTCCTAACTCCGCTTAAGACTGGGGATAACATCATGACTTACGTCATATCTCGCACTGAATAAAGGATTACATATGAAAACCGAAATCAATAACTGACTGGCTAAACTGAAGCAGGATGAGCGGGATGCTGTGTGATAAAGTAAGTTGGAGGTTAAAAGGTCGTGTATATATGTAAAGCGGTGATAGCCGAGACCATTGAGTAAAACTTTCAAGAATCGAAGCTGAGATAGTTAAGAGATGTAGCAGGAAGAAGGAAGAGGCGAAGACCCAAGATGAGATGAAAGAACAAAATACGAGATGATTTTAGGGAGAGGGGATGGAAAATGGATGACGCCCAGGATGGAAGAGAATGAAGGAAAAAAATGAAAAGACTGGAAAGCCAATTCCATATAATCATGGAAAAAGGTGAAAACAAAGAAAAACATTTGGTTAAATATTTATGTTCGTTTTTGTTTTACTTACTTCCTTGTTCCAAAGCAATTTCTATGATTAAACATGCAATTGACGATCAAATGAAGATATGAAGTGAAGGTAAAACACATAGATTTAAATATAATTATTTCAGTTCTTGTGTGTAATTGGGGTGGTCAGAGATGGGGAGGAAGCAATGACAGCCTTATTATTAAGTCTTCGGCATTCTCTTTGGTAATATTGGAGGGAGAACAATGTAAAATCGTGAAGTTCTACTCATCACACACGTAGAAACAAGGAACATTCAGTACTGAAGAAATTACTGTGACATTAGTTGAAACGTGGATTTTACATATTTGAAATATATATATATAAGGTATCATATCTGAAACGTCATTCAATGTCCAAATGGATCGCGATACGTTTTTCTTCTGATGTTCATGGTTTCCGACTCCCTTCAAATGAAACTTTAAAAACAAGCCCTTATGTTTCGCAATGAGGGTGAGCATGTAAAATGTAACCAGGATAAGTTCTTGCCGTTCATGATCGTCAGAAGTAGTCAGACATACAGTACTTAACACTTTCGATCCTAAGCCCGAGTCAGACTCGGTTTGCCTGTTTATTCCAAAACGCCGGAGTCCGAGTCCAACTCGTTTTTTACAAAATAGCCCCTATGTAACTTCTTATAGGTTCTGGTCGGTTGTCGGCCGTATTTAATACTTACTGAGACAGTTCTTGAAGAAATACTATTCACCTGACATTCAGCAAAGAGTAAACGAACTTTGCAGGTTGATTGTTGTGATCATTTTTTGTTGTTGTTGTTTTGCGTTTGGCTGCAGCACGTTTGATAATATAGTGGAATAGTTTGTTTCGTAAACTATTTAATTTTACAGAGGTTATCTTGTTTGAAGCAAGTAAAATTAATATAGAAGAAACATCAAAGATTTTAGGAGAGTACAGTTTCGATCAGGTTCGGGAGGTAAAATTAATTATTTAGATTTAGATCCTGATTTCGAAATTTAAAAAGCAGGTGTGTACATGAGCAGCGCCGTGCCGTGGAAAATCTGCGCCCGGGACCATACTATACGACGCCCCCCACCCCCGTACATATGAGTGAAAGCCGGGCCGACCAGCCGGGAAGCGCCGCAATGGTTGGCGCAAAGCACAAAAAAATTTCAAAAATAAACCCTGCTTTTCTTTGATTTTGAGCACTTTTTATTACTTTCTTCTTCCATTTTATATATAGTTTTCTTTTTTACTCACGAATTTTGCGCCCCTTACTTTAGCGCCTTGGGCCGTCTCCCCGCTCGCCTCCCCCCACGGCTCGGTAATGTACATGAGGACACCCATATAAAAATATTTGTACGAGGTTCATCCAGAGAGTAATTATTTCACGCGTTCCACAGCTAGGAAACCACTTGTGGTGCACAGTAACTGCTTTGACGTGAGAGAGTAAGGTTCTAGCATGACGCATGCACCAGCGAAACTTTCTTAATGTCTCAGAAGCGTCGTGGCAGTGGTTGAAGATGGAAGTGGTTTCCTATTCCAGCTTCCGACGCGTCTGAAGTGTGAGCAGTTATAAAGTTTTTGAATGCACGGGGCATAGCGCCGATTGCAATCCATTGTCAGTTGTGCCAGGCCTATGGACCTAACGTCATGAGCAAGCAGATGGTGCGTTATTGGTGTAGACAATTTGGAGCAGGACGCTAAAATATACATGATGAGGAGCGCAGTGGGTGGTCAACCGTCATCATAGACGACTTTGTGGACCTTGTTCGGGAAAGCATCATGTGGAATCGTCGCTTTACACTATCGGAGCTCAGCGGTCAGTTCCCGCAGATTCCCCGCTCCTTATTACACACCATTGTCACTGCTCGCACTTTCCCACGCAGAGAGAGTATTATTTTTCTGTTCTAATTTTTTTTTCGTTTATTCAAAAAGTACATATTTCAAACAGCAGTGTAGCGAACTACCCTATCTTACATCACCATATTATATACTTATAATAAAATCTAAAGTCCAAAAACTTGTTTGTAGTGCTTTTAGTGCGTCTATTATTATTTATCAATGTGCTATAATTTTTAAAAAGGCCTAAATCCCCCAGCATACTGGAATAAACAAGGCCAGACTAGCCCAGGATCGAAAGTTTAATACACAGTCTTAAGGCTCGAAGCAATCTCCTTCACTATCCAACACTCTGTGATGCCATCGTTCCTGGAGTTGGAAATTCCCTGGAAGTAAAAATTGCGAATGGACACAAAGAGGTCCATGAGTACGTGCTGCAGTTTTGCTTAATTTTTCAAAGATTTTCCACTGAAGTAGCTGTATAGATATTGGTAACTTGGTAGCGCTAGGTCCGGCGAGAATAATAGACGGCATAGTATCCCCCGGCTGTCGCTGAATGGCACCCCTGATCGTCCTTGCCATATGTAGTCTCTCATTGTATTCGAGATAATGCACTCCCTTGTGATTAACCAACGCTACAATGCAATGCATATTGGACCCGTTGTAACTCCTGCGAATAAAGTTTCACGGTTTGGTATGATCTAGTTGTAGAAGCTCGTAATGCATTACCTGACGACTAGTACACCAGACATTGAGCATGATATTGCGTGGGCGCATAATTGATTTTGTTGTGTGAGGCAGAAGTCACATAGTGACAACCAATATCTGGTAAGCTTTTGTGCCATCAGCGGCACAAATCTGTCTTCAACATTGGAGGGACGGATAAGACCTTTCCCATAATTTTTTAAGCGATGTCTAAAATATTTATGAAGTAGAAAAACAATGCTATGAAGGATCATTGAAGCAGAGTTGTCTTCAGCATTGGGAGAGGGACATCAATTTCATCTCACTTTCCTTTGTGGCGATCGGACATAAATCATCACATTTCTCCCCCCAAAACACATTCCAAATCGGATTATTGTGAACACAGTCCCCCCAGTTCCAAGATAGGAGGGGACATGTCCCCATCATTGCCCGGGATTTGCGCCAGTAGGTCTCATACTGAAGTTTTTTCGTCAATTATAAGCGCTCGGACAAATATGAGTGTGCTGCGGTGCCGAGACAGTAAAGATTACAATGACAATCGTTACTCGTTCTTATTTGCTGGCGATAATGTATGGGATACCCACTAGATAAACTTATACACCTTTCCTATGCGATGCAGGTGAAATCTTAACTGTTTCATCGGAACCGTTGATGCATTCGTGAGGTTCACCACACGTTCGTCTGACGTCCTCTATGGCTCCCTTCAGGACCTTGTCATCCAAGACATGTGGTCGCCTACTGTGTGGTTCATCACAAAGGTTCAGATCTTCCGAGTAAACCTCTGAAACCGATGCTTGACGCTGAGTTTGTTCACGGCATCCTTTCCAAATGACTGACGTATTGGACTTTTGATGCGACTGCTGAAAGGCCCATCTTAATGCAACACAGCGATCAATCACCTCCATCGATTGTGTATTGCCCCTCCCACCACGATCACTAACCCTATCGATTTTACGGCTCGTAAGTCCCACTGTTTCCTCTCTGTAAGGGCTTCATCAAATAAGACTGAAAGAACTTGCTTAGTTACCTTGTAGTTTATATATAATGATTTCAGATAATTATTACTTCCATAATCATATCTACTATAAAATACAATTTTCATAAAGGAGTATTGCGCTTAAGGGTATAAAATAACATTATATATGTAAGTTGAGGACTACTAGTAAACTTAGTTGCCTAAACAGGAATTCCTAGAAGAGTCATTCCACGTCAGTTCATCCAGCGAAAAACCGAAATGTCACCCACCGACTCAGATTTTAATGATATTTGGTACACTTGGTCTACAACCACCAAAACTAACTTGTGCAAAATTTCAGAGTTCTCGCTCAACCCGTTCCCATGTTACGGTCCATCAAAATTTGGACATGGTAGGTACAAAATTCTA